>NC_041215.1:21108982-21114558 GCF_002837175.3 Physeter macrocephalus | reverse complement strand
ATCTGCTTCCTGCCAGGGCCTGGCGCTTGTGCTGGGCCTTTGCCAGGGGTCGTTGTGACACTGGAGCTCAAGGTTACCCTGACCCAGACCCCAGCCAGGCAGGGCCTCGGGAAACTGAAAGTCCAGTGGAGCCAGAAGGAGGAAGTTTCTGCAGGCTCTGCAGCCGACACCCACCTCCACCCCCCACTCCTCTGCCCATGCTAATAAAGGGCCTTCTGGAAGGTAGGGTCAGCCCTGAGAAGGGCCAGGGTGGGATAGTTCCTGCAGTGTTTGCTCCAGTATCAGCCCTCTTTCCTCCCAAGGCTGCAGAAACTGCCCTGGTCAAGGTCATGGGTACCTTTGAGTTGTTAAGTCCAGCGGTCACTTCTCTATCCTCCTCCCCCTCTCGGAGGCGTCTGACTGGGCCAGTCGGCCTCCTTCTAAGAACTGCATTCTCACATGGTCCCCGGGCCCCATACTCCTCCCCACCCCCACGCCCCGCTCTCCTTCCCACCCACTTACCCACCCACCCACCCACCTCTCCTGGACCCCCCTCGGGCTTCTCCCCTCCCCCACCCCACCCCTCCCTGGCGGCCTCGTCTATGCCCTCAGCCCTGTCTCCAGCTCGGACCTCCTCTGAGCTCCAGACTCAGAGTGCAGCTGCCCCTCTACATCTCCACTTGGGGGGTTCACGGGGGTCTCACACTCAACACCGCCACGCGGTGTCTGACCATCCTCGCTAACCTGCTCCTCCCACGTCTCATCTTTGCTGACAGAAGCTCCGTCCTGGCAGTTGCTCAGCGAGAACCTGGGAGTCACCCTAGACTGACCTGTCAGCCAGTCCTCCTGCTTCTGCTTTCAAAAAACTGTGCAGAATCCACCCACTTCTCTCCCCTCCTCTGCCCCCACCTGGACCAGCACGGTCAGCTGCACCCTGGTCCCTGGACTCCCGTCCTTGTCCCCACAGTCTGTCCTCCCTGTAGCAGCCACCAGAGGGCGCCCGTGAGCACCTGAGTCAGGCCCCGCCCCCTCCTCTTCCCACGGCCCTCCAGGGCTCCCACCTCTTTTGCGGTAAAAGCCCAAGTCATCCCTGTGGCCCACAAGGCCCTGCACGACGGGTCCCATCCCCTCCCTGTCCTCCCCTCCTCCCTCTCTTCCCCTCGCTCACTCTGCTCCAGACACATGGGCCTCCTCGCTGTTCTTCCAACACTCCAGGCATGGTTCTGCCTTAGGGCCTTTGCACGTGCTGTGCCCGCTGCATGGTGTCTTTCCTCCAGATTCCTCCATAGCTCCCTCTCTCACTTCCTCCAGATCTTTGCTCAAATGTCATTCTCTCAATGGAGGCTTCTTTGAGCCCCCCATTTAAAATTCATTTACAGTAGCACCCACCAATCCCCCTGACTCTGCTCTATTTTTTTTTTTTTTTAAGATTCATTTATTTATTTGTTTCATTGGTTGGTTGCTCTGGGTCTTAGTTGAGGCACATGGGTTCCTTTGTTGTGGCAGGTGGGCTCCTTAGTTGCAGCATGCAAACTCTTAGTTGTGGCATGCATGTGGGATCTAGTTCCCTGACCAGGGATCGAACCCAGGCCCCCTGCATTGGGACCACGGAGTCTTATCCACTGCGCCACCAGGGAAGTCCTGCTCTATTTTTTCATAACACGTAGCACTTTTGGACAAATATAAGTCACTTATTCATTGCACACTTTGTTATTGGCCTTCTTTGCGAGGACACGAATTTTGTCTGACTTCACCGCTGGATCTTGGGACTGGCACACAGTAGGCGCTCAGTAAATGAACAGGCATACCTTGTTGTATTGTGTTTCACTTTATTGCCCTCTGCAGATATTGCGTTTTTTCCAAATTGAAGGTCTGTGGCAACTCTGCGTCAAGCAAGTCTATCGGCGCCATTTTTCTGACAGCATTTGCTGTCTTCGTACCTCTGTGTCACATTTTGGTAACCCTTGCAAAATTTCAAACATTGTCATTGTGAGTATATTTGTTATGACGATCTGTGATCAGTGATCTTTGACATTACTATTGTAATTGTTTTGGGGCACCATGTAAGATGGTGAACTTAATTGATAAATGTGGTGTGTTCTGACCGCTCCACCCACTGGGTGTTCCCCAATCTCTCCCCATCTCCTTGGGCCTCCTTATCCCCTGAGACACAACCATACTGAAATTAGATCAGTTAGTAACCCTACAATGGCCTCTAGGTATTCCAGTGAGAGGAAGAATCACACGTCTCTTTAAATCAAAAGCTAGAAATGAGGGACTTCCCTGGTGGTGCAGTGGTTAAGAATCTGCCTGCCAATGCAGGGGACATGGGTTCGATCCCTGGTCCGGGAAGATCCCACATGCCGCGGAGCTACTAAGCCCATGCGCCACAACTACTGAGCTCGCGAGACACAACTACTGAAGCCCACGTGCCTAGGGCCCGCGCACCTCAGTGAGGAGTAGCCCCCGCTCGCCACAGCTAGAGAAAGCCCACGTGCAGCAATGAAGACCCCAAATAAATAAATTTTTAAAAAGAGCTAGAAATGATTAATCTTAGTGAGGAAGGCATGTCGAAAGCTGAGACAGGCCAACAGCTGGGCCTCTTGCTACAAATAATTAGCCAAGCTGTGAATGTAAAGGAAAAGTTCTTGAAGGAAATTAAAAGTGCTACTCCAGTGAACACATGAATGATAACAGAGTGAAAGAGCCTCCCTGCTGATAGGGTAGAAGTTTTCGTGGTCTGGATAGAAGATCAAACCAGCCAGAACATTCCCTTAAGCCAAAGCCTCATCCAGAGCAAAGCCCTAACTCTCTTCGATTCTGTGAAAGCTGAGAGAGGTGAGGAAGCTGCAGAAAAAAGTGTGAGGCCAGCCGAGGTGGGTTCATGAGGTTTAAGGAAAGAAGCTGTTTCCATGACATCAAAGTGCAAGGGGAAGCAGCAAGTGCTGGTGTAGAAGCTGCAGCAAGTTCTCCAGAAGATCTAGTTAAGACCATTCAGGAAGGTGGCTACACTAAGCAGATGTTCAGTGTAGATAAAACAGCCTTCTATTATTGGAAGAAGATGCCATCTAGGACTTTCATAGCCAGAGAGGAGAAGTCAATGCCTGGCTTCCAAATTTCAAAGGTCAGGCTGGCTCTCTTGTTAGGGGCTAATGCAGCTGGTGACTTTCAGTTGAAGCCAATGCTCATTTACCATTCCCCAAGTCCTAGGGCCCTTCAGAATTATGCTCAACCTACTCTACCTGTGCTCTATAAGTGGAACAACAAAGCCTGGATGACAGCACATCTGTTGACAACGTGGTTTACTAAGTATTTTAAGCCGACTGTTGAGACCTACTGAAATGCAGCAGGACCCTGTGGTCCCTCCCCCCGACTCCCCGCCATGTCCTCAGCCTGCCTTTGTCTGTGGAAAAACTTTAGCCAAAGAATAAGCTTATTCAGAGAAGTGAGAAAATGCAGAAACAAAGGAAAACAGTCCAACAAGACTAACTAATAATAGTCATTAAGCATAGTTAAGGACTTTTAGTTCCTTCTCAAGGGCTTTAGATAATATTTTGAGCCCTATCCTGTGAGCTGTCTTGTAGACACTGAAACCTCCACCAGGTGGAAGAAGTTAACTACATGATGACCAGACCAGGCCATGACATAAGCTGCCACAATTCCAAGAATTGGCCTCAAGGAAATGGGAAAAAACCGACCCTGGAACTGAAGATTAACTGTACTTAAAGATTAACTGTACTTAAAATTAACTGTACTTAAAATAATCAAGATGACGCTGATCAGACCACCGCATGATCAATTTCAAGATGACTGTCAGAGCTGCCTGTGCTGTTTCTGCATCTAGCCCCCTCCCTCCATCTATAAGAGCTCTTGCCCACTGATTGTCAGTGGGGGGCGAGTTGGCCTTTGGACAGTCGCCCCCCGCACCGTGGTTGCCAGTATCCGAAATAAAGCAAACTTTCCTTTGCACCAAACTTGCCTCTTTATTGGCTTTTGAGCTGCAGGCAGCCAGACCCCACTTTTGGTTACACTACAGCTCAGAGAAAAGGGTTCCTTTTAAATTATTACTGCTCATTGATGATGCACCTGGTCACCTAAGAGCTCCGACGGTGATGGACAATGATATTCATGTTGTTTTCATGCTTGCTAACACAATATAGGGAAGAAACATTGTATTCTATTACAAGTTAATCACTAAAGGGATGTTGCCTGTAAGCTTCAATTATACATAATGGCCCATCTCTGGGAGCCGGGTCTCCCATGAGCGTTAAGCTAAACCAACTTAGTTCAGCTCTCAGGAAACCTCCTGACCAGGCCCACCTGTGAGCGGCTGCAGGCAGGAAGAAATTAGCACAACCCAGCACCAGAACTTTACCCCCGCCCCTTCTAGTATAAAAGAACCCAGAATTCTAACTCGGGGAAGGTGGTTCTTTGGGACACTAGTCCACCATCTTCTCCGTCTGCTGGCTTTCCGAGTAAAATCGCTATGCCCTTCCCCAACACCTCATCTCTTGATTTATTCGCCTGTCGTGCAGCGAGCAGTACAAGCTTGGATTCGGTAACAAAACAACATCCGTGCTGCAGCCCATGGAGCAAGGAGTCATTAAGACTTTCATGTCTTATTCTTTAAGAAATTCATTTTGGGGAATTCTCTGCAGTCCAGTGATTAGGACTCAGCACTTTCATTGCCCATAGGTTTGATCCCTGGTCAGGAAACTAAGATCCCACAAGACGGGCGGTGCAGCCAAAACAAAGGGAAAAAAAAAAAAGTACATTTCGCAAGGCTACAGCTGCCATGGATGGTGATTCCTCTGATGGATCTGGGCAAAATCAACTGAAAACCTTCTGGAAAGGATTGACCATTCTAGATGCCATGAAGACCATTCGTGATTCATGGGAAGAGGTTAGAGTATCAACATCAACAGGAATTAGGGAGAAGTTGATTCCAACCCTCATGGATGACTTTGAGGGGTTCAAAACTTCAGTGGAGGAAGTCACTGCAGATGCTGTGGAAACAGCAAGAGAATTAGAAGTGGAGCTTGAAGATGGGACTGAATTGCTGAAATCTCAGGATAAAACTTTCACAGATGAGGAATTGCTTCTCATGGATGAGCAAAGAGAGTGGTTTCTGGAGATGGAAGCTACCCCTGGTGTAGACGCTGTGATGACTGTTGAAATGGCAACAAAGGATTTAGGATATGACAGAAACTTAGTTGATAAAGCAGCAGCAGGGTTTGAGGGGATTGACTTCAGATTTGAAAGAAGTTCTGCTGCGGGTAAAATGCTGTCAAATAGCACAGCACGCTACAGAGAAATTGTTCATAAAAGGAAGAGTCAATTGATGCAGCAAAGTTCACTGTTGTCTTATTTTAAGAAATCGCGGCAGCCACCCCAGCCTTCAGCAACCATCACCCTGATCAGTCAGCAGCCAGAGAGGCCAGACCCTCCACCAGCAAAAAGATTACGACTCGCTGAAGGCGCAGATGATGATTAGCATTTTTTAGCAAGAACTTTTTTTTTTTTTCTTTTTGCGGTACGCGGGCCTCTCACTGCTGTGGCCTCTCCCGCCGCGGAGCACAGGCTCCGGACGCGCAGGC
>NC_041215.1:21078012-21107053 GCF_002837175.3 Physeter macrocephalus | reverse complement strand
CCTTCTAAGAACTGCATTCTCACAAGGTCCCCGGGCCCCATACTCCTCCCCACCCCCACGCCCCGCTCTCCTTCCCACCCACTTACCCACCCACCCACCCACCTCTCCTGGACCCCCCTCGGGCTTCTCCCCTCCCCCACCCCACCCCTCCCTGGCGGCCTCGTCTATGCCCTCAGCCCTGTCTCCAGCTCGGACCTCCTCTGAGCTCCAGACTCAGAGTGCAGCTGCCCCTCTACATCTCCACTTGGGGGGTTCACGGGGGTCTCACACTCAACACCGCCACGCGGTGTCTGACCATCCTCGCTAACCTGCTCCTCCCACGTCTCATCTTTGCTGACAGAAGCTCCGTCCTGGCAGTTGCTCAGCGAGAACCTGGGAGTCACCCTAGACTGACCTGTCAGCCAGTCCTCCTGCTTCTGCTTTCAAAAAACTGTGCAGAATCCACCCACTTCTCTCCCCTCCTCTGCCCCCACCTGGACCAGCACGGTCAGCTGCACCCTGGTCCCTGGACTCCCGTCCTTGTCCCCACAGTCTGTCCTCCCTGTAGCAGCCACCAGAGGGCGCCCGTGAGCACCTGAGTCAGGCCCCGCCCCCTCCTCTTCCCACGGCCCTCCAGGGCTCCCACCTCTTTTGCGGTAAAAGCCCAAGTCATCCCTGTGGCCCACAAGGCCCTGCACGACGGGTCCCATCCCCTCCCTGTCCTCCCCTCCTCCCTCTCTTCCCCTCGCTCACTCTGCTCCAGACACATGGGCCTCCTCGCTGTTCTTCCAACACTCCAGGCATGGTTCTGCCTTAGGGCCTTTGCACGTGCTGTGCCCGCTGCATGGTGTCTTTCCTCCAGATTCCTCCATAGCTCCCTCTCTCACTTCCTCCAGATCTTTGCTCAAATGTCATTCTCTCAATGGAGGCTTCTTTGAGCCCCCCATTTAAAATTCATTTACAGTAGCACCCACCAATCCCCCTGACTCTGCTCTATTTTTTTTTTTTTTTAAGATTCATTTATTTATTTGTTTCATTGGTTGGTTGCTCTGGGTCTTAGTTGAGGCACATGGGTTCCTTTGTTGTGGCAGGTGGGCTCCTTAGTTGCAGCATGCAAACTCTTAGTTGTGGCATGCATGTGGGATCTAGTTCCCTGACCAGGGATCGAACCCAGGCCCCCTGCATTGGGACCACGGAGTCTTATCCACTGCGCCACCAGGGAAGTCCTGCTCTATTTTTTCATAACACGTAGCACTTTTGGACAAATATAAGTCACTTATTCATTGCACACTTTGTTATTGGCCTTCTTTGCGAGGACACGAATTTTGTCTGACTTCACCGCTGGATCTTGGGACTGGCACACAGTAGGCGCTCAGTAAATGAACAGGCATACCTTGTTGTATTGTGTTTCACTTTATTGCCCTCTGCAGATATTGCGTTTTTTCCAAATTGAAGGTCTGTGGCAACTCTGCGTCAAGCAAGTCTATCGGCGCCATTTTTCTGACAGCATTTGCTGTCTTCGTACCTCTGTGTCACATTTTGGTAACCCTTGCAAAATTTCAAACATTGTCATTGTGAGTATATTTGTTATGACGATCTGTGATCAGTGATCTTTGACATTACTATTGTAATTGTTTTGGGGCACCATGTAAGATGGTGAACTTAATTGATAAATGTGGTGTGTTCTGACCGCTCCACCCACTGGGTGTTCCCCAATCTCTCCCCATCTCCTTGGGCCTCCTTATCCCCTGAGACACAACCATACTGAAATTAGATCAGTTAGTAACCCTACAATGGCCTCTAGGTATTCCAGTGAGAGGAAGAATCACACGTCTCTTTAAATCAAAAGCTAGAAATGAGGGACTTCCCTGGTGGTGCAGTGGTTAAGAATCTGCCTGCCAATGCAGGGGACATGGGTTCGATCCCTGGTCCGGGAAGATCCCACATGCCGCGGAGCTACTAAGCCCATGCGCCACAACTACTGAGCTCGCGAGACACAACTACTGAAGCCCACGTGCCTAGGGCCCGCACACCTCAGTGAGGAGTAGCCCCCGCTCGCCACAGCTAGAGAAAGCCCACGTGCAGCAATGAAGACCCCAAATAAATAAATTTTTAAAAAGAGCTAGAAATGATTAATCTTAGTGAGGAAGGCATGTCGAAAGCTGAGACAGGCCAACAGCTGGGCCTCTTGCTACAAATAATTAGCCAAGCTGTGAATGTAAAGGAAAAGTTCTTGAAGGAAATTAAAAGTGCTACTCCAGTGAACACATGAATGATAACAGAGTGAAAGAGCCTCCCTGCTGATAGGGTAGAAGTTTTCGTGGTCTGGATAGAAGATCAAACCAGCCAGAACATTCCCTTAAGCCAAAGCCTCATCCAGAGCAAAGCCCTAACTCTCTTCGATTCTGTGAAAGCTGAGAGAGGTGAGGAAGCTGCAGAAAAAAGTGTGAGGCCAGCCGAGGTGGGTTCATGAGGTTTAAGGAAAGAAGCTGTTTCCATGACATCAAAGTGCAAGGGGAAGCAGCAAGTGCTGGTGTAGAAGCTGCAGCAAGTTCTCCAGAAGATCTAGTTAAGACCATTCAGGAAGGTGGCTACACTAAGCAGATGTTCAGTGTAGATAAAACAGCCTTCTATTATTGGAAGAAGATGCCATCTAGGACTTTCATAGCCAGAGAGGAGAAGTCAATGCCTGGCTTCCAAATTTCAAAGGTCAGTCTGGCTCTCTTGTTAGGGGCTAATGCAGCTGGTGACTTTCAGTTGAAGCCAATGCTCATTTACCATTCCCCAAGTCCTAGGGCCCTTCAGAATTATGCTCAACCTACTCTACCTGTGCTCTATAAGTGGAACAACAAAGCCTGGATGACAGCACATCTGTTGACAACGTGGTTTACTAAGTATTTTAAGCCGACTGTTGAGACCTACTGAAATGCAGCAGGACCCTGTGGTCCCTCCCCCCGACTCCCCGCCATGTCCTCAGCCTGCCTTTGTCTGTGGAAAAACTTTAGCCAAAGAATAAGCTTATTCAGAGAAGTGAGAAAATGCAGAAACAAAGGAAAACAGTCCAACAAGACTAACTAATAATAGTCATTAAGCATAGTTAAGGACTTTTAGTTCCTTCTCAAGGGCTTTAGATAATATTTTGAGCCCTATCCTGTGAGCTGTCTTGTAGACACTGAAACCTCCACCAGGTGGAAGAAGTTAACTACATGATGACCAGACCAGGCCATGACATAAGCTGCCACAATTCCAAGAATTGGCCTCAAGGAAATGGGAAAAAACCGACCCTGGAACTGAAGATTAACTGTACTTAAAGATTAACTGTACTTAAAATTAACTGTACTTAAAATAATCAAGATGACGCTGATCAGACCACCGCATGATCAATTTCAAGATGACTGTCAGAGCTGCCTGTGCTGTTTCTGCATCTAGCCCCCTCCCTCCATCTATAAGAGCTCTTGCCCACTGATTGTCAGTGGGGGGCGAGTTGGCCTTTGGACAGTCGCCCCCCGCACCGTGGTTGCCAGTATCCGAAATAAAGCAAACTTTCCTTTGCACCAAACTTGCCTCTTTATTGGCTTTTGAGCTGCAGGCAGCCAGACCCCACTTTTGGTTACACTACAGCTCAGAGAAAAGGGTTCCTTTTAAATTATTACTGCTCATTGATGATGCACCTGGTCACCTAAGAGCTCCGACGGTGATGGACAATGATATTCATGTTGTTTTCATGCTTGCTAACACAATATAGGGAAGAAACATTGTATTCTATTACAAGTTAATCACTAAAGGGATGTTGCCTGTAAGCTTCAATTATACATAATGGCCCATCTCTGGGAGCCGGGTCTCCCATGAGCGTTAAGCTAAACCAACTTAGTTCAGCTCTCAGGAAACCTCCTGACCAGGCCCACCTGTGAGCGGCTGCAGGCAGGAAGAAATTAGCACAACCCAGCACCAGAACTTTACCCCCGCCCCTTCTAGTATAAAAGAACCCAGAATTCTAACTCGGGGAAGGTGGTTCTTTGGGACACTAGTCCACCATCTTCTCCGTCTGCTGGCTTTCCGAGTAAAATCGCTATGCCCTTCCCCAACACCTCATCTCTTGATTTATTCGCCTGTCGTGCAGCGAGCAGTACAAGCTTGGATTCGGTAACAAAACAACATCCGTGCTGCAGCCCATGGAGCAAGGAGTCATTAAGACTTTCATGTCTTATTCTTTAAGAAATTCATTTTGGGGAATTCTCTGCAGTCCAGTGATTAGGACTCAGCACTTTCATTGCCCATAGGTTTGATCCCTGGTCAGGAAACTAAGATCCCACAAGACGGGCGGTGCAGCCAAAACAAAGGGAAAAAAAAAAAAGTACATTTCGCAAGGCTACAGCTGCCATGGATGGTGATTCCTCTGATGGATCTGGGCAAAATCAACTGAAAACCTTCTGGAAAGGATTGACCATTCTAGATGCCATGAAGACCATTCGTGATTCATGGGAAGAGGTTAGAGTATCAACATCAACAGGAATTAGGGAGAAGTTGATTCCAACCCTCATGGATGACTTTGAGGGGTTCAAAACTTCAGTGGAGGAAGTCACTGCAGATGCTGTGGAAACAGCAAGAGAATTAGAAGTGGAGCTTGAAGATGGGACTGAATTGCTGAAATCTCAGGATAAAACTTTCACAGATGAGGAATTGCTTCTCATGGATGAGCAAAGAGAGTGGTTTCTGGAGATGGAAGCTACCCCTGGTGTAGACGCTGTGATGACTGTTGAAATGGCAACAAAGGATTTAGGATATGACAGAAACTTAGTTGATAAAGCAGCAGCAGGGTTTGAGGGGATTGACTTCAGATTTGAAAGAAGTTCTGCTGCGGGTAAAATGCTGTCAAATAGCACAGCACGCTACAGAGAAATTGTTCATAAAAGGAAGAGTCAATTGATGCAGCAAAGTTCACTGTTGTCTTATTTTAAGAAATCGCGGCAGCCACCCCAGCCTTCAGCAACCATCACCCTGATCAGTCAGCAGCCAGAGAGGCCAGACCCTCCACCAGCAAAAAGATTACGACTCGCTGAAGGCGCAGATGATGATTAGCATTTTTTAGCAAGAACTTTTTTTTTTTTTCTTTTTGCGGTACGCGGGCCTCTCACTGCTGTGGCCTCTCCCGCCGCGGAGCACAGGCTCCGGACGCGCAGGCGCAGCTGCCATGGCTCACGGGCCCAGCCGCTCCGCGGCACGTGGGATCCTCCCAGACCGGGGCACGAACCCGTGTCCCCTGCATCGGCAGGCGGACTCTCAACCACTGCGCCACCAGGGAAGCCCAAGAACGTATTTTTAAATGAAGGTATGTACATTTTTAAAAGACATAATGCTATGGCACACTTAGACTACAGTGTAGCATAAACATAATTTATATGCACTGGGAAACCCCAGAATTCATGTGACTTGCTTTATTCCGATGTTCACTTTATTGCCATGGACTGGACCTGAACCCACTGTATCTCTGAGGTCTGCCTGAATCTGAATGATCGCTTAAGTCTGTTTTTATCTTTAAAACAACCTCTTTTTAAAATTATTTATTTATTTTTATTGGAGTATAGTTGGTTTACAGTGTGTTATTTTCTGGTGTACAGCAAAGTGATTCAGTTATATATACGTATGTATATATATATTTCACATTCTTTTCCATTATGGTTTATTACAGAATATTGAATCTAGTTCCCTGTGCTATACAGTAGGTCCTTGTTGTTTACTTTATATCTGCTAATCCCAAACTCCTAATTTATCCCTCCCCCACTCCTTTTCCCCTTTGGTAATCATAAATTTGTTTTCTATGTCTGTGAGTCTGTTTCTGTTTTGTAAATAAGTTCATTTGTATCATTTTTTTTAGATTCCATATATAAGCGGTATCATGATATTTGTCTTTCTCTGTTTGACTTACTTCACTCAGTATGACAATCTCTAGGTCCAACCATGTTGCTGCAAATGGCATTATTTCATTCTTTTTTATGGCTGAGTAATATGTTGCTGCAAATGGCATTATTTCATTCTTTTTTATGGCTGAGTAATATTCCATTGTGTGTGTACATGTATATATATATATATTTATTTATTTATGATATCTTTATCCATTCATCTGTCGATGGATACTGAGGTTGCTTCCATGTCTTGACAATTGTAAATAGTGCTGCTATGAACATTGGGGTGCATGTACCTTTTTGAATTAGAGTTTTCTCCATATATATGCCCAGGAGTGGGATTGCAGGATCATATGGTAGTTCTGTTTTTAGTTTTTTAAAATTTATTTATTTATTTTTGGCTGCGTTGGGTCTTCATTGCTGTGTGTGGGCTTTCTCTAGTTGCGGCGAGCAGGGGCTACTCTTCGTTGCGGTGTGAGGGCTTCTCATTGCGCTGGCTTCTCTTGTTGCAGATCACGGGCTGTAGGTGTGCAGGCTTCCTTAGTTGTGGCACATGGGCTCAGTAGTTGTGGCTCGCGGGCTCTAGAGCGCAGGCTCAGTAGTTGTGGTGCACAGGCTTAGCTGTTCCGCGGCATGTGGGATCTTCCTGGACCAGGGCTTGAACCCGTGTCCCCTGCATTGGCAGGCAGATTCTTAACCACTGCGCCACCACAGAAGCCCTGTTTTTCGTTTTTTTAAGGAACCTCCATACACTCGTCTACGGTAGCTGCACTAATTTATATTCCCACCAACAGTGTAGGAGGGTTCCCTTTTCTCCACACCCTCCGTTGCGGTGTGAGGGCTTCTCATTGCGCTGGCTTCTCTTGTTGCAGATCACGGGCTGTAGGTGTGCAGGCTTCCTTAGTTGTGGCACATGGGCTCAGTAGTTGTGGCTCGCGGGCTCTAGAGCGCAGGCTCAGTAGTTGTGGTGCACAGGCTTAGCTGTTCCGCGGCATGTGGGATCTTCCTGGACCAGGGCTTGAACCCGTGTCCCCTGCATTGGCAGGCAGATTCTTAACCACTGCGCCACCACAGAAGCCCTGTTTTTCGTTTTTTTAAGGAACCTCCATACACTCGTCTACGGTAGCTGCACTAATTTATATTCCCACCAACAGTGTAGGAGGGTTCCCTTTTCTCCACACCCTCCCCAGCATTTGTTATTTATAGACTTTTTAATGATGGCCATTCTGACCAGTGTGGGGTGATACCTCGTAGTTTTGATTTGCATTTCTCTAATAATTAGTGACGTTGGGCATCTTTTCATGTGCATATTGGCCATCTGTATGTCTTCTTTGGAGAAATGTTTATTTAGGTCTTCTGCCCATTTTTCACTTGGGCTCTTTGTTTTTTTGTTATTGAGTTGTATGAGCTGTTTGTATATTTTGGAAATTAAGCCCTTGTCAGTCGCATGGTTTGCAAATATTTTCTTGCAGTCCCTACGTAGGTCGTCTTTTCGTTTTGTTTATGGTTTCCTTTGCTGTGCAAAACAACCTCTTGATTCCATGCTCCCTTCTTGCCTGTGGGTGAATGGGTTCCATTCATTCATACTGCCATCCATTCATTCATTTACTGAACAGTGTGTATTGGCACCTACTGTATGGGACGGTTTCAAATCAGGGGACATACTGTTGATTAAAGCAGACCCTGTTCCTACCCTCTTGGGGCTCACAGATCCGTGGGGGAGACATTAGACTAGGCGGTTACAACCGAGGTGGTCCGGGGTGTGATGGGGGACGGTAGGGGGAGGGGAGAGCGGCTGTGGGAGGCTTCCTGGAAGGCATCACTCCAGGGAAAAAGGGTAGTCCAAGTGGGGAGGGGGGAGGCACAGCCCAAGGGTTGGGAGGAGCCAGTGTGATCCCACCCTCGTGCAAGACCTGTCCCCCCCACCTCCCACAGAACAGGATGCTTCCTTTATTCGTGGGGACCCAGAAGATACTGCGATGAGCATTTGATGCCACCAGGGGGCGCCGTCGGACAACAGTTCCTGCCTCTCCTTCCCCCGCGGGCTGGCGACGGCCTTCCTAAGAGAGCCCGGAGGGGCAGGACCCCCAGAGAGCGCCAAGTTCCAGGCCACGCCAAAGGCCGCTCTCCCTGATTACAACCTCCGTAAATAACATCAACCGCAGCCGTATAAATATGCCCATTAACTGGGTGTTTGGAAATCCTTCAGTCGAATGCTGTTGGGAACCAGAGCCCAGAGAGGGCAGACACCTGCCTTAGGTCACACAGCAAGTCCTACCCCTGCCTGGTCTACACAGTGTCTCCTCCCAACCCCAAATGCCCCTGGGTGGGGATCTTTATTTTTAACCTGGTCAGTGGACACCGCCTTTTTATAGCCCTGGGAGGCGCCCAGGGTTTCCAATTTCCAAAGGAAGTTTTTAAAAAAATTGTTCTCTTCCCAAGAAAAGGAACTGCCTGACCTCTCAGAGGGGCCTGGCCCAATCTCTTCTTTTCCCTGAGGCTCCCCGGGGTCCCTCAGACCCCTCACCAGGTGCTATGCCCATTCCCACCCCTTGCTGGGTCTTAGAGTCCCCTTCTGTCATTTGGGGCTATCATGCTCTCTGGCAGCCTCCTGAGGATTCCCAAACTTTGCTTACCTGACTACCTGTCCTCAGCATCTTTGCTGGCCATCTGCCCTCTTGTTTACTTAATTTCTTTCCTATTCATTGAGTCCTTTATTTTTTTATTTTAAAAATATTTATGTATGTATTTATTTATTTTGGCTGCACCAGCTCTTAGTCGCGGCATGCAGGATCTAGTTCCCTGACCAGGGATCAAACCCGGGCCCCTTGCATTGGGAGCACGAAGTCTTACCCACTGGACCACCAGGGAAGTCCCTCCTTGAGTCCTTTAATATTTTTCTTTAAACAGGTTTAAAAAGCAGCTCTTCCCCACCCCCCATCCCAGAATTAGATACTGGTGATGGTTGCAAAACCTTGAGATTATACTAAAGCCAATAATTGTACACTTTAAAATGATCAATTTTATCTCAGAAAAAGATTGTAAAAAATACGAACTCGTCTTTATTTTTAAACTTGGGTCATTTCCAGGATTAACATCTGTGAACTCACATGTTGGAAGCAGGGGGCCTAGCAACTCTTTGTTCCTCAAGACACATTCAAATAAATACATAACTACTTAAATTTTTTTGAAGTTCATCTGTGTATGGGACTTCCCTGGTGGTCCAGTGGGTAAGACTCTGCACTCCCAATGCAGGGGGCCGGGGTTCAATCCCTGATTGGGGAACTAGATCCGCATGCCACAGGTAAAGACCCTGCATACCACAACTAAGACCTGGTACAGCCAAAATAAATAAATAATAAATAAATATTTTTTAAAAGGCTCATCTGTGTATTATATGTATAAATGAGTGTGCAGGCAGTAGGTGCCAATAACTATGACAGCTACACTGAACATTTACTGTGTGCCAGGATGTTTTCATGGGTAAACTCATTTTTCATACAATGCTTGTAGGAAGCAGCTACCATCAACACCATTTTACAGAGAGGAAACTGAGGCTCAGAGAGGGGAAGTGACATTCCCAAGGTCATGTGGCCTGTGTCCTAAAGCACCATGCCACACTATCCAATGAGCATGTTCACTCTGAGTGAGGAAACTGGACTAAATCAGAGGATTGATTGCAAGGTGGTGACCCTGGGGCAGAATCTGGAGCCCCACCTCATCTCCACCAGCACATGTGTTTCATTCAATTCTATTAAACTTTTTAAAGAACCAGCTCTTGGTTTCATTGTTTTTTTCTCTATTGTTTGCCCATTTCTATTTTATTGATTTCCACTCTTTATTCTTTGGGTTTAATTTGTGCTGATTTTTCTAGCTTCCTAAGGTGAAACTTTAGATCAGGTATTGTCATGCTTTTGCTGTAAAGGGCTAAACAGTAAATATTTTAGGCTTTGGGGGCCAGATGGTTTCTGTTGCAATGCAATTCTGCCATTGCAGCATGAAAGCAGCCACAGGGAAGGTGTAAGCACAGGAGTGTGGCTGGATTTGGCCCATGGACCATAGTTTGCAGATTTTGTTTTTGTCTTCTAGTGCAAGCATTTAAAGCTATACATTGTCCTCTAAGCACTGCTTTCGCTGCACTGCACACATTTTTCATATGTTGTATTGTATGCTCCATTCAAAGTACTTTCTAGTTTTGTTTGTGACTTCTTTGACTGAAGCTGGGTCACAGCTGCCTACCTGCCAGCTCACTCACCTGTGTTACCTGCCTGCCCTGAGTGGTGGCTGAGTTTAAGGCTCTTTAGAAGTCAATGTTAAGCTACTTCAGCAACTCAAAGGCCTACCTTCCCCGGGACTGAAAGCCTTCTATTAGTCAACACATACTGATTGAGCTCCTACCAGGCATTTTGTGCCAGGCATTTTCCTAAGTACCAGCTATACAGTGGTGAATAAGGCAGCTACAGTAGGGCTCCCACTAGGCCCTAGAGTCACCCCGAGTCAGGAACTCTGCTCCATTTCTCCACAGCCCATTAAACAGCCCCACCATTCATCTACTTACTGGCTCCAGCCAAAAAACCTAGGAGTCATCTTAGACTTCTCTCCTTCCCCAAACCAATTCATCAAGTCTTGCCAGCCTTACTCCAAAATGGATCTGAAATCTGTTCACTGCTCTCCATCCCACAGCCTCTCTCTAATCTGTTCCTCCAGCTGTAGCCAGTGATCTCAAGGCTTAAATCAGGCCATGTCTCTCCTTGGTGTAAAACTCTGCCATTCCTGCCCATAGCCCTTAGGATAAAACCCAAATTGCTCTTTAGGGCCTAAAGGCCCTGCACCATCTGCCTGTGTCCACCAGCTCCTCCGGCACTCCCCTCACTCACTCTGATCCAGCCACACAGGGTTCCTTGCTCTTCTTGGAACAAGTCACGTGAGTTCATTTATTCATTCAACAAATGCTTAAGGAACTACTGTGAATCAGGCCCTCTTCTAGGTGCTGGGGACACAGTATGGAATGAGCTTGAGTAGTTGACATTCTAAGGAAGGGACATGATGAAAAAACAAGGAAGGAAACAAAGAAAAAGATGATGAGGACTTCCTCGGCAGTCCAGTGGTTAAGACTTCACGCTTCCAATACAGGGTGTGCAGGTTCGATCCCTGGTTGGGGAACTAAGATCCCGCGTGCCGCGTGGCGTGGTCAAGAAATAAATATAATTCTTTTTTTAAAAAAGATGATGACAGGTGTTAAATTTTAAGGATTAAGAAGGACGTACACAGGAGGATGTGGTGGAGGCTGTCTGGGGCTGCATTTCTAATGATGATCTGGGAGGGCTTCACGGAGGAGGTGACATCCGATGGAGACCTTTCCTTGATGGGCTTTTAACAGAAGACATCAGGACTCAGGTCAGGGAGAGAGGGTTGCACTGGGGGATTTCAAATGTCCCGTCTGGTGCTGAGGGTCACTGACTCTTTTGCAACCTACTAGAAACACAGGTGCTGGGGTCAGGGGAGGGAGCACTTCTCCCCCACCTTGCAGGAGGGGTGGTGCTGCCTGCATCTGGTCTGGGTCTTGCCGAACACATGTTGTGGCAACCACTGGGTGGAATCACCCTTTGTCCAGTCCTAACTGAATTTCCTGAAGGAATCCACACCCTCACCCTTTCTCCAGGGACAAAGAGCTAGTGCCCTGCAGTGCCAGCCAAGTGCCACCTTCCCAGGGGCTGGTCATCTCACCTTTCGGGCCTGTGATGTGAGCCCCTAAGCAGTGCTATCTTTAACCTCGGGCCAGGACACTCTGCTCCCTGTAAACACTGCTCAGATGACAGTCCTGGAATCCCATGGGGGCGACAGGCTCCGTGCGTGGCAAAGCCATCGGGGCTGCTCCCAAGTCGTTAGGGGGGGACTGAAAGCCCCAGAGGCAAGAGGCATTCGTTCATTCACTCACCACATGGGTCACTCAGTGAGGACCAACACAGACCCTCCCAGGGCTCCAGAAGGTCTGAGAAAGGCATTAACCAAGTAGACAGCCAATGAGTAGAAAGAACTTCAGACCCTGATTTCAGTTCTGCAGAGGCAGGAAGTGGGGTGGGAAGTGACGGTAAGTAGGGGCAGTGGCTCCCACTTGTGGGGTGGGCTGCACACTTTGACACCCTCAATCTTGGGTCTCAGCCTTGAACCCAGTGAGCTCAGGCAAACCCCAGTCCTCTGAGCCCTGGTCTCCTCATCTATCAGCAAGGTGGGTCACCATCCTGGCTGTGTGGCCTTGGGCAGGCAACTGGCCTCTCTTGAGCTTGTCTTGTCACTGGTAACTTGAAGGTAATCATTGACCCAGGTTGAGTCAGCCAGCACAACCCATTCCTGAGCTACTACGATTGGTCCAATCCCAGAGAACATCAGGACTTTGGCTGGCGTATGCCATTCTGCTGGCTGCCGCGTCGGGACCCAGGAGGAAGCAGATCATTCCTAAATTCTGACCTGCTGCATCAACCCTCACCGGAAACCTGCCTGTGCTTTAAGATGGCTTCTCTGGAGAGTCTCAGGCAAAAGTCACAATTCTCAGGTGTGAGCTTTTAAAGAAAGCATTTGGCCCACATCGGTTTCCCTCTTTGGTGATTCCCGACAATACAATCTCTTAATAGCCTCAGTTTCCCCCATGTGCAAGATAGGAATAATGGTACTTATTTTCCAGGGCTGCTGTGGGCAGCCCACCCAAGCACACAGAATGGTGCCTGCCATCCAGTCAGGGCTCAAGAAATGCTGCTGGTGTACATGTTTCCTGAGAGCATCTGCTGACTCAAAATCCACTCTTTCAGGGCAACAACCATATATTCACACCGTAGCTGAGTGGGTGTTAGCTGGTAAGTGTGGTTGGGCCCCAGTGAAACCAGGAGTTGGGAGAGACCACAGCATGGTCTCCCCACTGTCCCAGGAGGTGAGGACGTGGGGGAGATAACTGGCCTCAGGTATAGCTGGCTCAGTCCTCCCCCCCCCCCGCCTCCAAGGGGGCTCGAACCCTGCCTGGCACACAGTGGGCCCTCAGGAAATACTCAATGACCCACCACCAGGGCACTGCTGTTGGGGAGGGTTGACACTGTGAATGTGGGAGAAAAACAATTTAACCAGCGAGACGCCAGGACAAAGGGAGAGGTAGGGGCACATGAAGTTCATGCACAGACCTCCTGGGCCAGAGGGTCCATGGGCTCCATCGGGGGTCTTCGCGAAGCAGGGCTGAGCTAGGGGCCTTCCTCGCCTTTCCTGAGGGTCAAGCCATCCTCTTTTCTGTGGCAACCCTCCTGAAAAGCAGAGCTTTTGACTAAGTCAGTAGTGTGTTGTTGTTGTTGTTTTTTCCTGCAGTAATACTCCTAATGCACTCTGACACAAAGCCCCAGGACACAAACCGAAACTCGGGTGGGAGCCATTAGCCTTTACGTGGACCTTCCACACCTGGTGGCACCCTCTCCCTGCCTTCTCACCCATCTAGCCCGTGCGGGACTGCCAGGCAGCCCTCTCCCCGTGTCATCCTTTTAACAACATCAGCAAGAGACCCGCAACGGACACTGCTTCGTTTCTTTATTCTGGCCTTTGGGAGGGACGGTGACAGCATTTCCCGCCTTGACAGAAGGCGGAACCTGGTCTTTCCTTGTAAAGAAAGGATGTCCTAACTAACACTGCAAATCCAAATGAGACCTAGGTCCCTCAGTGGGCCGGGACATCCAGGGACCCGATGTGGCTTCTGCAGGCTTCCGTGTAGCTGCCCCTCGACAAGCCTGCGGGAGAGGCGCGGGGTGGGAACGACCTCTCTCCTGAGCCGGCGGGCAGCTGCTCCCGTCCCCTTCTGCTCTCCCAACATGCCAAGATCACTCTCCTGCTGGCGGCCGGGGCGGATGGAGGAGGCCCCCGAGGGAATCTCGCTGGGGCGGGTTCTCTGGCAGGGGCGCTGGACGCCCCGAAGGATGGGAGACCAAGACTCTGTACCACCTTAGTTGGCAACCCATCCCCAACATCCAGCGTCTCATCTAGCTGACTCAGCGGGTTAACAGTGTACTTGGCATTGTCTCAGGGTCACCTGGATCCAGTTCCCCAAGCAGCTAAAAAATGGCTACAGCCACTTGGGTTGCTTGCCACACACCCGTGCCCTCCAGTGTGATTTGTGAGGCAGAAGTGACCTGCAGTTTTAACTTGGAAATTGTGAAAACCAAAGCCCAAACCAACCACGCTAGCTCTTGCTGGGTGGGAAGCGGCTGGCAAGCCCGGCTCCTTCAGTGTTTGGCTGGCTCCTCGTTTGGAAAATTATTTCTCCTTCTAGTGTGAGCAGGAAGTCGGGCGGCCCAAGTAAAAGGAAAACGAGTGAAGTGTTCAGAAAGGTACCGTCACCCTCGTTTTGGGGACTGATAGGCCAGGATGGCCCCTCCCTCCTTCAACTCTTCACACAATGAAGCTCACTCCTGCTGGCCTGCCAGCCGTGGCCGTCTCGGGCACGACAAAACCCTCGCTGCGTCAAGTGAACTTAGCGAGCCCGACAAACCAAAATCTTTAAAAAAAAAAAAAAAAAAAAAGTATATGGCAGCAAAACCTCAGAACTCCTGAGCCACACCTGTAACCTGCCTGCTTAGTAAATAAACGAAACACCAAACCACAAAAGCTATGCAAAGGGCAGGCCGCCCGGGCAGAGAGCCCAGCCCACAGCAGGGCGGAGGGAGCAGGTGCAAACGTGCTGTAAGGGGCGAGTCTCCCACTCCCCCCCGCCCGGGGACCCCCAGTCCTAACACTGCACTAGGCAACTGGGTCTATCCAGCCACGTAAGGGACAGAGGCCTGACCCGACTCTCCGTTTCTTCTTGCGTTTCTAGCAGGGGAGGATGGCGATGGCTTCAATCCCTCTGCCTCCGGGTCAGAAGGCAGACCCTCAGAAACCCAGGCAGACAGGACTAAGGTGCGGGAGGTTGAGCGTCTTCTCCCTGTTGAGGATGGGCGCGCGCGCGGGCTCCTCGAGAAAGTCCGTTCTCCTAGTGCGTGATCCTGAAGGCTTCTAGCACCGACAGCTCGCTGACTCCTTTCCCCTCTCCCTGCAGAGGGGAGGGGGCCGTGGAGGCGGGAAAGCCCTTCCCCCATTCTAGCCACCGGAAGTGCCCCCCAGCGGGGGCGGGGACAGGTGCAGGCCCCGCCCCTCCCGGGTTCTCCTCTGGACCCTGTCAGTGCAGCTCAATGAAAGCCTCCAGCTCCTCAGGGATGAAGCCCTTGTAGGGGATCTTGTTCTTGTCCAGGGCGCGGGCCGCAAGGCACTGCAGGGTCACGTAGTTGAAAGGCTGAATGGTGCTCTTGGCTAGCAGCTTCTCGTCCAGCAGCTCGTAGGCTGTCTTCTTGAAGGCGTTGGTGGCGTCCATGTGGGCCCCCGCCTCGATCAGGGCATTCATGATCCCCGGGCAGTTGTTCTGTGCCGCGATGTGCAGCGGGGTGTTGTTGTCAAAGTCCCGGCTGTCTGGGTCGGCCCCGCAGTCGAGCAGCACCTTGACCACCTGGAGGGAGGGGAACCTGCCCACCGGGTAGCGGCCCACATTCGTGGTCTCCGCGTCCACGGCCATGTGCAGAGGGGTGAAGCCGTTCTTGCCGCGGGGGGCGCACTTGAGCAGCCGGTAGACCTTCTGGTGCTTCAGGTGCTCCTGGTCAGGCGTGCACTCCACTTTCTCCAGCAGGTAGAGCAGGTGGAGGATGATGGCCAGGGCCTTGGTGAACTGGGCCGAGTCCCCAGGCTCCTTGGGCAGCTGCAGGGCCCGCTCCACTTCCCGGACTCCTTTGCACAGCACCCCCATGAGGTCTGCAAAGCCGACTGGCGTGCCCAGGCTGCCCTTGGCCGAGCGGTCCTGGAGCACGTAGGAGAAAAGTTCGGCAAAGGAGAGGAAGCTGCTGGCGGTCATGGGGCTCAGAGGCTCGAGGTTGTTCTGCTGCATGTCTAGGGCATACTTCCACAAGCGGATGCAGCGCTCAAAGTTGCCTGAGTCGGCATACACCGCGCCCCGGTACCGAATATAGTAGGAAGTGTCCGGGTGGGAGGGACCCAGGATGCGCTCTCGGATCAACAGGGCCTGCATGCGCATCTCATCCGGGTCGGTGATGAGCGCCTCCAATTCCTCGGCAGTGTTCACCTCCCTGGAATAGTCATAGGCGAGGACCAGCTGTGGGGGCTCAGGTTTGGGCAGATACGCGCCCCCCTGGTGACGAAGCTCCATGGCCCGTCTCCAGTGTTTCAGGGCCCCGAGCAGATCTCGCTTCTTATCCACGTAGGTGGCTCCCAGCAACTCCAAAGCTTCCACGGCGGCTTCCCGGCTGGTGGGGCAGCAGCTCTCGTATGATTCCCCGCTCAGGGATTCCTCTGGGGAGGAGCTGCTGCAGCAGGTGCTCTGGGGCTGCGCGCACGCCAGGCCGGCGGAGGGGTCTTCTCGGGCCAGCCCTGGCCTCGCTTCCTCCCCAGCAGGCTGCTCCTGGATGAGGTACTCCACGATGTTGGTGTGGCCCGTCACGCTGGCCGCCAGCAGCGGGGTCATGCCGTAGCCGTCCCGTTCCATGCGGGCGTTGCACCCGAGCAGCAGCTGCAGGATCTCCAGGCTGCCGGACTCGGCGCAGTCGTGCAGGGCCGTGTTGCCTTTGGCACTGCGCCGGTTCACCTGGGCGCCCTGCTCCAGCAGGTAGCGGGCGATCTCGCGGTGACCCTTATAACAGGAGATCATGAGGCACGTGTGCCCGTGCCGGTTGGCCACCTCCAGGTCGGCCTGGTGCTCGCCCACCAAGTAGCGCACCACCTCCAGGTGCCCGTCGAAGCAGGCGGCGCGCAGGGGCGTCGAGTTGGTGCGCGTGGTGCGGTTGACCGAGGCCCCGCGGCGCAGCAGGCTCCGCACCACGTCCAGGTGGCCGGCGGCCGAGGCGGCCCACAGCGGCGGAGCACCCTCGATGGTCTCGCCATCGAAGTGCACCGAGCCGCCCGCCTCCACGCTCGCGCCGCACCGGTCCACCAGGTACTCGACCACGTCCAAGTGGCCGTAACGGGCGGCGATGAGCAGCGGCGTCCCCCCGCTGGCCACCTCGCCAGTCAGCTCTTCCAGCTCCTCCCGGCTCCGGCCGCTGAGCAGCTTCTGAAGCAGCTGCAGCTTGCCGTCGCGGGCGGCGTTGTACACGGCGGTGTGGAGGTCCATGGTCCGGGTCTCCACCAGGCCATGGGCCGGCCGCCGGGGTACTGGGGGACGGGGGGACGGCGGACTAGCGCCCGGAGGAACACGGCACAACCTTCACCGTCTCCCCCGCCGCCATCTTAGGGGCTTCTGGGGCGGAACAAAATGGCTGCCGCGACCTGGTTCCGTTGGAGGCTGGAAGGGTGCAGGGAAATGTAGTTCTCTAAGCCGGCACACTCCATGAAACAGAAAAGGAACGGTAAGGTATTAAAACTACAACTCCCAGAAGGCCGAGGGCCAGCGGCGGCGAAGTGGTATCACGATGCATGGCGGGAACGGCAGTTCCAATCACAGCTAATTGTGGCGGAAACTCGCCCCTCGAGGACTACCACTCCCGTCATGCAATACTATCGCGATGGCTTGTGGGACCTGGGAAAGTTTGTCTACGTACTTCCTGTGGCTGTCATCGTACCAGAACCGACAGGAAACGCAGAGGCAGGCCAAAGGAGTACGTTCCGCAAAAGGCAGGGAGAGCGATTCGGAGCCAACCAGGAGCGAGAGCAAAGGCGAAGCCAGGCGAGTGGTCCGATTTGGGCTTCGCGAGGCCGAGCCGCGCACCGGCAGGGGGCGCTCGGGAGAGGCAGGAAAGGGGGGCGGGGTGGGGACGTTAGGAGAGCAGGGAGTACAAGTGGCCCTAAGGTTCAGTGTCCGGCGCTCGTACACTTATTCATTCGTTCATTCATTCACACACTCATATGTTTATTTGCTCACTCATTAATACCCTATTAAAAATTTAGTTTTCCTTCCTTCAACCCTCAACATCCTCAATACAAAATCTAAATTAATTTGCCTCAGCCCTTGGTCATTTGGCTGGGGAACTTCTCCAGGATCATTGTGAGTAAACCTCTGGGGTTGGGGGCTTTGAGAATCTCAGTTACTTGCTCAAGGGCACAGGGCAAGTAAATGGCCTGGTCGGGATTTGAACCCAGGCAGAAGTGGCTACATAATTTGCAGGGCCCAGTGCGATAGGAAAATGTAGAGACCCTTGTCCAAAAGTTATGAAGAACTTCCCAACAAGGACAGCAGGGCATTAAACCAAGCGTGGGGCCCTTCTGAGCATGCGGTCCTGGATGACTGCGCACGTCGACACCCCCGTGAAGCCTGAACCCCACCTCCAAAGTCAGACCCTTACCCCCAACACTGTCTTGCCTCCAATTTGCTGCTGCCTGCTTCAGGTTATTGAGGATTACTGGAAAGATGAAGGAGGTTGCTGTGTCCAGGAATGTTCGAGAAATGCATGGTGTTCTCTACCTCCCGACTTTTGTGTTTGCTGTTCCCTCTGCTTGGAATGCTGTTCCATACCTTCTTCACTTGGCTACATCTTGGGCCTTCTTCAGGTCTCAGCTGAGACTTCAGGTCTTCTTGGATGATTCCTTGACCTGGAGCTTATTGGGTGCCCTCCCTGGCAACATTGACGTTCTGCTTTCTGAATCTTAGAGAAATACTCTGTTTTAGTCAGTTCAGGGTGTTGTAACAAATACCACAGGCTGGGTGGCTATATTAGTCAGGATTCTCCGGAGAAACAGAACCCAATAGGAGATAGGTAGACAGATAGATATATTACTGAACTCAGGTTCAGCTGCTCGCCGTTCAAAAGCTAATACTCTAGTGGCAAATGTCAGTAGAAAGGAAAGATGCTTTATTCAGAAAAGCCAGCAATTTGGGGAGAAGGTGGACTCATGTCTGGAGACCAACTCCAGAGATTCTGCTCAGCCATGACAATTTTTAGAGGGAAAAAGGGGGAAATCTCAGTTAATCATTACGGTAGGAGGTCAGATTCTTTGTCCTTTTTCCATTGTGTGCAGACTGCTGACTTCTCCTGATCTTCTTTTGGATGCTGTCTTGCATGCGTGGTCCACCTGCAAATTTGTTATGGGGCAGCTGAGGTTAGAGAGTCAGTCATTCTTTTTTTGTTGTTTTTTTTAAGATAGATTTTATTCATTTTTAAAATTTTGTTTATTTTTGGCTGCGTTGGGTCTTTGTTGCTGCACATGGGCTTTCTCTAGTTGCAGCGAGCGGGGGGGCTACTCTTTGTTGTGGTGCGTGGGCTTCTCATTGTGGTGGCTTCTCTTGTTGTGGATCACGGGCTCTAGATGCGTGGGCTTCAGTAGTTGTGGCATGTGGACTCAGTAGTTGTGGCTCGTGGGCTCTAGAGCGCAGGCTCAGTAGTTGTGGTGCACGGGCTTAGTTGCTCCGCGTCATGTGGGATCTTCCCGGACCAGGGCTCAAACCCGTATCCCCAGCATTGGCAGGCGGATTCTTAACCACTGCGCCACCAGGGAAGCCCTAGTCAGTCATTCTTTAATCCTTCATTCTTACTCCTTTTTTTTTTTTTTTTGAGGTACGCGGGCCTCTCACTGTTGTGGCCTCTCCCGCTGCGGAGCACAGGCTCCGGACACGCAGGCTCAGCGGCCGTGGCTCATGGGCCGAGCCGCTCCGTGGCATGTGGGATCCTCCCGGACCGGGGCACGAACCCGTGTCCCCTGCATTGACGGGCAGACTCTCAACCACTGCACAACCAGGGAAGCCCTGCGTTTCCCTTTTAATGGACTGTTTGTTCAGATTCACACGCAGGCTCAGCGGCCATGGCTCACGGAGCCAGCTGCTCCGCGACATGTGGGATCTTCCCAGACCGGGACACGAACCCGTGTCCCCTGCATCGGCAGGCGGACTCTCAACCACTGCACCACCAGGGAAGCCCTCTTACTCCTTTCACTCTAGGAAAGGAATCAACAGGTTAGGCAAGGCGTTGTGTACATTTAGTAAAGCAAAAATCAGGAGTTAGAGTAAATGCTACCTAGTGATCTCATTTTTATGATTAAGGGTTAAGGGGAACAGAAATAGACAAACAGGAAAGGGGTCAAAGAGCTGCTTACAAATTCCCACTTGTCAGACATCATTCCATTTCTGTGGGATTAAGGGCAAAGGTCCATCTTCTGTAACTTATTCATGCTGACATAGGACGCTGTGTTTTCAGAGTGGAAGATGTCGACATGGGTCTGTAGCATCTCTTTGCTGACAATTTTAGTCTCCTGATTACATATAGGGGCAGAGCAAGCTATAATTATTCTAATGCCCACACAGATATAGATTATTATGAGCAATAATGTTAATCCCATTGTTTCATTGGACACTGAGTCTGTGACTCTAGTGTCCTAATCGTTAACTGCTTGAGCCCCCTCCTTTGTGACTCAGGGAGGCCTGGGAGACTTCAGCATTTCCACAGACAAGAGGCAGGGGACATAAAGGGGCCTTTGTATTTGGGGAGGGCCCTGCAGGGTTCTGCTCAGTTCCATATCTATCTATCTATCTATCTATTTATCTATCTATCTATCTATCTGTATATGTGTATGTATATATATATATATATATATATATATATATATATATATATATGGAATTAACTCATGTGATTATGGAGTCTGAGAAGTTCTATGATCTGCCATCTGTAATCTGGAGAACAAGCAAAGCTGGTGGTGTAATTCAGTCCAAGTCTGAAGGCCTGAGAACCAGGAGCTCTGATGTCTGAGGGCAGGAAATATGGATGTCCCAGCTCAAGAAAAAAGAGAATTCACCCTTCCTCCACCTTCTTGTTTTATTCAGGCCTTCAGTGGATTGGATGATGCCCACATTGGTGGAGCAGATCTTCTTTTTCTTAGTCTACTGAATCAAATGCTAACCTCTTCCAGAAACACCCTCATAGACACACCCAGAAATAATGTTTTACCTGCTACCTGGGCATCTCTTAGCCCAGTCAAGTTGACACATGAAATTAACCATCACAGTGGCTTAAACAACAAACGTTTATTTCTTACAGTTCTGGAGGCTGGAAGTTCAAGATCAGGGTGGCAGCATAATCAGGTTTTGATGAGGACTCTCCTCCTGGCTTGTAGACAGCTGCCTTCTCACTGTGTCCTCACATGGAGGAGAGAGAAGGAAAGAGAGAGAGCTGTGCTCCCTTCATCCCTTTATAAGGGCATCAATCGCATCCTGAGGGCGGAACCCTCATGACCTCATCTAAACCTGGTCATCTCCCAAAGGCCCCAACTCCAAATACCATCCCGTTGAGGCTTAGTGCTTCAACGTATCAGGGTTTTTTTGGTGGGGAGGTGCAAACATTCCATCCGTAACATACTTCAAAATGACTTCCTGAGATTCAGGGCTTGTTAATGGAATTCCTGAATTGTTGAACATAAAAGAGGGAGAATTGAGGGAGCTTCAAGGAGCAGGGGGTGAGGATAGACCCCCTCCCACAGGCTTGGTGGGGCAAGTTTCTTTTGGAAGCAGGGGAGCATGCCTGAATGTGGGGACCAGAGGCAAAGGCAACTGGGAATGCCCCTTGATTCATACATGGTGCTTTGAGGATTTGAACCCAGGCTGTCTGTGCCCATAGCCACAGCGCTGTAGGTCCTGATGAATTTATATCCTTTATGTCATTGAGTGCACTTAGTTTTGACTATTTCTGATTGCATAAATGTTATGTACTCTCATCAAGAAATGCAGACAAGCAAACGAGAAAGAAAAATCATGAAAACCCTTCCTAGCGTCCTCCAGCCAGAGACAAAACCATCAATGATCTACAAGCACTTCTTTCGTTTTGCATCCTTCTGGTCACAAATCTGAATTTCTTCCACTCTTACCTGCCACGGACTGTTGAAAAGAACACCTTTGATTAATAACAGCTCTTTCCGGGGCAAAAACAAAAAACAAATGAACAAACAAAAACCCACACCATGCTAAACATATGCATGGCTTTTGGTTAAATATAGTTCAGTTTTTTTCTGATTCCTGAAACACAAAAGCATGGAAAAGTGATCATTTTGGGGATCAAGGAAATACGGGTGTTATACTACCTGCTTTTTGACAGTATAGCTTGAATATTTCCCATGGTACTCAACAGGTACCATGTTTTAGGTAGACAGTCTCCTGTTAGTAGACATTTATTGTGTGCCCACTAGGTGCCAGGTACTGCTCTGGATACTAAAGCTACGATCATGAACAAGAAAGACAAAATTCCCAACCGTGGCAGAGCTGACATTCTAATCACATTTTTTCCCTGATAGTATTTTTCATGGCTGTATAGTAGTCCATGGTGTGGACTTATGTCACGATTTATGTAGATAACCCCCAGCTATTAAAACCTCCACTCTAGTGCACATGCTGGTAGCTAAATTTTTGTGTTTTCTTTATTTTTCTAGATTGGGGTAAAAGATACATAACATAAAATTAAGTGTACGGTTCCATGGCATTAAGCACATTCACATTGTTGTGCAACCATCCCCACCATCATCTCCAGAACTTTTTCATCTTCCCAGACTGAAACTCTGTCCCCATGAAACACTGACTCTCCATCCCCTCCCCCAGCCCCTGGAAACCACCATTCTACTTTCTTTCTTATTTTTTTAAAGATTTTTTTTTCCTCCTATACCATTTTTTTTTAAGTCTTCACTGAATTTGTTACACTATGGCTTCTGTTTTATGTTTTGGTGTGACTCTCCATCCCCTCCCCCAGCCCCTGGCCCCCACCATCTACTTCCTGTCTCCGTGGATGTGACTCCTCTAGGGACCTCCTGTGAGTGGGATCAGACAGTATTTGTCCTTCTGTGTCTGGCTTCTTTCACTGAGGATCATGTCCTCAAGGTTCATCCATACTGTAGTTTCTATCCTCTTTAAGCCGCTATAGTTGTGGATTTTCTGACACACAATGGGAATATGTCCTAACCAGCCCAATCTTAGGAGGGAGAGCTGGGGAGAAGAAGGCCGGAATTGGAATGAGGTTGGGGATAATTGATAGGGCAAGATAGCAGAGGAATTTGGGAGGGGCATCCAGAAAGTGGGAGGAGCTCCCCTTGCACTCATCTACCTTCCAGAGAAAAGACTGAGAACAGGATGTGGGGATGGAAATGGGGAGATTTGGGGACCCCCACGTCATGGAGTGTCCCCAGCTTTGCTCCGCTGCCGGCAGAGTAAAGACATGCTCACAGCACGTTCTAATTTCACTGGTCCAGGCTCCCAACTTTGTATCAGGACCTCAGTCCTGTGCAGAATTCTCCCCTCCAGGCTGTGCTGAAGCTGGCGTGCCCTGGCTTACAAGGGCCAAATTTTCTAGATTTTTGACAACCAGAGATTAAGCCCAGCCAGTACTGAACATTAAATTATAGAGATTTAACGCTTAACAGATCATAAAAAAACAAAGGTGAGGGGCTTCCCTGGTGGCGCAGTGGTTGGGAGTCCGCCTGCCGATGCAGGGGACACGGGTTCGTGCCCCGGTCCAGGAGGATCCCGCGTGCCGCGGAGCGGCTGCGACAGTCGGGCATGGCCGCTGAGCGGCTTCCCTGGTGGCGCAGTGGTTGGGAGTCCGCCTGCCGATGCAGGGGACACGGGTTCGTGCCCCGGTCCAGGAGGATCCCGCGTGCCGCGGAGCGGCTGGGACAGTGGGCCATGGCCGCTGAGCCTGCGCGTCCGGAGCCTGTGCTCCGCGGCGGGAGAGGCCACAGCAGTGAGAGGCCCGCGTACCGCAAAAAAAAAAAAAAAAAAAGAAAAAAAAAAAAAAAAGGTGATACGCAAATACTCATCACGTCCTAATTATTCACTAAGTATTACTGTTATCAATGCTTTCGAGGTAACTTATGCCTGTGAAGGTACATGGCGGAAATCCCATATGATGGTGTGGACCTGCCCATCTCCTCCCAATTTCCCACTCTGTGACACCATCAGGTAGCTCGAAACCATCCTTGATGGGGTATCTGCATCCTCAGCAGCCCTCTCCCGCAAGGCCCCCCGACCTTGCTCTATTTTTTTCCCACAGCACGTATCAGTTTGCAACCTAACTTCCTATATCACTGATGTGTTTACGACCTTTATTCTCAGTGTGCTTGCTTACCATGTCAGCTCGGACAAGGCAGGGATTTTGGTCTGTCATGTTCACTGCTGTGTCCCAGTTTCTAGCAGCGCCCGGCCCACAGTGGGCACTCAATAAATATGGGGGGTGTGAATAAAGGGGTCACTCCAGGAAGCGCATTTTAACCACAGCTCCACCCCGCCTCGTGTCCGTGGCCCGGGCACCATGCACCTTCTCCTCCTTCATTCTGATTTGTTTCCGACGCCCCGCAGGCTTCCAGGGAGGCAGCCACGAGGAGACACGGTCGGGGCCGCTACTTGGGCCGTGACTGCGGTCCACCCAGGCGGCGGCCCCCTCCCCAGCCCGTCTGCATCTGGGGAGCCTGTTCTCCCAATGCCTGTCCCCGCGCCAGGCCCGGGAGGCTGCGAACGTCTGGCCCCCATGCGCCGGCACATCCCGGGCCGCCCGCCAGGTGCGCATCGCGGGGCGCCAGCAGCTGCGGCGTTTCCCCCTCCCGCGCGGCAGCCTAAACGCGGCAGCCGATGCGGGGCCACGGCCCGGCCACCTGCGCGCTCCGGGCGCACCAAGAACCAAGGAGGCCAGGGGGACTTCTAGGACCGTGCCCAACCCCAGCTGGGGGGCTTTTCATCGTAGGGCTCTTTAAAATCTTTTTAATGAGAAAATATTTTAAACATTCAGGAAAATAGGGAAAATAATATGACAGACCCCCAAGATAGCAATGCCAAAGAGTAGGCGCCCTCATTCATCCCATAAATATTTCATGAGGTTACCAGTGTGTCTGGCACTGTTTTAGGAGCTGGGGTAGAACCGGGAGAAAAATAGAGCAAACCCCCTTAACTCTGGAATCTGGTTCAAGGTGGGGTGGAGGGGAAGGCTGGTAAGAAATTAAATCAGTGTATTCATTTGCTAGGCCTGTGTTACAGGCTGAATTTTTGTGCCCCACCCCCCCAAATTTATTTGTGAAATCCTAGCCCCCAAAGGTGATGATATCAGGAGGTGGGGTCTCTGGGAGGTGGTGAGGTCATGAGGGTGGAGCCCTTCTTGATGGGATTAGTGCCCTTATAAAGGGACCCCAGAGAGCTCCCTTGCCCCTTTGCCCAACGAGGACACAGCAAGAAGACAGCTGCCTATGAACCAGGAAGGGAGCCCTCACTGGACTGTGCCGGCACTCTGATTTTGGATTTCGCAGCCTCCAGGACTGTGAAAAATAGATTTCTGTTGTTTGTAAGCCCTTGGGTCCCTGGTATTTTGTTATAGCAGCCCAAACTGACTAAGACTTATTGGGTGGTTTAAGCAGCAGGTATTTATTGTATCATATTACGGAGGCTGGAAGTCCAAGGTCAAGGTGTTGGAGGATTGTTTTCTCCTGAGGCCTCTCTCCTTCCTGTTCCTTCTCCTCCTCCTTCCTTGCTAGTTTAATAGGTGTTTGTGGCACTTTTGAAACATGGCCCCCACGTTCACTGACCCTTCTCTCATGGAGAGCCATGGTCTGTGTCTGCTCCACTTGAATGTAGGTGGGTGCGTGCCTGCTTCGATCTCTACGGTAAGGCAGAAGTGATGCTGGGATTTCTGAGGCTAGGACAGAAAAAGTCACCAGCTCCCCCTGGTTCTCTTGAGGTGCCCCATCTGGGAAGTCAGCCACCATGAAAGAAGTCAAGTACCCAAAGACCATCATGCTGTAGGCACGTGTAGACCCTCTGGTCCACTGTCCCAGCTGAGCTTCACCTTCCAGCCCTCCCCTCCATGGTGTCCCCTAGGTGACTGAGGCCACCTAGGACCTTCCAGACCAGCCATCCACCTGACCCCACCCACAGGCCACAGAAGCCGAGTCTGCCCCGAGTCCTGACCTGAGACATACGAAAATCCGTGAGATATACAAAAATGATTGTTTTAAGCCTGTACGTTTTGGAATAGATTGATGCAGCAGCAGTAACTAGAACAGCGTTAAATGTAGCTTGTGGCTTTAATTTGCGTGTCTATAATTACTGAGCAAATCACACAGTTCCCCTGAGAGTTTGTTTACTGTCTGCTCCCTATCTGGGGCACTGCCTGTTCATTGGGGAATATGCCATAGTTGAGTTTCTAAGAAATAGCCTGGGTATGTCTCCCCTCCCCGAAGGGACAGATAGATTGATTTTGTTTAGCACAGCCTGAGGTATTGGTATATGTCTTCATTTCATTCATTCAGCCATGCTGATTTATATTCTAAGCACTTACTACATGCTGCGCCATGTGCTGGAAGCTGGGATGCAGCAGTGAGCAAGACACACAGCGTTCTCAGGAGCCAGGAATCTGGTGGAGGGAGAGAACTTAAGTCAGGGTGTGTAGTCAGGGATGCGGGAGCCCAGGGGACCCATAAATTGTGCCTGGCTGGGGAGGGAAGGAGGAAGTTGAGAGAGGCTTCATTCATGGACAGGGGTTTTTCAGGTAGAGTGTGTGAATGAAGCAGTGTTCCAGATCACTCTAGTTGACCATTTTGGCTTAACAAACTACCCCAAGCTTAGTGACCGCTGGGACGGAATTGGGTCCTCCCCAAATTCTTACATTGAAGCCCTAACCCTGCAATGTGACCGTATTTGCAGATACAGGAACCACAGCCTTGGAAGTCACTCAGTGTCACTTCCTCCCCATTCTCTTTGCTGGATGGAAGTTGCTAAGTCTTGCCCACTCTAAGGGGAGAGAGGCAGACACCACCCTCTCAACGGAAGGGAATTAGTTGTGGGAGGGATGTCAATAAATTTGTAGGTATGTTTTGTGGGTTTGTTTTTATTTTTTGGTTGTGCTGGATCTTAGTTGCGGCAGGCGGGCTCCTTAGTTGCGGCTCACTGGCTCTTTAGTTGTGGCATGTGAACTCTTAGTTGTGGCATGCATGTGGGATCTAGTTCCCTGACCAGGGATTGAACCCGGGCCCCCTGCATCGGGGAGTCTTAACCACTGCGCCACCAAGGAAGTCCCTGTTGATATGTTTTAAAGTCACACACACACACACACACACACACACACACACACACACACACGGTGGCAAAGATAAGACCACAGGGTAGGCGCTGTGCATTCAGTGCCTCATTGAATCACCCACATCCACAAGACAGCAATTCAGGTAATTTCTCTGCCAAAGATGAGGGGACACTCCCTTCTCCTTAAAAGCCCTCAAATTAATCACACAGTTGGTTCTTTTTGTAACACAATGAATGAGAGATACAGAGCTAAACACATCTGTCCAAAGGACATTTCAACAAATCTAGTTCCCTGACCAGGGATTGAACCCGGGCCCCCTGCATCGGGGAGTCTTAACCACTGCGCCACCAAGGAAGTCCCTGTTGATATGTTTTAAAGTCACACACACACACACACACACACACACACACACACACACACACACACACACACACGGTGGCAAAGATAAGACCACAGGGTAGGCGCTGTGCATTCAGTGCCTCATTGAATCACCCACATCCACAAGACAGCAATTCAGGTAATTTCTCTGCCAAAGATGAGGGGACACTCCCTTCTCCTTAAAAGCCCTCAAATTAATCACACAGTTGGTTCTTTTTGTAACACAATGAATGAGAGATACAGAGCTAAACACATCTGTCCAAAGGACATTTCAACAAAGTCCTCTTAATTTTTCCCTCAAGACAAGACATTGCTGAGTAATAAACAGATGTCATCTGCAGCACTTTCCTAGCTGTCTATGGTGAAGTGTCTTTTTTTAAAAATTGCACAAGTCTTAACTGTAAAGATCACCCCCTGACATATTAAAGTGTATTACGTGCATTTAGCATATTCACAGTATTCTGCAACTGTCATCTTTATCTAGTTTCAAAATATTTTCATCAGCCTCGAAGACAACCCCGTCCCCCTTAGCAGTCACTCCATGCCCTCCTCCCCCAGCCCCTGACAACCACAAACCCACTCTCTGTCTCTGTGGAGTTGCCTGTTCTGGACGTTTCATGTAAATGGAATCACACACTATGTGGCCTTTTGTATCTGGCTTCTCTCATTTTCAAAGTTCATCCACATTGTAGCGAGTGTCAGTGCTTCTCTCCTTTTCATGGCTGAGTAATGTTCTGCCATATAGATGGACCGCATTGTGTTTATCCAGTCATCCACTGATGGACACTTGGGTCGTTTCCACCTTTTGTCTGTTGTGACTAGTGCTGCAATAAATATTCGTGTATAAGAATTTGAGTCCCTGGTTTCAGTTCTTTGGGTATAGAGCTAGGAGTGAAATTGTGGGCTCATATGGTAATTCTATGTTTAACTTTTGGAAACATCACCATACTGTTTTCCTGTGTCTGTGATTTTTTTTTAAACAGCTTTACTAAGGTAAAATTCACATACAAGAAACTAGACATATTTAAAGCACACAATCCTGTCATCCACAAATAAAGGCAGTTTTGCTTCTTCCTTCCAAAGAAAATACTGTTCACCGTAGGTTTTCATAGGTGTCCTTTACTGGGTTGAGAAAATTCCCCTCTATTACTAGTTTCCTGAGACTTAAAAAAAATCAAGAATAGATGTTGGATTTTATCAAATGCTTTTTCTTCACTTATTGAGATGATCATGTAGCTTTTCACTTAGTTGTTCATATAATGAATTACTTTGATTAGTTTTCTTTTTTTAAAAAATGATTTATTTATTACTTATTTATCTTTATGGCTGCATCGGGTCTTAGTTGCGGCATGTGGGATCTTTCGTTCTGGCGCACGGGCTCTTCTCTAGTTGTGGCACACAGGCTCCAGGGCGCATGGGCTCTGTAGCTTGCAGGCTCTCTAGTTGAGGCTCGCGAGCTCAGTAGTTGTGGCGCGTGGGCCTAGTTGCCCCGCAGCGTGTGGGATCGTAGTTCACTGACCAGGGATCAAACCTGCGTCCCCTGCATTGCAAGGCGGATTCTTTACCGCTGGACCCAGGGAAGTCCCTACTTTGATTGGTTTTTCAAATGTTAAGGCAACCTTGCCTTGTTTGTAACTTTTTTTTTTTCTTTTTGGCGGTACACGGGCCTCTCACTGTTGTGGCCTCTCCCGTTGCGGAGCACAGGCTCCGGACGCGCAGGCTCAGCGGCCATGGCTCACGGGCCCA
>NC_041215.1:21044536-21077779 GCF_002837175.3 Physeter macrocephalus | reverse complement strand
CGTGTCCCCTGCATCGGCAGGCGGACTCTCAACCACTGCGCCACCAGGGAAGCCCTGTGACTTTTTATTTCGGTATAATTTCAAACAAAGAGAAAAGTTGCAAGAGGTGAAGTATTTTTGCATGTTCTTTACTCAGATTCCTCAACTGTTTGCATTTCGTCACATTTGCTTTATCATGCTCTCTCTTTCTCTTTCCCTATATAAACACTATTGTATTCTATAGTCTAATTATATAGACTGTTGTCTATATAGTATATATTCTTGCATGTAACATATTGTAAGTGTATAAATATAATATTATCCATAATATTCATATTATATAATACATAATATTTTATAACATAACATGACAAAATATAATAATGTGTTATAAATACTATGTTACATGTTATGTGTACATGTTATACATAATAATATATAAAATAACATATAAGGTATAAATATACATTCATATAACATATAAAGTAAAAAATATGTATACAATGTATATATAATGTTTCCTGGACAATTTGAAGAAATAAGTTGGAGTCTTGGCAAGCTTTACGCTGGCGTCTGTCAAATACCCCTTCTCTGCCCTGGGGAAGCATATTCTGTGTAACCTGTCGGGTCGCTGTTAGTTAATTAGTCTCACCTTGTCGAGCTCTGTTAACCATTTACACCTCAGAGCTTTCTCCATCCCCTTGGTTGGCTAGATACGTGTCTGGGAAAGCTGGGGTGACGTGGAGGCCCCTGGGACCACCTCATCCCCGTGCCCTGTCCCTTCTGCTTTGCTTTGCACGTGTGCCTGGTGTGTGCTGTTTCCGTCTGTCCCTCCCTCCCTCACTGGGCTGGGGCTGGGCCGAAGAGAGGGAGCTCTGAGTGTACCCAGGGGTGTGAACACCGACCACCCAGACGGCTGTCCGCTTGGGTCTGGGCCTGGGCACCGGCTGCGTTCCCGGGATCCAGAAAGGCAGCGATGGAAGGGGACAGATTCCAGAGCCAGATGTGGGTTGGGGGAGGAAACTCAGCCATCTCCTTGTGATGCTGCCTGCCTGTTGTCATGGAAACCCAAGCCATTCTCTTTTGAAGGACCCATTAAGGTGCAGGATACAATCAACGGTGTCTCTGGCAGACCCCCACGCTCCCTGGTGGGAGGTGACCACCATTTGAACAGCAGCCCCTGGATGATGAAGCATCTGAGTTCTGCCCTCACCATCTGTTTCCAGCACTGGCTGGAGACAATGCGCTGTGTGACCGTAAGTCTCTGCCCCTGTCAGCACTTTAGCATCCTCCCCTGTGGAAATGACAGAGGGACACGTCACAATTGCCATGTTGTCTCTGTGTACCAAACTACGATAGGGGTGTAAGGTAGTGGTTCAACATGCACATCCTGGCCACAGCGTGCCCAAATTCAGCTCCTGACTCTGCCACCCACTAGCTGTGCAATCTTGAGCAACTTGCTTGACCTCTCTGGACCCCAGTTTTCTCTCCTATAAAATGAGGTATAACGATGGTACCTACCTTATAGGAGGTAATGTAGCTAAAGCTATCAAAACAGTGTCTGGATAAAGAAAATGTAGTATATTTGTGCAATGGAATATTATTCAGCCATGAAAAAGGAACAAAGCACTGACAGGCTACAGCATGGAGGAACCTTGAAAGCATTATGTTCAGTGAAAGAAACCACACACAATGGGATGCGTTGTGTATGATGCCATTTATATGAAAATTCCAGAATAGACAATCCACAGAAACAGAAAACAGACTGATGGTTGCTGGGGGCTGTGGGGAGAGGGAAATGGGGAGTGACTGCTTAAAGGGAATGGGGTTCCTTCTGGGGTGATGGAATGTTCTGGAAGTAAGTAGTGGCGATGGTTCCGGACCTTTGTGAATGTACTAAGTGCCACTGAATTGCCCCTTTAAAATGGTTGAAATACAAATTTTATGCTATGCGTATTTGCTTTATAAAATTTCAAGATTATTTTGATGGTGTGATACAGTGACACTCAGATCGAAGAAAGACAAAACTCCTTATGTTACGTGGAGCTCCAAACTAGAGGATACAGGGCTTGCACTGGACAGGGTAACAGCAAGCTGGAGCTGTAGTGGGGTTAGCTAGGTTTCCTGGGCTTCCTGGGATTGGCTAATTTGAATAATTTCTTGGGTTCCAAGACCATGGGGCTGTCCCTAGTTACCTGGTTCCTGGCCCTGGGGCAATGAAAGCAGGTGTGTGGTGGCCCTTAAGTATGAGAGCTGATAAGAGAAGTGGTCCAGGTGTGGACTTAGGCAGTTTCTCAAGAGGAACTAATCAGCCTCTGTCCAGGGCCTCAGAAATGGGTCCCTCCCTCCCTCCCTTCCTTCTTTCCTTCCATCTTTCCTCCCTCCCTCCCTCCCTTCCTTCCTTCCTTCTCATTTATCTATCAATCCATTATTTATCCACCTTTATATTTTTGTCATCATCATTTCCTGAGCACTTACTGTCTGTGGTGCCATGCACGTACATACACCATCTCCTTGATCTTTACAACAGCCTGAAGAGAGAGGCCATAATCACCCCACTTTACAGACAGGGAAACTGAGGCTGAGAGAGGAGAAGCACTTGCCCGATGTCCCTGCTCAGCATCCTTCACTTCCCTGCCCCACTGCCCATCACAGAATAGAAATTATTTTAGCACCCACCTTCCTGGTGCCCAAAACATTGCATGTGGGTCTCTAGCCCTCACCATCCTACAAAGACTTATTATGATGCCAAGAAACAGGCACCAAGGTTGGCTAATTATTATTATTATTATTTTAAATTTATTTATTTTTGGCTACATTGGGTCTTCATTGCTGCATGTGGGCTCTCTCTGGTTACAAGGAGCAGGGGCTACTCTTCGTGGCGGTGTGCGGGCTTCTCATTGCGGTGGCTTCTCTTGTGGAGCACAGGCTCTAGGTGCAGAGGCTTCAGTAGTTGCGGCACGCAGGCTCAGTAGTTGCGGCATGCAGGCTCTAGAGCACGCAGGCTTCAGTAGTTATGGCGCGTGGGCTCAGTAGTTGTGGCTCACGGGCTCTAGAGCGCAGGCTCAGTAGTTGTGGCGCATGAGCTTAGTTGCGCCACAGCATGTGGGATCTTCCCGGACCAGGATCGAACCCCTGTCCTCTGCGTTGGCAGGTGGATTTTTAATCACTGCGCCACCAGGGAAGTCCAAAGCTGGCTACTTTTAACTTTCAACCCATGTAGTGCCTCAAAGGCACAATCTCATATGCTCCGCATGAGCCTCTGAGGCATTTCATTGCTCTAGTGGATAACTCCATGTTTCAAATCCCCTGTCTTCTCACAGGTGCTTTTAGCTTTTGGAACTGTGTTGTTGCCACTGTGGGCTGCATTGTCTGTTTTATTTGTTCTGCCCTTGTCTGTCTCTCCAGGGTCTTGAAGCAGCTGCCAGGACATGGGTGTGTTTTAGGTAGCTCTACCCACTAGCTCTGCCATGATACCCATTCATACGCCTTCCCTCTTCAGGAGCTTACAACTCTATTTTGAAATATGAGCCTGGATATACAGGCTTATAGGAGGTCTCAGGTGGAAACTGGCTTGGAAAACATGAGCAACATTGGATGGATTTACAACTGTTTGATATCTGTAGCAGAGATTGCCAGCTATCCTCAAAAACTGTTCTTCCCTTCTTTCTCATGGCACTAGAACCCCCAATTTTTATCTGAGCATATCTGGCGGTGTAAAAGATGGACAGTATTTTAACAAATGGCACAGCACACCATGGGGATGAATGTGACACACTAAGGATAGCAGAGCAACAGTGTAGAAGGAGTCCAGGTCCTGCCATCATGGAGCTCCATACCAGCCCTGAACTGCGTACGCTCAGTTTTGTGACATAAAATAAATGTATTACATTTTTTTTACTTAAAGAATTTGAGTTCGGGGGACTTCCCTGGTGGTGCAGTGGTTAAGACTCCGCACTCCCAATGCAGGGGGCCCGGGTTTGATTTCTGATCAGGGAACTAGATCCCACATGCGTGCTGCAACTAAGAGTTCTCATGCCACAACTAAGGAGCCCGTGAGCCACAACTAAGGAGACCAACTGCCACAACTAAGGAGCCCGGGAGCCACAACTAAGACCTGGCACAATCAACAAAAAAAAAAAAAGAGAGAGAAGTTGAGTTGGATGTTTCATATAGTAAAATGCGTAGACCTTAAGTGTACAGATAAATGATTTTTGACAATTGTAGACACCCATATAGTCGCTACCCTAATCAAGATGGATAATGTTTTCAGAACCCTAAACAGTTCCCACGGGCCCCTTTCCAATTGATTCCTACCCTCCCCCAGGGGCACCCAAAATTCTGATTTCTATCAACATAGATTAGTTTTGCCAGTTTTTGTTTGTTTGTTTGTTTGCCACACCGTATGGCTTACGGGATCTTAGTTCCCTGGCCGGGGATCCAACCCGTGCCCCCCTGCAGTGGAAGTGCGGAGTCCTAACCACAGGACCGCCAGGGAATTCCCTGCCGGTTCTTAAATGCCATATAAATGGAATCATGCAGTATATATCCTTTTGTGTCCAACTTCTTTTGTTCAGCATGACCTTCAGTCATCTAGGCTGCCGCTTGTATCATCAGTTTTTTCCTTTCTTTTTTATTCTTGCCCATATAGTGTGGATATACCAGTTTGTTTATCCATTTGCCAGTTAGTTTTTGGCTATTCCCAACAAAGCTGTTGTGACTGTTTTTGTAAAATTTGCTCTGTGGAAATAGATATTCTTTTCCCTTCTGTGTAGATCTAGGCGTAGAACTGCTGAGTCAAAGGGAAGAAAATAGGGACTTCCCTGGTGGTGCACTGGTTAAGAATCCACCTGCCAATGCAGGGGACACGGGTTCGAGACCTGGTCCGGGAAGATCCCACATGCCACGGAGCAGCTAAGCCCATGCGCCACAGCTACTGAGCCTGCACTTTAGAGCCCATGAGCCACCACTGCTGAGCCCGTGTGCCACAACTACGGAAGCCCACATGCCTAGAGCCCCTGCTCTGCAACAAGAGAAGCCACCACAATGAGAAGTCCGCGCACCGCAACGAAGAGTAGACCCCTCTCACCGCAACTAGAGAAGGCCCGCGCACAGCAATGAAGACTCAACAACGAAGACCCAGTGCAGCCAAATTTATTTAAAATTAAAAGAAAGTTACCTGACCTTAAAAAAAAAAAAAAGGGAAGAAAATAAACTTCCACTTTGTTAGAGTAACCCCACTATCTCCCTGTATATTGGTGTTCCCTCCTTCTTTGCCTCACTCTCTGGTTTCTTCACTTCTGCTTTCTTGGGACCACCTTCCAAATAAACCAGACTTGTCTCAGACTCTACTTTCATGGATTTCCCAAGTTAAGATAATTGGACACTGACCAAATAATAAGATAGCTCCATGGGTTGTACCTTCAGTTCAGTTGTCCACAGCACCTCTGAGGGTGATGGCTCTTCTTTATAGGTGCCTGTGGCCTCCACGCTCCTGTGTCTGATGAAGGTGACGGGTTCACACATCAGCATTTACATCTCAACTGAATACTTATTAGGCACTAGCACTGAGCTGGGCATGGGGGTGGGTACAAAGATCAAACTGCTGAGATTAACTGAGGTTCCCGGCCCCCCAGTGGTCTATAGGAGAATAAAAGATCAGAGGGTTTTTTTTTTTAATACAAAGGAAGGATTCCCCTAAATGACAATCAGTGGGGAAGCTGGTCAAAATGCAGATTCCTTGGCCTGCTTCACCTCTGGATTATTGAAACTGAGAGGGTCCTGGGATGTGCATTCTCTATGATTTTCCTAGGGGAATCATCCTCATATTAAAATTGGAGAGGGCTTCCCTGGTTGCACAGTGGTTAGGGATCCGCCTGCCAATGCAGGGGACACGGGTTCAAGCCCTGGTCCGGGAAGATCCCACATGCTGTGGAGCAACTGAGCCTGTGCACCACAACTACTGAGCCTGCTCTCTAGAGCCCGTGAGCCACAACTACTGAGCCCACGCGCCACATCTACTGAAGCCCATGCGCTCTAGAGCCTGTGCTCTGCAACAAGAGAAGCCCGGCCACCACAGTAAATAGTAGAAGAGTAGCCCCTGCTCGCCGCAACTAGAGAAAGCCTGCGCGCAGCAATGAAGACCCAACACAGCCAAAAATAAGAAATAAATAAAATTTTAAATAAATAAATAAAATTGGAGAATTCGGGGACTTCCCTGGCAGTCCAGTGGTCAAGACTCTGTGCTTCCAACGCAGGGGTTGCGGGTTCGGTCCCTGGTCAGGGAGCTAAGATCCCACATGCGGTGTGATGTGGCCAAAAAATTTTGTTTTAATATTGGAGAATTCAAGCAAGAGACGGTCGTGAGTGAGCTAGTTATTGAGTGTCGCTGGTGGGGGAAATGGTAGGCAATTACACTCAGCAGGGAGGGGCCAGGTCATGCAGGTTGTGTGAGGATATTTGAATTTTATCTTGCAGGCAGTAGGAGTCTTGGAAGTGTTGAAGGCGAGGGTGAGACTTGATCAGATTTGTGTTCCAGGAAGACCCCTCACTGTATGTGGCAGATGAATTGGCCGTGTGTGTGTGTTTGCGGGGAGGAGGGAAGAGACTACGAGACGACCAGGCAGTGATGGAGGTAGGGGGCTGGAGAAGAGGACAGATTTGATGAGAATGACTTGCCTTGGGGAATATGGGAGGGGGGGAGGGGCTCTGGAATGTGGAGAGCCTGCCGCATGATGGGGGCATGGAGGGAAGGGGCAAGTTGGGGGTTGGGTGGATTGGCCGTTCACCTTGACATGATTAATTTGGAGTGATGGTGAGACACCTAGGGAGAGATATTCATAGAAATACCAGGGCAGCACCTCCTCTTTCACTGGTGTCCCTAAAGGGCAGTATCTGGGTGCCTTTTACTATCTGAAAGCTCTCCCATTCCCAGAGAACAAGTCTAAATATACCAGAAAGTCTCTCACAGTTAGCCTTAACCCAGACATTGAACTCTCTCTCCGCTCCTCATTCATGAAGAGCCTCTGGCATTTACGTGTCTTGTAATCATATTTTCTCTGCTTGTTAATGGACCCACTGAGGCAGTACTCCCGGGAGAGAGAAAGATTTCGTTTGTCTGGGGCTGAGGAGGGAGACGGGTTGCCAGAGCTAATGAGGAATCAATGCCTCATAATTGCTAATTAAACGAGTCTGGCTGTCTCCTGGGGCATTAGTTGGTCGGCCGGCCCTTGAGTGTCCACAAATTTAATTATACTTCCCAATAAACACCTGCAGCAAGCATCACCCTGTGGTATCTCTGTGGGGGAGACCGAGGAGAAGTAGGATCTTCATGTGTGTGCCGAAACCATCAATTCATTTATTGACTGATGTATTGGTTTATTCCCTGATGCCTTTATTGAGTCAACAAATATTTATTGAGCACCTGCTGTGTACCAGGCCCTGGATTGGGTGCCAGGGACTCAGCAGTGAAAATACAAACACAGTCTCTGCCCTCATAGAGCTCACAGTATCATGGGGGAGACAGTTCTGTAAACAGATAACACAAAAATAATTAGACTAAGTGCCAGGTGGAAGATATCCCGGGTCTATGAGAATGTATAATGTAGACTTGACATGGGGAACGGTGAGGCAACAAAGAAAGTTTCCCTTGATGAAATGAGGCTTGGATGAGGAGGCAGGATGTGCCGTGGGGCACTCTGGGTGGCGGCATCCATTCCAAGCTAAGGGAACAACAAAGGCAAAGGCTGTTCTGAGGCTGGGCTGAGCCGAATGTCGTGTCTGTGACTTGATTAAGGTGTCACAGAGAATTGGGGGTGAGCCTCGATGATGCCACAGCTCACTTACTAGACACGAGTTTACACGTGTCCTGTAATTGGTCCATGGAACTGATGGTAGGGTGGGAGGAGAAAAAAAAATCACTCCCCAGAACTTTTATTGAAAAGTCTCCCTAGAATCCTGATCTAGGGAGGCCTTCAAAGGTTGTTCCCTCATTGAGCCTCCAGGAAAGTGTAGTGGGATGGTTAAGAGTCCTGGGTTCAGAGTCAGATATTTTGTAGTTCCAGGCCCGTGGGGGCATAGGAGTGACGTGGCCAGCACCACACACTGCTGTGTATTCATGGGGTGCATGCCCCTATTCTGTTCCCTCCCCTGCCTTTGTTCTGTGGAATTAGTCAGCCCAGCCCCTGGGTGGAAGTGATTCCTCCCTGAGCCCCCAGCCCTCACACTTGCTTGTTCGTCTTGGGCGGAGGTCGACGGGAGTCCACGCTATGAGGAAGCTGTGACTTGTTGTCATAGTACATCAGAACAACAAAATCACTAGTCTTCCACACAGCACTAGACCACAACCGTTCCAGTCGTCTTCGCCACCCTCTGCCCCATGTCTGAGATCCCCACCCAGCTCTTGCCCCTCACCTGAGCTAAGCCATAACACCTGTTCTCCACTGCCCCCTGTTTCCCATTCCTGGTCCTCCTGGAGAGAGGCAGGGTCCGATCTCCAAGGGCCCAACTCCCACCCAGCCATATCAGAGACATGGAATTTGGAGTTGGACAGATGTGGGGTTGACTTGCAGCTTCACCCTTGGGCTTGTTACGTCCCTGCCCCTCTCTGGGTCTCAGTTTCCTCACCTGTCACCTGAGTGTAATAACACCCATGTCCTGGAGCTGAAGATGGCATGATATAATGTATGTAGTAACATGCTTGGCACAATGCTTCTCACAGAAGTTTGGAAAGAGCACAGTAATGCCATCTTGGCAGGCGCCTGTCCCCCCTCCGTCCTACGGATTGGCCATTTCACCTGTTGGGAATTACAGATTTTTTTTCTGTGTGCGGTTTCTTTCATCTCACCTGCTTATCTGGAGAACAATTCGTTGAAAGATCCATTAAATGAGGGTCAAGTCTCCAGAAACGTCAGACCCTTCAGACCACCCTCTGTTTCCCCGTCAGGGGACAGGGGCTTTTCCCGGTACCAGGGACGCTGTCCAGTGTCCTGGTTCTGAAATGAAGTCGGCTCCGGGAACCCCCTGGGAGCTGTCCGGAGCCCTGGTGCTGAAGCAGATTGTGGCTCCCTTCCTGGACCCCGAGCGGCGCTGTCCTGAGTCTCGGTGCTGAAATAAATAGCAGTTTCCTTCCTTGTTGGTCGGAGAGCTGTCCTCAACCTCGGTGCTGAAGAAAACTTGATTTGCTTCCCTCTCTTCCCCAGCTCACCCTAGTCCCCTCTGTTCTTCTCCCTCTTGGGAACTCCCCTCCACTACAATTCTCTCCCCTCCGATCCTCTTCCAGGTGCGCCTCCCGGCACAAGGCGGGGGAGAGACGGAGAGGTCATAACTAGGACTCATACCTGCCCCTCACCTAGTGGCATGTTTCCAGAACTTACCTCCCAGGTAGTCAGCGTGGCTGGTCTCCGTTTTCCAGACCGTCAAACTCCACAGTCTTTGTCGCTTTCTGGGAAACTGTCCATGCGCTGACCTGCAAACCAGCCCCATTCACAGGGACCCAGATCCCTCAGACCACCCCTCCCCCCACGCGGCTTCGGCCCTTCCCCTGACTGCCTCACCTGCTTCCAGTCTTGCAGGCAGATGCAGGTGTCCACTGGCTGCCTAGGCGGGGATTTGCGCTTTTACGGGCTTCAGGGGAGGCGGGGCGCCGGGAACCCAGGGAGGGGCTTCGCCAGCCTGCCAATGGGACTCCGCCTCGAATGCAACTCCAAAGATTACCTCATAGGTTGTGGCCTCAGCTTCAGAATAAAAGTCTGGCATCTGCCCAAAACCTGGGTTAGGGGTTTTCTGGAGGGGGAGAGGACGCTCATTGTGTTCCTCAGGGTCTTCCCACAGGGTCCAACCCCCTCCTAGGTCTCTGAACTCCCTGTTGGCTCAGGGACGCTGGCCAGTACCTGCTTCTCCCCATCCCCAGCTTGTGCTATTGCTAGATCAGGAGAGAGAAAGCTAGTAAACTGTGTTGGGGTAAAAACGGCACAGTGCAGAATATTTAAGTCCAGTTCCAGATAGGGAAACTGAGGTCTGTGGGACTGGAGGGCTTAGAGGAGGCTGGGGCCGAGGTGAGACTCTAGCCTAGATCTTTTGATTCCTTGATTCAAAACCCAACTCATAACTTAGTGTATTGTTTTGCTTTATGGAGCAGGCTCTGAGCCAAAAAAACACACGAACTTGGGTTCAAACTCAGATTTTTCTCCTCCTTGCTGTGGGTATTTGGATATAATCAAACCTCCTTGTGCTTCAGTTTCCTCAGTTGTGAAATGGCAATGATGGTAGTAACTTCTCAGAGCATTGTGATGAGGAATTAATGATATGGTGTGGATTGCATGTTGAAATAAATAAGCAGGACTGGGGCTAGGGTGAGGGAGGCACTGGCCTCAGGTGCAAAATTTAAGGGGCTACAAAAAGTACCCCTCAGTAATCAAGATAAATAATATTTCAATGCAATGTTTTAAGAAATCAGAATTAATGCAAAAAATCCACAATGAACAAAATACCAAACTTTAAATAAAGACAGGATCGGCATTACTAATTTTTCCTTTTGCCTCAGGCTCCAGTGCAGCTTGGCATGGCACTAGAAATAACCTGAGCATGATAAGTTTCCCAATAATGTAGCTATTTATTATTTTCTGAGACATTCCACTCATTTATTTACTCAACAGACTTTTATTGTATTAGGCACCAGGGACATATACATGAATTCAGCAACCAATCTTGCCTTTAGGGAGGGTGAAGACATGAAGTTATAACTATGCTCAAATGTAGTATGTGTGACAATAGAGGGATTTGTGTCATAGTTTGTGCTCTCCCTAGTATGAACGTCCTATGAAGGAGCTGCTCATTTTGTGGAATTTGACCTCACAAGTGAGCTGCCTGTAGATCACCCATGGATTCAGGAGCATCAGATAAGGTACCTAGCGTTTGTCAGCAAAGTGCCAAACCAAAGATTAGCCCCATCCACACACTGGGGGAAAGTTCAATCAAACCCATAAGGATGCGTGCAGAAGCTGTAGGGAATCCTAACACATAGCAGGTACTCAACAAATTCACTGTCAGCTATGTGACTTGTGGGAGCTCGTCTGAAACACTCTGGCTTAATTCTTCCATCCTGCCTCCCATGCGGAGGCCAGTTCTGGCTTCCCAGCTCCAAAGGAGGAGCAGGGAGCCTGCTACAAAAGGAAGAGGAAGAAACAGGAATGCAGCCTGGGGGTGGCTGCCTCATTTATTTGTTTCCCTCTCTAAAAAAAAACACTTTCTATTTTTTTAAAAAGAAATTCACACCCACAGGAAAGTTGCAGAACCAGGCAATAAACTCTCTTATCATCTTTACCTAGATTCACCCACCCATCGTTAACATTTGGCTACATTTGCTTTCTCTTTTTCTCTATAGAGATCTTTGCCTCTGTTCTAATCATGTAAATTGCAAACACAACTGCCCCTTCATCCTAAATACTTCAGCACGCATTCCCCAAGATCAAGTCTGCTATGTAACTTAATGCAACGATCTCAACCAAAAAGTTAAAGTTGTTACAACACCACTGTCTAATCCAGAGTCCATATTTCAGTTTCACCAGTCATCCTAGTCCTGTCCTTTATGGTATCTCTTCCCAAGCCAGGATCCAATTCAAAATTATGCATTGCATTTCATTGTCCCATTTTCCATCTCTTTTGCAGAGGGGTGGGCTTTGTAGTAAAAAGAAGACTCAGACCCCAGGCTCTTCCTTTCAACCCTGAGATCTGGCTCCGTCACTGTCTTCTACAAGGCTGTGCAGTGTACACAGGGTCTGACCCCCCTTATTTACAACAAGAGTTTGTTTACAGGATTTCTTATGTCCCCTCCTCCTCCAACATTCTGGAAAGATTTGGCCAGATCTGTTCCCTCTGCCCAAGCCTACTTTATGCATTCATTTACTCCACAAAAAAATTTTTTTTGAATATCTGCTATGTGCCGGGCACTGGGAAATACAACAGGGAACCCAGCTGATGTGATTTTTGGCCTCCATTTAGTGCAGAAGATAATAAACAAGTAAACAAAGGAGAAACATAACCTCACACAGAGATGACGGCTATGAAAAAAACAGACTGGGGGGTTGTGATAGTGCAGGAGTCAGCAAACTTTCTGTAAAGGGCCAGAAAGTAAATATTTTCAGCTTTGCAGGCCAGCCGGTCTCACTCGTGGCTACTCCCCTCTGCTGTTGTAGCTCAAAATCAACCTTGGAGAATATATAAATGGATGAATGTGACTGTGTGTCAATAAAACTTTATTTGTAAAAACAGTTGCAGCTCATTTGGCCCAAGGCCCACAGTTTGCTGGCCCCTGTGGTAGAATGGGACTGGCTGGTGAGAGGGACATTGCTTTAAGCTGGAGGTTGGGGAAGGTCTCTCTGGGGTGGGGCCATCCGAGCTGAGACCTGAAAGGTGGGGAGGCGATGACTGTGGGAAAATTTAAAGGACAAATACGGGGCTGAAGGGACAGTTGGTGTAAAAGCCCTGGGGGCAGGGGTACCGGCCCTGATGCATGTGTTGGAGGATGATCAAGGGTGGTAATAGATTTAATCAGAGAGAGATGGCCAGGGGTCTGGTCACTCAGGACAGGAGCAGATCACAAACACAGAAAAACCTTTCCCCCTTTCTTCCTCTCCCTGCTCAAGCTTTTACTCTGTGCGGGGCTCTGTGCCCAACACTCTACGTGCCAAGTTTTCCTAAGGCGACCCCGTAAGATAGCTACCATTGTTGTCCCCAATTTACAGATGAGGAAACTGAGGCCCAGAGAGGCTAAGAAACTAACCCAAGGCCACCCGGAAAGCAAGTGAGCAAGCAACAAAGCTGGGATGTGAACACAGCTCTGACTCTTGGTTCCAAAGTTCACGGTCCTCACCACTTCCCCCAACATTGCCTTCTTTTGGGGTTCCCCCTCATACCTCCAAGAGAATGTCTTTACACCTAGAATTTTGAGATTCTCCTGCCAATTATTCCAAGCTGCAGAGCAGATACGAAATGCCCCATTTTACAGATGTGGCAGAGGCAAGCCCCTTCTCCACAGACTGCAGTGAGCGGGGGCTGGAGCTGGGATGGGGACCCCGGCCCGCTGACTCCAAGATCTAAGTTCTTGTCAATGTCCATTCTGTTCCCTGTTCCCTTCCAGAGGTCCTGTATGCATATTCGAATTTATACATTGTCCTACACACACACCTTTTATGTTTTTAACCTTTTAAAGAATTCATAAAGCAGACATATTGAGGTGTAATTTATATACAGTAACATTCACACTTTTAGATATATAGTTCTATAAATTTTAGGTGTACAGTTCTATAAATCTTTTTCTTTCTTTCTTTTTTTTTTGGCTGTACCGGGTCTTAGCTGCAGCACGCAGGATCTTCGTTGCCCCGTATAAGATCTTCATTGAGACATGTAGGATCTTTTAAGTTGCAGCATGCGAGATCTTTAGTTGCGGCATGCGGGATCTAGTTCCCTGACCAGGGATGGAACCCGGGGCCCCTCCATTGGGAGTGCAGAGTCTTAACCACTGGACCACCAGGGAAGTCCCCAGTTCTATAAATCTTGACAAATACATAGTCATGTACCCAACACCATACTCAAGATACAGAACAGTTCCATCATCCCCCAAAGTTCCCACTGCCCCCTAATTAGGGGTGGGGGTGTGTAGTCTATCCCCTCCCCCACCCATAATTCCTGGTAACTGATATCCATCATCACAATTTTGCCTTTTCCAGAACGTCATTTAAATGGAATCACATAAGTGGGATGGGGGGGACACTGCAAAACAAAAAAAAAAGGAATAACATGGTGTGCAACTTTCTGTGAATGGTTTCTTTCATCAGCATAATACGTCGGAGATTCATCCATGTTGTTGTGTATGTTGGGAATCAGCTCCTTTTTTATTACTGAGTAGCATTCCACTATGTGGATGGAGCACAGTTTCCTTAACCATTCACCAGTGCCAAGGTGATGGGTTCAGGGACATCTCTAGGTTTTGGAGATAAAGAATAAAGCTGCTCTAAACATTCACATACAGGTGTTTGTGTGGACAGTATGTTTTCATTTCTGTAGGGTAAATAACTAGGAGTGGGATGGCTGAGTCACCTGGTAAGTTTGACTTTATAAGAAATTGCCAAGGGACTTCCCTGGTGGTCCAGTGGCTAAGACTCTGGGCTCCCAATGCAGGGAGCTCAGGTTCGATCCCTGGTCAGGGAACTAGATCCTGCATGCAGCAACTAAGACCCGATGCAACCACATAAATAAATATTTTTAAAAAAGAGAAATTGCCAATTTTTTTTTTTCCAAATTGGCCACACTGTTTGGCCTTTCTGTGAGCAGTGGATGAAAGTTCCAATTGCTCCACATCTTCGTCAGCACTTGGTATTGTCAGTTTCTTTTTCAGCCACCTAATAAGTATGCATTGTCTTCTCTTCCTTTTTTTTAATACATAAGGAAGCATTCTATTCATACTTTGCAAAATGGTCTTTTTCACTTAATAGTATGTGTAGAAGAACAAGACATAGTCTTTTTAAAAATTAATTAATTATTTTTGGCTGCATTGGGTCTTTTTTTAATATATAAATTTATTTATTTATTTATTTATTTTTGGCTGCATTGGGTCTTTATTGCTGCACGCGGGCTTTTTCTAGGTGCGACGAGCGGGGGCTACTCTTCGTTGCTGTGCGAGGGCTTCTTATTGTGGGGGCTTCTTGTTGTGGGAGTACGGGCTCTAGGTGCATGGGCTTCAGTAGTTGTGGCGTGTGGGCTCAGTAGTTGTGGCACGCGGGCTCTAGAGTGCAGGCTCAGTAGTTGTGGTGCATGGACTCAGTATAGGTGCATGGGCTTCAGTAGTTGTGGCGTGTGGGCTCAGTAGTTGTGGCATGCAGGCTCAGTAGTTGTGGTTTGTGGGCTCTAGAGCACAGACTCAGTAGTTGTGGCGCACGGGCTTAGTTGGTCCGCAGCATGTGGGATCTTCCCAGACCAGGGCTCGAACCTGTGTCTCCTGCATCGGCAGGCGGATTCTTAACCACTGAGCCACCAGCGAAGCCCAGGAACAAGACATAGTCTTTGACAAAATGTTTAGTAAGAGAGATAGACAGTCCCAGGCTATTACAGCTCCGAGTGAACAAAGCTGTAATGGAGGAGACTTGGGGCACTGTGGGAACCCAAGGGAGTCACCTGCCCCCATCCAGGTCGAGGAAGGAGGGGTAGATCAAAGAGGGCTTCCTGGAGGTTGCAGCACTGTCTAAACTGAGACCTTAGGCTGAGGAGGAGCGAGCTGGGTGACGTTGCAGGAAGTGTGTTCTTGACAGCAGGAACAGCATGTGCAAAGGCCAGGAAAGAATCTGGACTTGGCACATTTGGAGTCAGGACCACTGGTTTCAGAATCTTTCCTCCTCTTGCCCCGTTGTGCCTGCCTTTGGGTCTGACTAGTCCATTTAATCAGATGGGGTGACTTTCTCTTGCAAACACTGGCACCTTAGGAGGCTCCATTCCACCTTCCAGAATAGAATCATCAGAGCTGGCATTTAAAAATCACTTACTGTGCCCTTGCTAATTCGAGCTCTGCCCTTGTCATCTCGCTGGGAATCTCAGCTTCACGGAGAGTCCCCTTTGTTCAGTTTTCTCTCCCTGGGTCCCCAGGACCTGCAACATCTGCCCGTATCGCAGGCAGGTGCAGGTGGGCAGAAGTGAATGAATCTCTTTAGAAAATGTTCCCCAGGAGACTCCATTTAGGAATAGCAGCTAATTATCTCTGGGGATAATAAGCCGGCAGTGAGTATTAATTAATAGCTCATCACAGCAGAAATAAAGGTTTAGGAGTGAGAGTTAAGGGTCTGGGATGATTCTTCCTCCCTGTCCCCTGCCTTATACACACACACACACACACACACACACACACACACTCAGAGGCACACACATGCAGCCCCTTCCTCAGCCGTTACTATAGAGACCTCCTTCCTGCCACCCTCATGAGCATTTACAAATCGAGAATGCACAGATGGTGGCCTCAGCAGGCCTGTTGTTCTCTCTTCTAAGGACAGTTCCTGGAGCCCCAAGGATTAAGGAAACAGGGCTACTCTGGACAACATCTGCCTGGAGCCCTGAAACCTGACCCTCAAGCCCAGGCAGGGGGAGATTAATGGAGGCGTTTACCCAGAAGGGGCAGAGTGCACAAACAGGACCACACACAGGTTGCCCTCCCCACCTGAGGCCTCCAGGGAATCCCTAATGAAGGTCTCAGTCCTGAGGGAGAATCACCCCAAAGGTCAGGCAATTTAACACTTCAGACCCTGTGACAGAGGGGAGCATCTTGCAGTGTGTGTCCTGGAACTATTGCAGTAATAGGACCTAGTGTTTCCTGAACATCTATTTTGTGCCAAACACTGCCACTTTATATGTAATAAGTGCATACTGGAGAATTTTATGTATAATATAATTATGATGATACTAATGCTTAATTATCTGTCACTAAGTATACGCTTAGAGCTTTAAAAGGACAAGGATCTTGCCCATTTTAATCCCCACTGTATCTACCAGTGCTTGGAATTGATAGCCATTGAGTGAATGAATGATCCCATTTACTCCTCACAGCCACTGCAGAATAACTGAATCCCATTTTTCAGATGTGGAAACCGAGGCCCAGAGAAGTGGAGAGATTCCCCCAAGGACACGCAGCAAGTAGGGAGCAGAGGAGGGATCTGAAAGGAGGTCTTCCTATTACAAAGACCGCCCCCCCTCCTTTTGATGAGGCCGAGAGAGGGAAAGCAACTTTCTCAAGCTCACACAGCATGTCAGGGACCCAGCCAAGATTAGAATCTGCTTTCTCACCCCTCTCTTGGACGCTCTTTTCCTTGGCTCTACCATAGTTCCTTTCAGTCCTAGCACCAAACGCAATGTCTGGAACACATTGGGCCCCAATAGATATTTGTGAGTGATGCTGTGGGTACCAGGTTGGGGCCTTCCAGAACCTTCCAGAACCCTTCTGAGGTTGTTATCTGCTCTGATCTTACACCCTTGCCCTCCAGGAGGCCAGAACTTGGAGTTTTGTTCCTGTTTGAAAGATGAGGGGAAAGGGAAGCACAGAGAGGCCAGATTGCTAGCTTAATGTTACATCAAGAGAGGGTGGTTGGCTGGGGCTGGATGTCTCCTCCCATGCCATCCTGACACTCCCTTGAATGCCTCCTCCTCAGTATCTACCTGTTTTCAAAACCAATTTTCTATTTATTGAGCACCTACTAGGTGTGGGATCTCTCTACCTCATCATATCCTCACATTAACATCCCAAGCTCCCTGCTATTAGCCCCCTTTCCCAGAGACAGAAGAGGGCACAGAGAGGTTGAGACACTTGCCCAACCATACCAGAGCAGGGAAGAGGAGAGGGCTGCCATTTGAAACCAGAGTCCCCATGTGTAGCCACATTCCGTGGTTGGTGTCTGTGTCCTGAGTGGGACCAGCCCCCGGTCTGGGAAGGGTGATTCTTGAGCTGCCAAGCTGCCAGTCTGTATAGACCTGGTTTCCTCTCCAGCCCTGAGTCCTGGAAGGACCCTGAATGAACGCCTTGTTCTCCCTTCTAAGATTTCGGACGTGCTTCAGAAACAGTATTGACAAAATTTCCGGTACAACCCTCCCCTGCAACTGTCCTTCCTCTGAATGCTTATCCTAGTGGCGGAGGAGGGGACAGGAACAGTATTCCTGAGAGTCACAGTGGTGGAGGGCGGCACATCCATAGCTGAGGCGGAGAAAAAAAGTGCGTGTATCAGGGAGACCTCTTTGAGGCTGGGCTATTTGTACCGGGACAGGAAAGGTGAGAGTCAATCAGCGGAAAGAACTGTCCAGGCAGAGGGAACAGCAAGTATGAAGGCCTGGAGGTGGGAGCCAGCCCTGGAGAAACGGAAAGCAGGCCAGATGTGCCCTCCTGTCCACTCAGATCCTGAGCCACATCCTGTGGTCAATGATATATACAGTCCTTGGAGCCTACGTTCTCTTCTATGAGGCTGAGCATTCAGACCCACAGCGTGGCTCAGTACACAGTAGGTGCTCAATTTATGTTTGTTGATGAAAGTATGAACAAAGCAAAGAACTGGAAGGAATTTAAGAGATCAGCCGGTCGAAGGATGGAAAACTCAAATGCCCACAGGAGCGTTTCATGTGAAAGCCCCCGATTTGGGCTCTTAAAAAAAAAATTATTCAAGGAAACAAACCCCAGTGGCAGCCAACTTGGCACGAGGCCCCTTATCTAATCCCTTCATTTTATCTCTGGAAGAAACTGAGTTCGGGGCCATTAAATGACACTTGGGAGGTCTCACAGACCATAACTGAGAGCTGGGACAATGAGGATGATTAGCTTCTGTTTCCTGAATGCCTCACATACATTCTCTCAATCAATACAACTCCCACGAATAGATAGTGGGATCTCCCGATTTGTTTTTTAACTGATGAGGAATCAGAGGCTCAGAGAAGTTAAGGGACTCAGAGTCACACTACGGTAAAAGGCCGAAATGGGATTCGAACCCCTGTATCCAGAGCTAAGCCTTTATACACTCCCTTCAAGAGCGTATTTTCCGTATTTTTCGTACAGGTGGAAATCGAGACTCAGCGGACTGGGAGCGCTGGTTAGCGGGGAGGTGTGTGTGTGTGATTCAACAAAGCCAACAGCGATTGAACAGTTCCTTTGAGACCACGAATCTTAGGAATCAAACCCATTGATCTGATTCGCGCCCCCAAACCCAGAAATACCCAAGCACGAGTATCTCCAACCCCACCGCAAGCGCGCCGACTCTCCTCCCCTACAGTAGGTGTACACAGTAGGCGCCTAATGAGCGCTTTGATGGCGGTTATGGAGGCAAAGGCGAGGCTGCTGCAGTAAGAGGGTCCTGCTTCCGTGCCCTCCCTGCTCAACCCCTCGGGGCCTGCCCAGCCCCCAGCCCCAGCCCCCTCGCATCCGGGAGCTCTCCCACAGCAATTACGGTAATTAGCTCCGAGCTGCTGGCGGCGGGGGAGGGAGGGAGGAGGGAGGGAGGAGGGAGGGAGGCGGACTTTGGCCCAGACTGACCTGCTTCCGGGCGGGCGCTCGTATTGGTCTGCGCCGGGCACGTGACACGCGCCGTGAACTTGTTGCTGGGCATCCCGGCGTTGCCAGGGCAACGCGTGCCGCGTGTCCTCTCTGCCAAGTGCCGGGGAGAAGTGGCTGTGCTGAGGGTCTCGAGACTCTCAGGAGGCGAGGAGGGGGGATCCGGTGAGCGAGGCGAGCTGCCTCCCTCCCCCAGCTCTCCCCAAGCCCATCCCCCGCAGCCCAATCGCCCTTGGTCCCCCGTGGACGTGTCATCTGTTAAGGTGGACACAGCAGATTCAGGGTCGCAGATGGAGCCAGGGGGCACACGCAGAACCCTTGCCAGGAACTCCCCCATGCGCAGACAGGGTGTACAGGCAGAACAGAGGGGCACAGATCTTGCATTGACAAACAGTTGCTGAAAGCCCACCAACCTCAGAGCCTGTGTTCAGATGGGGCAACACTAGACAAGGCAGAGATGAGACAGTCCCTGTGCCCCCAATCATCATCCTCATCACAGGAGCCCCTGCACCTGACAGCTCCCACGTGGAGGGCCTCAGCTAAGCACTGTACCTGCATTTCATCCTCATTACACTCCTAAGTTATTCCCATTTTACATATGAAGAAACTGAGGCTCAGAATGGGGCAAACATCTAACCAGGAGGAAGGGACTCCACCCTTCAAGGGTGTGTCTATTAAAGCCCACATACTTAATTCACTTTATAAAACTTAAGCCAATAATAATAGTAATAGTAATAATGATAATAGTATGTTAGCTACTGCTGTGTAACAAATTACTCCAAAACTTAGTGGCTGAGAACAACAATATTTATCATCTCACAGTGTCTGTGGGTCAGAAATTTGGGTGTGACTTAGCTGGGTGCTCTGCCTTAGAGCATTTCTGGCTGAATTCAAGGTGTTGGGCAGGGCTGTGATCTCATCTGAGATCTGACTGGGGAAGGATCCACTTCCAACCTCATGTGGTTCGTGGTAGGACTCAGTTCCTACAGGGCTGTTGCTGGAGGTGGCTGTCAGTTCTTTGCCTTGCGGGTCTCTCCAACATGGTGGATTGCTTCATTAAAGCATATTAGCCCATGGAGGGAATTCCCTGGCGGTCCAATGGTTAGGACTCCACGCTTTCACTGCCGAGGGTGAAAGTTCAATCCCTGCTCAGGGAACTAAGATCCTGCAAGCTGCACAGCATGGCCAAAACAATAATAATAATAATAATAATAATTTTAAAATAAAGCATATTAGCCCAGGAGACAACAGTCTCCTAGCAAGATGGAGGTCACAGTCTTTTATAACCTAATCATGGAGATGACATCCCATTACTTAGTGTGTGTGTACCTACTTATTGTGGTAAAATATGTATAACACAAAATCTGCCATTTTAACCACTTTAAGTGTACATTTCAGTGGCATTGAGTACGTTCAAAATGCTGTGCAGCCATCACCACTATTTCCAAAACTTTTTCATCACCCCAGACAGAAACTCCATGTCCATTAAAGCAAAAGCTCCCCATTCTCCCTTCCCCTCAGTCCCTGGTAACCTCTAATCTACTTTGTCTCTGTGAATTTGACTATTATAGGTACCTCATGTAAGTGGAATCTTACAATATTCTTTTGTGTCTGGTTTATTTTCTAGGATAATATTTTCAAGGTTCATCCATGTTGTAGTGTGTGTCAGAATTTCCTTCCTTTAAAAAGGCTGAATAATATTCCATTTTATGGATGGCTCACATTTTGTTTATCCATTTTTCTGTCAATGAACATTTGGGTTGCTATCACCTCTTGACTACTGTGAATAATGCTGCTATCAACATGGGTGTGATAATATCTCTTTGAGACTCCACTTTCAATTCTTTCGGATAAAGACCCAGAAGTAGGATTGCTGAATCATATGGTAATTATATGTTTAGCTTTCTGGAGAACCTACATACTGTTCATACAGTTTTCCACAGTGGCTGTACCATTTTATATTCCCACCAAGAGTTTGCAAGGGGTCCAACTTCTCCACATCCTCAACATCACTTGCTATTTTCTTTTTTCTAAACTCTGACAGGGTGTGACAGTTGGGTGCATTTTGTAACAAGGTCTTGCCAGGTGAGTTTGAGAGGCTTGAAGGACAAAGCGATTAAGGACTGAGGGACTCAATCAATCAATGTGTTGGTTATGAAATGGGAGTTACAGGTTTACCCCAAAGCTTTGGGGTCATGGGACAGGATACCAGGAGGATTATAGGAGTGAAAAGCAGAGAGGAAAGTGGTCAGGCATATAGTTACCACTCAAGAAATGACAGTGACCATGTTGATAATTATCTTTATGATGATTATCATCTTACCTCGGCTTTGTAAGCCTTCGCACCTCCCCTCACATGCCCCCAGAGATTCTGATATGCTTTCCTTCTGCTCAAAAACTCTCATTATGGGGCTTCCCTGGTGGCGCAGTGGTTGAGAGTCCGCCTGCCCATGCAGGGGACATGGGTTCGTGCCCCGGTCCAGGAAGATCCCACATGCCGCGGAGCGGCTGGGCCCGTGAGCCATGGCCGCTGAGCCTGCGCGTCCGGCAAAAAAAAAACTCTCATTATCCTCAGAATGGTTTCTGCTTATGTAAAACGGATGCAGTGACAGGATCCCCCTGACAGGTTGTGGTGAGTATCTTTTTTTAAACCCACATGTCACACGCTTAACCAGCGCTGAGGACATGGTAAGTGCCCAGAAAATTTTAGATAATATTATATATCTTTTATGAAACTTTTGAGATAATTGTAGATTCATATGCATTTCTAAGAACACAGAAGGATCCAGTGTATCCTCTACCCAATGATAACATCTTGCAAAACTATAGATACACTCCCAGAATATTGACACTGAACATTTCTGTCACTGCGGGGGGGGGGGGGTCCCTCCTGTTTACCTTTTAAAGCCACACCCAATTTCCTCCTACTCCACCCTCTTAACCCAGGGCAACCACTAATCCATCCTCCATTTCTCCAGTTTTGTCATTTCAAGAAGGTCCTATAAAGGGATGCATCCAACATGTAAGCTTTTGGGAATGGCTTTTTTTCATTCAACATAATTCTCTGAAAATTCATTCAAGTTGTTGGTGTTATCAGTAATTTGTTTCTTTTAACTGCTGAGGAGTTCCATATATTGGTTTTTCACTTTTTATTTTGAAACGAATATCAAAGTTTACAAGACTAGGGACTTTGCTGGTGGAGCAGTGGTTGAGAATCCACCTGCCAATGCAGGGGACACGGGTTCGAGCCCTGGTCCGGGAAGATCCCACATGCCGTGGAGCAACTAAACCCGTGCGCCACAACTACTGAGCCTGCGCTCTAGAGCCCATGAGCCACAACTACTGAGCCCGCACGCCTAGAACCTGTGCTCCGCAACAAGAGAAGCCACCGCAATGAGAAGCCCATGCACCGCAACGAAGAGTAGCCCCTACTCGATGCAACCAGAGAAAAGCCCGCGCGCAGCAGAGAAGACCCAACGCAGCCAAAAAAAAAAAAAAAAAAAGTTTACAAGACTAGTACCATGACCTCTTGGGTACCCATCACTCCACTTCACATTTTGTTATTCACGTTTTAATATATATATCCTGTCATTGTCACCGAGCCTGTTAACAGGTTTGGCACCTCTAAGAAAAAGGCTGTCCTCTTACATAATCATACAATGAATTCAAGAAATTTAATATTCAGTCGATGTTATTATCCAATGTATAATCCATATTCAGATTTCTCCAACAGTCAGCATTGTGTTCATTAGAACTCTTTTCTTTTCCGATCTGGGATGTAGTCAGAATCACATGTTGCATTTGGTGTTCCTGTCTCAACAAGCTGTCGTTGCCTTCCATGACATTTGAAGAGAGCAGAAAAGTTGTTCTGTAGATGGTTTTGCTTTGAATTTGTCTGATGGTCTCTCTAATTCATTTCATTCATCCAACAAGCATTTATTGAGTGTCTACTGCATGCCAGGTGCTGGCATCATACAGCAAATGGGACTTCCTAGTTGTGTAGTGAACCCATCAAGTAGATGGGCCGTAGTGTTGCTTTGAGATTTCCAGCCCTTCCCGGCCAAACATCCGGCTCTACCATTCACTCGCTGTGTGCCCTTGCACTGGACACTTTCCCTCTCTGGGCTTCACTTTCCTCACGTGGAAAACGTGGCCAGTGTTAGTCTTTACCACTTACGGGGGTTCGGAGAATTCAGTGGGACTACACATGGCGAGACTGGTAGATACCGAATGCACGATAAACAAAGTTAACTTGTGATTTTTATTATTGTGTGAATCCAGGTCAGGGTCTCCCAACCTCCGTACTGCGGATATTTGGGGCCAGATCATTCTCTGTGGTGGGTCCATCCTGTGCACTGTAGGGTGCTGAGCAACATCCCTGGCTCCCAGCCACCTGATGCCAGGAGCCCCTCCAGTCATGACAACCACAGATGTCTCCAGACATTGCCCAGTGTCCTCTGGGAAGGAAGGACCCCGCTGCCCCACTGGAGTGAGGACCACTGATCTGTGATAAGTGATTCTGAAGAATGATGATGATTGAAGCAATCCATGATAAGAGACCAAGCACTCCACATCTACTCAACCAAGGGCTGAGCGATGCCGAGGAATATAAAGTCACATTCTAAGAATCTAAGGGTCTCTGGTTTCACAAGGGTAAGATTTCCCAAGCTGTGGTCAGACACTCTGCTTGCTGCTCAGCCCGCTGGGCCCCCAGAGCTCCACCCCTGGCTCATCAGCTGTGTCTCCATGGGTCCGGGTGCGCCTGCCCACCCAGCCTCTGTCGCCAGCCTCAGCCGTGAGAAGAGGGGCTCAGGTTTCAGCTCAGGGCAGCTGCTGGGAGGCCCCGGTCGGGTGAGGGACTTGGGAGCAAGGCCTCGCAGATGAGGACGGAGCCCCGATAATCCCTGTGTCACTCTTGTCCCTTGCAGTGTCCCAGCTCACCAGCTGGGTGAGCCAGCTGAGCCTGAGCCAGCTCAGGGGCCCAAGAAACAGGGAGAGTGTGTGGGTGGGCGAGCATGCAGTCGGTCGGTGGCAGTCATCGGGTTGGGGCGTTTGCTCCCCCAGGGGACATTTAGCAATGTCTGGAGACATCTTTAGATGGAGGTGCTGCTGGCATATAATGGGTAGAGGCCAGGGATATGCTGCCGGACATCCTACAATGTGCAGGACCACCCCCGAAAGCAAGACTGATCTGGCCTCAAATGCCATTAGTACTGAGGGGGAGGAACCCAGATCTGTGTCGATGGAAAGCGGTTCATTTCATCTCATTTCATCTTTTCAAAAATAGTCTTACTTGTTGTCTTTTTCTTATTACGTGAGTGCATATTACCTGCAGGTAAAGGTTAGAGAAAAACAACAAAGAAAATAAAAGTCACCCATGACTCCCCCATGCAGAGGGAATTGCTGCTAGCAGTTTTTAATATCCTCCCCCCGATATATGTGTGTTCTCATTCGTATATTTACAAAAATGGAATAATTCAGCACATTATTTCACATAACAGATAGGAAAATCTTTTTGTATCTTGAAATTCCTCCGTTATATTTTCTGATACAGCTGCCCCACCGTTTAAGTAAGAGCCTCATCATTGGACATACTTGCTGGTTGCTCACAGTTTAGGGCTAAAGCACGTTTGTGACAGAGCTCTTCGGGACTCATTCTTTGTACAGGTTCACCTTTATTTCCTCAAGATAAGTGGTTGGAAGCAGAACTGCCGTATTAGCAGACACGCTCATTTTAAAGTATTTTTTAAATGACAACTTATCTATTACCTACACCTACAAGGCAGTTGATAACTGCATTATTCACTACAGTGCAATTTGAAAATGCAGTTTGTAAAAAAGGTTGAAGAAGGATGTGAAGAGGGACAGTACACGTCTCAGTTAGCCCCACCACTCAGTACCATCTCTCTTGACGGTTTGGAGCACACCCTGCCAGAGCTTTTTCTATGTGGACACAAACCTATGTTCATAAATTGCACTTCTACAAAATGTGAGCTGCTCTGTTCCTAAATGTAAAATTCCTTCTAAAATGAGTAAGACCATCTCCATCCCCTCCCCTTCTCCTGTCCTAATCAGTTCAAAATCACGTAGACCCATCTGATTCTCATTTTTCTCAGGTGGTGTGACCTGGGGGTTGGAAATTTCCTCACTCGTTTGTTTATTCACCACATATTTATTGAGCATCTACCATGTGCCCAACATTGTTCTAGATGAGCAATGAACAAGACAGACAAATATCCGTGCCCTCACAGCGTTTATAACCCAGAAAGGGAGACAGACACTAAACGAGGAAGCATTCTAACACAGGGCATTGGAGAAAAGTATAGAGTGAAATGAGTGAACAAATAACAGGTGACCAGGGCAGGCTTCTCTATGGAGGGGTTGTGTGAGCTGAGACAGAAAGGTGCATTGGCACAACTAAGAGACCCAGAGAGGAAAGAATGTTACTGGAGGTGGGCACAGCATGTGCAAAGGCCCTGAGGTGTGAGGGAACATGACCCGTTCTAGGCACTGCAACCAGGTTGGTGTGGAGCAGAGTGAGTGAGGGGGATCCTCGCTGGGGATGTCTCTGGAAGGGTCCTGCTTTCGAATATGGCTGAGACTAAGCTGGGTGTGGGGAGGTGGGAATTGGGTAGGGAGCACAGGAAGTGTCGAGGGGACTCCCAAGACCCTGGCAGGATGGATGGTGGTGAGTCTTGATGAGGACCAGGTCTGTAGAGGACGGATTACAGGGTGAGGTCTGTGAAGGTTAAAATTGCAGGTCTCGGTACAGCCTCCTTACTCCCCTTCTAGAACTTTGAATGTATGTTCATGTCTGTTAAATCCAAAGCCAGTAAAACTTATACCAAGGTAGCAAATGTTTTCTTTAAACAGGGGTGGGGAGGAAGAGAGAGAGAGAAAGGGAGGGAAACTGGCGGATGCACACTATGTCCTCCTGAAACCATGGTGACTAGAATGACTTAGGAGGGGGGCTGCTGAGGATATTAATAATAATTTGCTGTGTGGATTTTTCCAGTGTGGGTTATTGTGTAGGCAAGGCAGTGTGTTTGCCTCTGTGTGCATGTGTGTGTGTGTGTGTGTGTGTGTGTGTGTGTGTGTGCGTGCATGGGTGTGGCTGTGTGAGGTGAACTTTTACATAGGTGTGCAGAGTCCCATGTGTGTTCAAGTGTCCCTTTCCATGCACTTGTGTGATCGATCAGCTGTGTGTATGTGTACATCTGTGAAGGCATCTGAACTGGCTTGCACAATGCATGCATGGGTGTGGCTGTGTGAGGTGAACTTTTACATAGGTGTGCAGAGTCCCATGTGTGTTCAAGTGTCCCTTTCCATGCACTTGTGTGATCGATCAGCTGTGTGTATGTGTACATCTGTGAAGGCATCTGAACTGGCTTGCACATATGTGTGCATGCAACGCTGTGCGAGCGACTCATGCCCATGGATGCAGGTGTGTCTCCGTGTGCATGTGTATGTCATGTGTGTGCAACTCCAGAAGTGCGTCTGCACATACTTAGCTGTGTGCACCCGAGGGGAGCTTAAAGTGAAAATCGGAAAAATGAAGACCCACAGTCTACCTAACAGTTGGTTCCGATGTCGATTTCCTGATTTTGAGAATGTACTAGAGTTATGTAAGATGATACTACTGGGGAGGAAGCTGGCAGGAGGGTACAAGAGACCGTCTGTGCTATTTTTGCAACTTCCTGTAGAACCTATAATTATTTAAAAAATAAAAAGTTTTTAAAAATCTGAGAATGAGAAACACGAATTTCATACATTTTTGTGTCTCCTCAAAACAAGCAAGAGAAAAATGGAAAAAAAATCTAAGCAGCCAACCAATGATTTCTTTTAAGTGAGCTTCTTATCTGAGAACATGGTTGATGTCCCCAAGTCTCCTGGGTGGGAGATGACGATCCAGGCATGTGTGTTGGGGGCTGGGGAGGGGGAGGTGGGGAGGCTCAGGCTGGACCCGGGCAGGTGCAGTTGGTGTTAGTATGCATGTGGCCGTCTGGTGACCCGGGAGGACCTGGGAGGGGACTGGGAACCTGCAGAGTGAAGGGCAGGATCAGCCGCATCAGCTAACGTGGGGGACTTCACAGGTGAAGAGGAGGAAATTTAATCACGGTGGAGAGGACAAGTCAGTGATATCAGATCTCTTGGGTTGGCGGGGGAGGGAGGGGCAGAGCAACTAATCCCTGGGTTTCAGGTTGTCTGACCACCTGCTGCTGTGGAGTCCCTCCTGAGACCCCAGGGTCCCAGGTTGAATGGGTGTGGGGGGAGGGAGGGAGGGAGGCAGAGACATGGAGATGTGGAGAGAGAATGAGGAAGAGAGGGAGAGAGACAGAGGCCAGGCAGAGCAGAGAGACAGACAGAGAGGCAGAGACATAAAGAGAGACAGAGAGATGGAGACAGAGAAAGAGAAAGAGACAGACACAGACACCTAGAGGTAGAGAGGGAGAGAGAGACAGAGAAACTAAGCGTTTGCTGCCTCTGTTGAGCCTTTGTCTGCTTGCCTAAAAGGATGGATCAATTAATTGGTCCACTAATGGCATTCTCTCAACAGGCCAGTAATGTATCAGTTATCTATTGCTGCATAACAAACAACCCCAAAACTTAAAGGCTTAAACAACAACAATTTATTATTTCTAAAGATTCTGTGGTCTGGCCGGGTGGTTCTCGCCTGGGCTCATTCACGTAACTGGGTTCAAAGGGCAACTGAGCTGGGCTGGAAGGTCTAATATGGTCACATCCACATGTCTGTATCATGGGGGATCTGGAAGGCTAGGATCTATCTCCTTCTACATGCTGCACTGCTGGGGCTGGAAGCCTAGAAACTACATTTCTCAGAATCTCTTGAAGCTAAACTTTGGGTGCAATTAAATTCTGTTAAGGGAATATAGTCGTGCAGTGTTTGATTCAGAGGCTATGTTTCTGCCCCATCTGTGCTGTATTTTTTGGCAAGCAGGGTAGTGATGTGATATGAACAGAGGCGTGAAGGCCCAGGTACCAATTTTTGTGGGCATCGAAAGGCAGGGAATGGGGGATCAATTTCTGTTGCCGTTTTCATTGACAGTTGTTGTTGACCAATAACAACGTGTTTGAGATGGGTTTTCTGTTAACTTGCAACCGAAAAAATCCTAACTGATGTGGTCAGGAAGGTGAAGTCTTCATGGATGGATGTTTTATCCAGAAGGAAGCAGAGGATTTAGTTTAAGGAAAATGATTTCCATGAGGTCATGTTCCCAGCTCAACCAAAGCAAAGAGCAAAAATGCTGGAGCCAGATGGAATAGCAGAGCCAGAATAGCCCTCAGAAAAATGTTACGTGAACCGTAGCAAGGTAAACTGAGTCCAGCAGGGACAGAAGGGCTTGCCCAGGATCACACAGTGATGCCAGATGAAGCTCTTTTCCCGCTGGTGGCTGGGCGGGGGGCCGGGGGGTGGGGCGCGGAGGAAAGGCGTGGGAGGGAATGGGAGAAAATTTCTCTGTGTGCAGGATTGCTTCTAGAACAGGAATAAAAAATGAGTCATCAGCAAGATGGTTGAGAGATAGAGCCTTAAAATATCACTGGTCTGGGAAAGGCCAGCTCTGAAAAAGGATGGAGAGATGTACAGACATCAGGGGAGATTGTGGCATAGATAACAATTTTTTCAAGCCCTCAATTCAGTCTCAATTTCTGGATGAAGAAGTGCACAGTAGCTGATGTTGCCAGAGTCCTGGGGTGCAATATTTACCTCTATTGTCCTAGGTGTGGGCATACCAACAGTTATGGCATGGCATATTGAATCAGGTACTACAAAATCTCTGCTTGTCTCTGTGGTGGAAACAATGAGATTTCAGAAACTAAGGGTGTACCAGTTAGGGAAGACTAAGGTTATGCCGCAGTAACAAACATCCCCCAAATCTCAGTGGTTCCACCCCCCAAGATGTATTTCTTGCTTGTGCTAGCCCCTCTGCTGGGATTTGGCAGAGGGCTGTATGTGTACTCCTCCAGGATACAGGTTGATGGAGTCACAACCATCTCAAACTTTACTGGTCACTGTAGCTGAAGGAAAGAGACAAAGTGATGAGTAGTGCCCTGGCTATTAAAGTTTCCACCTAGAAAGGGCACATGTCACTTAAGCTCACATTTAATTGGTCCAAGGCAAATCTCATGGCTCCCAGCTGACTTCATGAGGGGCAGGGGTGTGCAATTCTGCCTGGGAGAACACTGGACATTTTAGGAGGACAGCATTAATGGCTAACTTGGGAGATGGGGGAGGGGGAATGTTCTCTAGAAATGAGACACTCATACCAGTTTTTTAAATTAATTAATTAATTAATTTTTGGCTGCATTGGGTCTTTGCTGCTGCGTGCGGGCTTTCTCTAGTTGCGGCGAGCGGGGGCTACTCTTCATTGCTGTGTGTGGGCTTCTCATTGCGGTGGCTTCTCTTGTTGCGGAGCATGGGCTCTAGGCGTGCAGGCTTCAGTAGTTGCGTCTCGTGGGCTCTAGAGCACAGTCTCAGTAGTGTGGCTTGCAGGCTCTAGAGCACAGGCTCAGTAGTTGTGGCCCATGGCCTTAGTTGCTCCACGGCATGTGGGATCTTCCTGGACCAGGGCTCCAACCCTTGTCCCCTGCATTGGCGGGCGGATTCTCAACCACTGTGCCACCAGGGACGACCCACCAATTTTTTAAAAAAGAAAATAATGGCATACTAGCAAAGACAAACTATGTCTAATGCTAATGGATACTGGCACTATTCTAAGCATTTGATATGACTTAACTAATTTAATCCTCACAACAACTCCATTTGACAGATAAGGAAACTGAGCCCAGAGAGGTTAGATATTTTTTCCAAGAACCCAAGCTCTGAAGTAGCAGAGGTAGGGATTTGAACCAGGCAGTGTGACTCTAAAGCTGGTGCTTTTAAACACTACACTATAATGCATCAAATCCAGAGAAGCTTTTAGGAAAAAAAAAAAAAAAAAAAAAAAAAAAAGAGGCCAAGAAATGTCAGTGGCTGCTGGACCACATGGGAGCCCCTAAGGACTCTCAAAGTGACAACCACTCCAATGACAAGGGAATCACACTTGAGAACGTTAGAACAAGCTTTGGGAACACTGAAGCATTTCTGAGCAGTGCAGCCACAGGAAAGCTGTGAAAAGATGTCTGTGTTCACCTAATATGTGGAAGGCATTTGGGTAGAGGCCATGGACCAAGAGAGCTTTGAATATGGGACTGTGGTTAGATGCAGGGGCTCTGGACCATGCAGCCTAGACTCAAAACCTGGCTTGTCTGCCTCCTAGCTGTGTGACCTCGGGTCAGCAACTTACCCTTTCTGTGCCTCAGCTTTCTCACCTGTAAAATGGGGGTAATGAAACACATTTCATTGATTCTAAGCCATGTATTTTTTAACATCTGTGAAGGTAGGGCATGCCTTATGATCAGTAGCAGTTCAAGGCTTGACTGGGGTATATTTTCTTTTTTTAAAATGGCACATGGTTGGGGGGGCATCATTGGAGATGCTCCTCCCTCTCAGGACCACAGGGTGAGATATGTGACCCAGTCTGGCCAATATCCTATCCACTTGGCTGCAGTGATTGGTTCAGGGGTGGGCAGATGATCCAAGCTGAGCCAATCAGATCCTTCCCTGGGGCTTTCATGCTAGATCTAATGTTAAAGATTCTCTCTGTCCACTGGAGTTGCTAGGAGAGAAGAGTTTGTGTCTGGGGAGTGGAGGACAGCATGGGGAGTTCAAAGACAGAGATGTTGGTGTTTGAGCCCCTGGATCTGTCCATGTCTGAGGTGAGTTAATCTTGTTCTTCCTAGTTCCACAAACCAGCAAGTTCCCTTTATTATATATTTTTTTCTTCAAGATAGTTTGAGTTGTGTTCCTTTAACTTATAACCAAAGGATTCCTAAAGAGGACAGGTATCCTTTTGCAGACCCCCAGGAAACTGGCTCAAAATGAGGAGACCCTAGCACCCTGGAAGATGAGTGTATCTCTAATATGTCATAGATGTTGATGAGCCTATGCCTCAGAGTAGGGAAGTCAAACCCTCCAATTTGGTAGGTGTGGTAGTCAATCTCCAATATGAGCCCCAGTGACCCCCACCTTTTGGTATTTACGCCGTTGGGCGGGCTTCTCCCTCACTATACCAAGGTTGGTCTGTGTGACCAATAGAGCTCTCTCTCTCTCTCTCTGATCATGCATTCTGGGGAAAGCCAGCTTTCATGTCACGAGGACACTCAGGCAGCCCCTTGGAGAGGCCCATGTGGTGAGGAACTGAGGCATCCTACCAACAGCCATGCAAGGGAACCATTCTCCAACCCCAGGCAACTCTTTAGCCCTCTCTGACAATCTGACTGAAACCTGACGAGAAACTCTTAGCCAGAATCATCCCATGAATCTGTCCTGGACTCTGGACCCTCAAAAACAACAAGATCATAAATATTTTTTTGAAGCTTCTACGTTTGGGGGTAATTTGTTACACAGCCATAGACAACTAATGTACTGAGGAAGGGAATGGGTTCCACATAGGCTGAATTGCAGGACTAGCAAGTGAGTTTGGGAGTCAGGTCTAGCTGGTGCAGGGGAGATGGGAATCAGGAAGGTCGAGCTGGACTTGTGGGATACCATCTTTGAATCTCAGGTAAGGCCAGTCAAACCTGCCTGTGCCATCCAAAATGTTCCACCTTGAAATGATGGTGGCTGCACATAGGGTAGTCCTTGAAGGGATGGCCCGCTGCTCAGCTACCCAGCCCAGCTGCTCCAACTGCCCCTAAGAGCCTGGGAAGGACCTGCCTCCCCTCTTCTCATCTAGCTCCTTCCAGGGTACCCAAGGGGGTCAAGGAGTCCCCCACACCTCTGCTCTAGACCTTCAGCAGAACCCTGAGTCACGTTTCTCATCAGTTGCCAAGGGTTCTCCTTCCCCCTCCCAATGCTTCTCCGTCCTCCACCACGGCTGTGGTTCAGGCTGACAACATCACTTGTTTGGATGATGCCTCCATCTCCTCTTGGTTCCCTATGACACTTCCATCTCCCCACTCCCACGCCCCCAGGGAGCTCTTGGAAACATCAGCCTGAGCAAGTCACTCTCCTGTATAAAACCTTCCCGTGAGAACAGAAAATGGTACAACCTCTCAGAAAAACCATTTGGCAGCTTTTAGAAATGTTAAACATATACCTCCCATAGGAGCCATTCCACTCCTTGATATTTACCCAAGAGAAATAAAAACATATGTCCATATGAAGATGTGTCCATACATGTTTATAACAGCTTTATTTGTAATCGCCAGTTGAAAGAAAGCTGTTTAAAAATGACGACAACTTCCCCTGAGGGCAATCTGATGACATCTACCAAAATTACAAATAAGCATGCCCTTGGACTGTATAACGCCACTGCTGAGAATTTACACTCCAGGTGGAACCACACGTGTGCTACATGACACACGTAGAAGACTCTTTCTCCCAGCACTGTGTGTGTATAGAAAAAAAAGAGTGAAAACCACATAAATGCCCATCAACTGGGAGCTGGTTAAATCAATTATGAGAAATCCATGCAATGAAATATTAAGCAGTGAGTAAAAGCAACAAGAAAGCTCTTTATTTACAGAGAGAGAAATACTTCAGGATGTTATTATTAAATGAATAAAGCAAAGTGCATAACGGTTTGTTACCAGTTGATCACGTATGTATGTGCATGTGTGTGAAATATGTTTCTGTTTAGAGTCTTTACACTGGCTATTTGCTCTGCTTAAAATGCCTCATTCCCTCACTTCTTTAAGCCTCTGCTCAAATGTTGGCTTCTCAGTGAGGCCTTCTTTGGGCACCTTATCTAAGATTTTTCACACAACCCCATCTTATATTCCCCATCCCTTTCCCCTGATTTATTTTTCTCCTTAGCATTTAATACCATCTAATATGATATAGTTTATGTACTGATACTGTTTCTTAACTATCTCCCCCACTACAGTGTGAACTCCACCAGGGCAGTGATTTTTTTTACTTGCTTTGTGCATGCTGTGTCCCTGTTCCTATAACGGTGCCTGGTACACAGTAGGCACTCAACAAATGTTGGTTAAATGAGTGAGTGGATCTCTCTCAGATCTGAAGCTGCCCACAAGCATGTTCTAGATGGACCACCACAAGCAAATGGATATTTAAGCGTCCCCAAACTCTTAGAGGCTGCCTTTGAAACACTTCCTATGTAGTGGTCCATTTC
>NC_041215.1:21035336-21044036 GCF_002837175.3 Physeter macrocephalus | reverse complement strand
ACCCCTGGCTTCCCATCCATCAAGGTTGGTGGTGAAAACCAGGTCCCCCCACTGCTTGAGAAGCCACCATTCATGAAGCCTTCCTTGGGGGATAAGCACGACCCCCTCCACATTCCAGTTTAAATATATGTGCATTTCGCACTGGAATTCCAGAGCCAACTGGCCTGGGTTCAAATCCTGGCTCCACCATGTGCATGCTGTGTAACCTTAGGCAGACCACTTAACCTCTCTGTAGCAACTGGCCCCATCTGCAAAAGGCAATCTACAAAATGCCTCTGGATTCAATACATAAAATGAATGCATGGAAAGCTTAGGGCAATGTTTGGCATACAGTAGGTGCTCAATGAGTTGTTGAAGGCACTGGGGCCAGGCGGCTGAGCTTCAAGCTCCAGGCATCCCAGTCCCTGCAGTCATATGGCGGGGGGACCCGTTTTAAAGATAAGAAGCCAAGGTTCCAAGATAAGCCTGAGGTCGCGCCCCGCACCGCTGGCTCAGCGGGGATTTGAACCTGGGGCTCAGCCTCCAGAGCCCGCGCTGACCCCCCCTCACCCTCTAAGGCCCAGAGACGGGCAGAGGTGTCTCCGGGTCACACAGCGGCGGTGCGGGAGGGCAGGCAGGGCCCCTCCCGACGGTGGCAGCGCCAGCGTCCTGGGCCGCGGCTGGGGGCGGGCAGCGCAGTCCGGGATCTGGGACCGAGCTCCCCGCTGCGGCGCTGTGCGTTTCCATGGCAGCCTGGCTGGAGCCGGCCAGAGCGATTAGGCGTCCAGAGGAGCGGCTGCTAAAAATAGCCCGCGCAGCACCGGGTTCATTAGCCACTGGGCTTTTGGCTGCCAGGTAACCCCTCCCAGGCTCTCCTTCCTGCTCGAGTCCGGGCTTAGCGAGGCTGCAGGGGGATGTGGTGGGGGAGGGGCAGCCGGTTCTGCATCCCCTCCGGCCTGGACCGGCCACCGGGCTTGGCCCCTCCTGGGCCTCCTCCCTGGGACCTTCGTCAAAGGCAAATCTGATTTCACTCCTCCCTTGCTCTAAATCCTTCCTTGGCTCCCCATTGCGCTTGGCCTGAAGTCCCCAGCCTTTCACCCCCATTGCCTCCCTGACTTCATCTCCCCCTGCTCTGGATGCTCCCAGGGACTCAAACCCACCACACCCCGACTCTGAGCCTTTGTTTCTGCTGTTTCCTTCATGTGGGTCACCCTGCCTTCCCCGCTTCATCTTTCAGATCTCAGCTTACACATCACCTCCTCCAGGAAGCCTGAGGCTCCAGCCCAGCTCAGGGGCCTCTTCTGGGCTCCTCCATCACAGCTCTGACACTAACCTGTGAGTGCTGAGAGGGAGAGGATGAGTGTGTTTTGGTCCCGGTATCTGAAATAGGACCTGGCGCACAGCAGTTGCCCGATAAGTGTTTGTGGAATAAATGGGGGAATGAGATTAGCCAGCTCTGATAGAGGCGTTTCCTAGGTGAACAACTCAGTGAGTTCCCACTGTCCTCTCTGCCCAGGCCAGAAGGTCAGTGGTCCATCCTCTCTCAACCAGGTTCACTCTTCTGTTTCCTTTGGACAGGATATCCAGGCTGTGTGACCCAGCCAGGTCACTCACCCTCTCTGGTCTCCTTTTGCCTTACAAAATTGCCATACACATGGGACTTAGAGGTCAAAAGCTCTGGTGGAGTTGCCATAATTTGGAAGAGAGAGGGAGATAGAAGGTGAGGGGGATGTAAGGGAAGATGGACATCCATGAAAATATCTTGGAATAAAACTAAGTCTTTTGGAGAGCCAGTGGGCAGCCTCAGATGGGCAGCATTTCCAGAGCCAAGAAAGACAGTTTTCAGGCTGGCCACAAGGTGGCTCATTTGTTATGGCACAGCTTGGTTGTAGCAAGAGCAGGGGGGCCAAGAGCAGAGTCAGAGGGAAATCGGGAGGAGGAGGGGGAGTGAAGGGCAATTTGCAGCAGAGGAGTGTTAGCAGAGAAGAGAGGAAGTCTGGGGAATGCAATGTGGGTAGCGACAGTGCTCAAAACTTTTGATTACTTGAGATCTATGGAACCATGGCTATGACTTAAAAGAGGAAGCCATGGCTTATATGATGCCTGTCCTCACAGTCTGGGCATCAGCCCAGGTTGCAGTGGTGGCTCCACAATCACTTAGGGATTCAGGCTTCTATGGGTGTTCTACCTCCTCAGCCAAACTTCCATCTTTTGGAACATAATGGCTGCTCTAGCCCCTGCCATCACAGCCACCTTCCAGATGAGGGCAGAGGGGGAAGGGGAGAAGGGGTAGAGGAGGGCCTATCCTTATCTTCTGAGGTTACAACCTGGAAGTTACATGCATCATTTATGCTCACATCCTATTGTCCATCACGTAGTCAGATGGTCACATTGAACTTCAAGGGCAGCTGGGAAATGTAGTCTTTACCTGGGCAGGTTCTATTTCTAAAGGAGAAAGTAGAGCATGAAATTTGGGGACCAGCCCATAACCTCTGCTACGAAATGGGTTGGGAAGAAGGAGTGAACATTTGTCACTGTTGAGGCAACCCTAGCAGGGAGATGCCCTTTGGACAAGGAGACCTTCAGGACCTGCCCCCTTTCCCTCCCTGCCCTCACCTCCTCCCTCTGTCCCCCTCGCTTACAGTGCTCCAGACACACAGATCTCGCTGTTCCTCCAACATGCCAGGCACAGTCCTGCCCCAGGGCCTTTGCACGTGCTGTTCCCTCTGCTTGGAATGCTCTTCCCCCAGGTCTCTCCCTCCCTCCCCCCGCATTCAGACTTCTGCTTAAATCTCACCTTCTCAGAGGCTTTCCTTGAACATCCTGTTTAAAATTGCAACCTGCCCTCCCTCCTCAATTCTTGTTCCTTCCCAATGCCTTCCCTGCCCTAATTTCCTTTCTAGCACTTAGCACTCTGTAAAGCCCTATAGACTTTGCTGATTTATTTGCTCATTGCCTGTCTCCCTCATTAGGCTTTGAGCTCAACCAGGGCAGAGATTTCTGCCTGTTTTACTCGCAGCTGCATTCCTGGTGCCTGGACAGTGCCTGGCGCTCATTCAGGGCTCAGGAAATATTTTGAGTGACTACATTGAATAAATAAAGCAGGCACAATGATTCCCTCTTTTAGAGCTCCGGAAACTGAGGTCTGGAGGAGGAAAGGTGATTCACCCAAGGTCACAAGCTAGTGGGTGGCAAAATATGGTTGTGTTACCTGCCGAGTTTCCGTTTCCTCTCTGTCTGACTGACCCTCTTTCTCCAACTTTCCCTTCCACCCGAGAGTTATCTATAAATTTCAGTTCTGTTTATGTTTCCTGGAGCACATTACTGTTGCTTGCAGCCAGGAGCCCAGGATGACCAGAGGGGCACCCCCATCATTCCAGGCACAGTGCCCAGTCCATTAGCAGCTGTGCCACATTTAAGTGCCCACACAAGTACAAAAATATTTGCAAATTAAAAATCACACATAAAATGCTCTCAGCCCCAATTTTAGAGGTGTGGAAAGACTGAGGCACAGGTTGGGGGAAGGGACGGTCCTCCTCACACAGCCAAGAGGCAGCAGAGGAGGGGTCCACCCTCTCTCTTCCTTTCCACTGTGAGATGAACCTCACTGCCACCTGGGACAGTGCAAAGCTGCTCTTGGGATCGAATCCTGCCTTGTGCAGCCTTGGACCTCAGTTTTCTCTGCTGGGACATGGAATCCTGGTAACTATCCTGGGTATATCCCACTGTGCCCAGAGCCTGACATACAGAATGTGCTCTCACGAGGCAGGAAGTCGAGGGCATCAGTTAGCCGCCCCCGGGCTGCAGGCCGCCCACCCCAGACCCCTTCCACCTTCCCTGCCTCGCTCCCTATTCCCTCGGCCGCCCCGTGCCAGGTTTCTGTTTAGTTTAATAATCTCCTGAAAGTTTAATTGTTGTTTTATTCATCCGTGACCTTTCTCTCTCATCTGGAGACATATTATTGCTAATCTACAAATTTCAAGAACCAGATTTATTTGCAAAACCAATTACCTGCCTATGCAAATGACCTCTTTCGGCGCCTGCCTCCCTGGCCAGCTGGCTGGTGGGGGGAGAGGAAGAGCCGCTGCCCGCCCCATTAGAGCCGCTGCTCAAACACTTGGATGCAAACTTATCTATAATTCCTCTGAGCAGGGCGACCCTCTCAGCCCCGGAGTTAATTAGAAACTCAGTAATCAAGGGAGTCTCTGACCCCACATCTCTCAGCTCTGACCTCCTAAAGGGGCCTCTTGAAGTGGACGGAGCCTCTAATTGCCTTCCCATCTGGCCCTTCCAATGGGAATGGTGCCTGTTCATTCATTCATTCATTCATTCATTCACAATCTCACATTGAGTGTCTGGCACTGTTCTAGGCTCTGGAAGCAGAGCAGGGAACAGGGAGCCCAGAAGGAAAGAAGTCCCCATCTTTATAAAGCTAACAGTTGGAGAGAGAGAAAACAGGCAAGATAAATATAAAAAATGTATAGCATGGCACACAGTATGGATCACAATGGAGGAGAAGCAAGCAGTGCCAGGGATGGGTGATCAGGGGTCATGGATCCCGTTCTCTCTCCCTCCCTTCACTCTAGCCACAAAAACGGAGCTGATTCTTAAAATGCCAAACGTGGTCCTGCCTCAGCGCCCTTGCACTTGCTGTTCCAGCTGTCTGGAATGCTTTTGACAAAACTCTTGGCCAGACTGACACTTCCCCACACAGTCTCAGCTCACATGTCACCTCCTCAGGGAAGCCGTCCCTGACTACTCCAGAGATAAGGCATCTCCCCGCGACAATTTCCGTCCCCTTTCCCTGCTTTAGAATTCTTACTGCTTCCTGAAATTAGATTAGGCATTGGTATGTTATTCTCTGTCTTACTCTCCTTTTTTTTTTTTTTTTTTTTGGCTGCGCTGCATGGCATGAGGGATCTTAATTCCTCGACCAGGGATCAAACCTGTGCCCCCTGCAGTGGAAGCGTGAGTCTTAACCACTGGACCGCCAGGGAAGTCCAAGTCTTACTTTACTTTAATATCAGCGCCTTGAGGACAGAGGAACTGTGTCTGTTTTGTTCACAGCTTTATCCTCAGCACCCAGAACAGTGTTTGGGTACTCAATATATATTTGTTGAATGAATGAATGATGCAGGAGCTAGGAGGCCATGCTAATCATGGTGTAGAGGACACAATAACTTCTAGCTGGGGTCATCTTGACCTCAGCACTTTCCCATGGCCTGGCAGTGGCCGAAATGTACCCATTTCACAGATGAGACCGTGGAGGCTGCTAGATTAGGCGTGTAGCTTGGCCAGTGAGGGCTGGTGGGGCTGGGATCAGAAAGCAGCTATTGAAGGTCTCCCTCAACGGTCCTCAGGGCCTCTGTGACTGTCCAACGCCAGGAAGGGACATAGCAGTTATTGGTGGAGCCTGGGCGGGAGGCGGGACTCCACGATCCCTAGACCTTAAGTTCTCAATCTGGGCAAAGTGGCTTCGGGATTCCACCACCCCTGGCTTCTCTCTCACCTCTCTGGCTGTGCCTTCTCATCTCCTTTGCCTTCCTGTCCCCTATTTTTTTTTTAATTTATTTTTGGCTGCGTTGGGTCTTGGTTGCTGCGCACAGGCTTTCTCTAGTTATGGCAGGTGGGGGCTACTCTTCATTGCGGTACGCGGGCTTCTTGTTGCGGAGCATGGGCGCTAGGTGCGTGGGCTTCAGTAGTTGTGGCTCGTGGGCTCTAGAGCGCAGGCTCAGTAGTTGTGGTGCACGGGCTTAGTTGCTCCGCGGCATGTGGGATCTTCCCGGACCAGGGCTCGAACCTGTGTCCCCTGCACTGGCAGGCAGATTCTTAACCACGGCGCCACCAGGGAAGCCCCTCCTCGCCCCCTATTTTTTTTAAATTAATTAATTTATTTTTGGCTGCGTTGGGTCTTCGTTGTCGCGTGCGGGCTTTCTCTAGTTGCAGCGGGCTTTCTCTAGTTGAACCAGACACTGGACATTGGGCTTTCTACTCTTCATTGCGGTGCACGGGCTTCTCGTTGCGATGGATTCTCTTGTCTCTGAGCACAGGCTCTAGGCGCACGGTCTTCAGTAGCTGTGGCACGTGGGCTCAGTAGTTGTGGCTCGCGGGCTCTAGAGCGCAGGCTCCGTAGCTGTGGCGCACGGGCTTCGTTGCTCCGCGGCATGTGGGTTCTTCCCGGACCAGGGCTCGAACCTGTGTCCCTTGCACTGGCAGGCGGATTCTTAACCACTGCGCCACCAGGGAAGTCCCTCCTGTCCCCTATTTTTGAGTCCTGTCCATCTGCCTTGGACAAGCCCCAAGAGCACTTTCTCTGTGGTCAGCAACTTCCCTCCAACCTACTTCTTACCCAGTGTCCCTACTTCCTGTCCAGGGTCAACTTCACGTGCACTGCCCGTGAACCAGACACTGGACATCGGCCTCTCCGTTGCTTATGCTGTTCTGTCTGGCTGTCACACTCTTCCCCCTGGAAGCCTTCCCATGGCCCCCCAACCTAATTAGTCTCATCCCCAGCCCCACACCCCTATCCTATATCCCAGGGCAGCCTGGGCATGGCTTCAGGAACTATCACCATTAACGTGATGGAGTGGTTTGTTCAACTGTCTGTTAACATTTCTCTTCCCAGCTAGATGCTAATCTCCCCAGTTGAGCAGGGGCCTTGGCTGTCATTTTTATCCCGGTGTCTCCAGGACCCAGCACAGAAAGGAGAGCTCTGCAGGAGCTTAGTAAGTGCTTGTTGAATGGTTGACCTGTGGGTTGGGTGGGGGAATGGATGGATGCATGGGTTGGGGGGTGGGGGGGGCATATAGGTTGGGGGTTGGGAGGATGGCTGGGTGTGTGGGTGGGTGGATAGAAGGATAGGTGAGTGGGTGGGGATGAGAAAATATGTGGATGAATGAATGAACGGTAATGAACCTGGCCTTGATGGGGGTGGACTGCCCCTGGCAGTGGACCTGGGTGAAACCCCCCATCCCAGCCCTGCCAAGTGGCTCTGAGGATTCAGCAGACTCTGTGTGTTGAGGGGGTACCTAGACACAGACCTCTAGCTCTTTTTGCAGGGCTCAGATTGTCTTGGGGGGGCAGTGGTTTTGGGGGGCACCAGGCTTGCTCGTGAGATTTCATGGCCCCTCTCCAGCCCACACGGCCACACTCCGACTGCCCAGAGCTAAGCTCGTCCGCCACTCCCCTGCCCCAGCTTCCCCGCTTCACCCCCTCACACTTGATTCAATCCTGGCCGCCCACCGGTTCAATTATTCTGCTGCTGGGGTGGCTGGCAATTTTCTTTTGGGGCTGAGAAGCTGCTTCGGTGTCTGTGTATCTGTGTGATTTTGAGCAGCACAGGGACCCAGAGACGGAAACACAGAGACAAAAAAGAGAAAAGGAGAGAGAGAAATAGAGACAAATTCTGTGTGTGTGAGAGAGAGAGAGAGAGTCAGTCTGGACCAGTCTCACCCCCAGGGCTTTAGGGGAGGCTTTCCAAGTATTCAAAACAGTGACCATCCTGCAAAGATTCCAGAATTTCTGCTCATGACCTCATGTCACTCCCCCATCCCTCAAAACACACACACACACACACACACACACACACACACACGGCCACAAAACTCAGCCCAGATTTTGCAGAGGACCTTGCTAATGACCAGAACAGCTCAGAAACGAAGTGGGAGGCTTGGGATGTAGTGAGCTCCTCATCCAGAGAGGAATGTAAGCAGAGGCTGTGGACTAGAAGTTCCTTTCAGAGCCCAGATGTGCTCAAGTTGCCCATTTATTCTGTATTGGGTCCTTTCATTTTTTTTCTGAGCATTTGCTAGGTGCCGGGGGCTGGGCTGGAGGGAGCGGGGTGACAGAAGGAGGAGGTGAGGGCAGGTCCTGCAGGACCTTGTGGACTACAGGGAGGACTTGGGCTTTAACCTGAGGGGGGTGGGAGCCCTGGAGGGCTGTGGGTAGAGGGGGGATAGGACCTGACTCAGGTTTGGGTGGCTATGACAGTATGTTGCCCCTGTCTGGCTGTGTGACCTTGGACGGGTTCCCCCTTCTCTGTCTCCTGAGCCCCTTCCTCTGCACAAAGGTGATGGATGGGGCCGTTTTCAAGCACCTTCCTGGCCCCAACACCTTGGCCCCATCTTCCGAGCAGGCTCAGCCTTCCTTGATGACTCCAGCGCCTTGATTCACGGGTGATTATCTGTAAGCGCCAACCCTCCCGAGAGCTTCGCAGACAGTAATGAAATCACCTAATCTTGTGATCGGAGACTTACCAGCAACGTCCTCACCAGCCAGCACCTCTCCCCAGGGAGGGATTCCCACGGCTCCCGCAAGGAAAAAAAAAACTTCCTTCTCATTTGGCCTCCCTGCCGCCCGTCTAGAAGCTTAAGCAAAATCAGCCACTCCCTGGAGAGGGATTGTGTGGGACTGTCTTATGCATTCGGGTTCCGTTGGAGTTTCTTATGTTCTGGCCATGCGTCCTCCTTACTGTGTGGTTCTGGGCAACTCCCCACCCTCTCTGGGTCTCAGTTTCTCTAAACTGGCTCCTGATACTGCTTCTAAGCCTACCGTGAGGGGCTGCAGGGTGACAGACAGAGGATGGGGTCACAAAGGTTTTTTTTTTTTTTTTTTTTTTGCGGTACGCGGGCCTCTCACTGCTGTGGCCTCTCCCGTTGCGGAGCACAGGCTCCGGACGCGCAGGCTCAGCGGCCGTGGCTCACGGGCCCAGCCGCTCCGCGA
>NC_041215.1:20964195-21035226 GCF_002837175.3 Physeter macrocephalus | reverse complement strand
CGAACCCGCGTCCCCTGCATCGGCAGGCGGACTCTCAACCACTGCGCCACCAGGGAAGCCCACAAAGGTTTTGAGAGACAAAACCTTTACCTCTGCCCCCCACCCTGATTTTCAATTGTGGCCAAACATCCCTGACATAACATTTACCATCTGAACCATGGTTAAGTGCACAGCTGAGTGGCTTTACATAATTCACATTGCTGTGCAGTCACCACCACCATCCATCCACTGAAATGTGTGTTTTTTTTTTTTAATCACCCCAAACAGAAACTCTGTATCCATTACTCTTGCTTTTTCATCTTCAAGTATCTTGGCGATCCTTCCATGGGAGTCCTCATTCTTTTATACAGTTGCATAGGACTTCGTGGGGTGGAAGGATCTTCATTCCATCTTTTATTTACTTCTTTCACTTTTTCTAAGCTTTATGCATGGGTCTAATTCTAGAGTTTCTGCTCTTGATCACCGAGCTATTCAGCTGAGAACTCTTGCTTTTTGGGGTGATATTAACTATATTTAGCTACAGGTATGGCTGTGGCATTGACCAATGAGAATGGACGTGCTGGGGCCAGGTCTCAGCAGTGCTGTCAGTGGCCAGATCTTGGAGGAGGTCCAGAGGACTTAGGGATGGGTCAGGGGAGTGGTCAGGAGATATCATCTATTTACCGAGTGTTCCTGGACAGTGACAAGGTCAAGGTCACAGCCAAGTTTGGAACACTGCTTGTGTCGCTCCCTGACTGTCAGTGCTGGGGTCTGAGGCTTCCCGAAGCCAGTTCTGTCATCCTCCACCCGGCATGGATTCTTCTTCTCCTTCTCTTTCTTCTTCTTTAACGTAATAGACTTTATGGTTTTGGCTGCACCACGTGGCATGCAGAATCTCAGTTCTCTTAGCTGTGGCATGCGGTATCTGGTTCCCTGACCAAGGATCGAACCCGTGCCCCCTGCAGTGGAAGCCCGGAGTCTCAACTACTGGACCATCAGGAAGTCCCTCTTCCTTCGTCTTGAGAGGGTCTGGGGTGTTGGAAAGAAAAGGCCAACAGATCCTTAGGGAATCTCTGTAGCAAGCGGCCAGGACTAGGATGGCAGGGAGGGGTCCCATTTAGGGCACCCAAAGGGTCCTGAGAGCCCCTGGCCAGCCCCTGGTCCAGCCTGCAAGCCTGGAAGAGCATCCCCTCCCTCCTGAGCCTTCCTGGGAAGGTGGACGGAAAAGGAGGGTATTGTGATGCCTGGTGAGGTGGAACTTCACATTTTTTAATCAGGAGAAGCTGCCAGCCACATTTCCTTTGTAGAGTCGAGACAGCTAAACTCTGTGAAGTAGAACTTCTTTATTTAGGGAGAGTCAGTTGAATGGTTCCTCCTAGTTTTATTCGTATTTAAGTGGATGCCCATCGTCATGGGGGAATGGTGAGGATGATGCTGTAGCAGATTGGATCTGTGAAACCAGCCCCCAATCTAATGGCTGAAAGCACTAAGCATTTATTTTGGTTCACGAGTCTGCACATTAGCCAGGTGATTCTTCTAATCTCAACCAGGCTCATTCCTGCCTCTGCACTCAACTTGGGGTTGCAGGCAGCTCTGCAAATCTTGGCTGGGTTCCCTCGTTTGGGGGTCAGCTGGCTGTTGGATGGGACAACTGAGCTTTCTTCCATGGACTTCTTCCATCAAGAGCAGGGATGCTCTTCTGGCAGACCAGCCTGGGGTTATTTGCATGGCAGTTGGGCTCCAGGAGAGTGAGCAGAAGCATGCAAGGCCTCTTGAACTTGGAAACAGACCCTGCTCCAGGTTCCAGTCAAACCTGGAGATGACTGTGGCCTTAGCTGACACCTTGATTGCCGCCTTGCAGGAAACCCTGGAGTACAGGACCAACTAAGCTGCGTCTTGACTCTTGACCCTCAGAAACTGTGAAATAATAAAGGAGTGTTGGTTTAATCTGCTGCATTTGTGGCAACTTGTTATGCAGCAATAGCTGACTGATACACCTCTCCCCAAACTCCTCCTCGATGTGCAGTGGGCCAGTGGCAATGAGGTGGAACTCTTTTTTTTTTTTTTTTTTTTTTTTTACTTTGGCCATGCAGCTTGGCTTGCGGTATTTTAGTTCCCCGAACAGGGATCAAACCCAGGTGCACGGCAATGAAAGCACCGAGTCCTAACCACTGGACCACCAGGGAATTCCTGAGGTGGAATTCTTGGGAGCGACAGGATTGATATTCCTTTTCCTTCCCTTCTGTGGTTCACTCTGATGGGTTGAGGTGGCCCCGAGGGAGATGTAAAGGCAGAAAAGGATACTCAGTGGTGTCCCAGTGGGGACTTAGTTATGAAGGAAGTGGGAAGGGGGTTGGGGGAAGAAGCTGGTTGGTTCTAATACAGAGTGTGATGGGGGCTGGAAGTCCTGCTTCATTCATTTCCCCTGTCCTGGTGTGTCTGGTGTGTCATTTCCCCTGTCCAAGTGTCTAGCTTAGTGATTGAGGCCTGAACGGATTTATGAGTGTAAGCCATTCGGCTCTAACCTTGGGGACCCAAGTTGGGGTTCCACTGGGGTCCGTGCAAGGATCTGTCTGGCTTAGGAAACGCAAGGGAAAAACAGACAAGGCTGTGCAAGGCTGTTGTTCAACAGTGACACCTTGTGGCAGTCACAGAAGTAACAGCGGGAACGGCCCCATCCATCCCGCTCCCTGCTCCTCTGTCTAATGTTTGAGAGAGAGCGTCCCTTTGGACTGATAAGGGGCTCGAGGGTCTTGGAAAATTTGAGGGAAATGTAAAGGTGCAGTCGGTGGGAATGTAGAGATTCATGGGAAGAATGAAGGAAAACTGGCTTCAGTTAGACCATTTTTGGCTTTTTAGCCTCTTCTGCATCCTTTCTTCTTCTGGAACAGTGCCTTGGATTTTCCTGGGGGGGCCTCCCCTGTCTTGCTTTTGGTTCATGAAGTTCAGGCAGGGCTCCACGGGGGGAGGCTGCGACCCAGTGCAGCCAGCCCCATGGATATCCTCTTGGGCTCACTTCATGCAAAGCCTGCTTCCTGTGAACACCTGAAACCATTTCTCTGAAGGTATTTTTTAAGACTGTTGGAGCTCACTTAGCCACAGGCAGGCCAAGCCAGAAGACAGGAGAGTTACTGAAGCCCTCAGCCTTTACAGATGGGAAGTTGGTGGATAAATACTGCAGCTCCCTTTTGCTTCTGTGGAGAAAACTCCAAGGCATGCTCTACACAGTGTCCTAGAGGCCCCCAGTGGGTTACGGTGGCCTACACAGTAATCCCCCTATCCTTGCCTCAGGGTCTCTTTCTGGGGGAGCCCAATCAAAAAACACCCAGGGCTGGCCAATCAGGATTCTGAACCTCTGGCTTCAGTGATTGGCTCAGGGCCACCCACCATGACCCAAGTTCGCCCAATCAGAGTGAACTCCTGAACAATTAGCTGGATTTAGGGGGAAAATGATACTCTTTTCCTCAGGGGTTGCTGAGCTTATAGGAACCTGGTCTTCTTAGGAGCTATCTGGTCACCATGTGGGAAGCACCTCCGTGTGAATGGAACTAATAGAGAGGAAAGCAGATGATCTTGTCATGATTTGAGTACCTGGATCAAATTGTGCCTGAAGCTATATATTTTGTTATATATTGGCTTTTTGCTTAAGCCAATCCAAATCAAGTGTTTGTTTGTTTTGTTTTGTCATTTTCAGACCAAACAGCCCTAACTATTGGAGACCTGGAGCTGGGGAAGCTGTTCTCATGGGCAGTGTATGAGTTTTCTGGGGCCGCCATAACAAAGTACCACAGACTGGGGGACTTCAACAACAGAAATTTATTTTCTCACACTTCTGGAGGCTGGAGACAAGTCTGAGACAAGGTGTTGGCAGGATTGGTTTCTTCTCCTTGGCTTGCAGACGGCTGTCTTCTCCCCGTGTCCTTACATACTCTCCCTCTGTGTGCATCTGCGTCCTAATCTCTTCTTATAAGGACACCAGTCATATTGGATTAGGGGCTGCCCTAATGACCTCATTTCAACTTAATTACCTGTTTAAAGACCCTGTCTCCAAATACAGTCACATTCTGAGGTCCTGGGGGTAACTGCAGAACTGCTTTGGCTGGAGCCAGACTGCCTGGGTTCAAATCCCAGCCCTGGAACTTGCCTGTCCTGTGGCCCTGGGCAAGTTAGTAACCCTCTCAGTGCCTTGGTTTCACCCTAGGAGCACCCATGTGTTTATCTTCTTCCTCCACCTCAGGTGCCTGAATCACTGCCCGGTCCCAGGCACCCCAGTGGGGGGTGTGAGGGAAGCCTGATGGGCTCTGCCTTGGAGGTTAGGTCTTTAGACCCACCCTGACCTGCTGCTGGGCTCATCTCCCTAAAACTCATAGCTGCATTGATGCTCTCACCATCCTGCTGGAGAACTTTCTACGGCTCCCTATTACCTGTAGCAAAGTCCCAACTCTTTCCTCCACCCACCAGATCTTCCCTCTCCCTTCTGCCAGTCCCTCCAAATTCTCCTCATATTTTAAGGCCCAGATCAAATGTTGCCGCTTCCAGGAAGCCTTCCCAGACTACCTTGAAATCTCCTCTGGCCTCACACAGGATTTATCTACTGTCAATATCCAAAGTGCTTGCCATAGTTCACATAACCCTCACGTCAGTCCTACAGTGTAGATTCTTTTTCTCAAACCCATTTTGCAGACAAGGAAACTGAGGCTAGCAAGATGAATTAGCTGGCCCAGCATGAGAGGTGGAGCTGAAGTGGGGACCTGGTCCGCGGACCCCATGACTTGTGCTCCTACCCTCTGCTCTCTCTCCGGCTGGTGAATCCTGCCTCTGAGCGTTTCCATGGTGGGGGTGCTGCCCTTTCTTGCCTGGGTGGTCTTGGAACGATGCCTCCCCCAGGATGCAGGAGGCTGGGCAGAGACCGGGAGAGGGAGAGAGAGAGGGCGCCAGGGTGGAGGTAGGAGGGTGGCAGCCAGCGAGAGGGATGGGGGGAGATTGATCTTCTCCAGCGCTGTGGGCCTCCGTGGCCACGTGGCTGGTGGCTTTTGCGGAGACGTGTCACGTTGCAGACTCAGCACTTGGCTTGCTTCCCCCCCTGACTGCTGCTGCCCCAGCCTCTGCCAGAAAGAGAAAGGGCTTAGTGAGCCCCTGGTGCTGCCAGAAAACCCTAGCTGGGTCCTCTGTGGCCTCTGTTAGGCAGTAGCTTTCTCCCCAGAGGTGGGGAGGACAGTGGTCTGTAGCCAGGAGGACTTGGGCTCAAGTTCTGGCTTTGGCACCCACTGGGTGACCTTGGAGCGCCCTTCAATCTCCCTGTGCCTCCGTGCTCACCTTTGTAACTCCCTTCTCTAGAGTGTCAGCGTGAACCCTGTAGGCTGGTGCAGGCACTCACCGAATGATAACCACAATAATAGCAATGCCAGACCACAGCTGTGGTTACAAACAGCATCGTTGAAGGAGGCACGGGCTTTGCAATCACACACGCCTGGGTTCAAATTCCAGTTTCTGGAATTTAGGAGCCTTAAGGGGACCGTGGGCAAGCTGTTCAATGTCTGGGGGCCTCAATGTTCTGATCTGGGCAATGGGTACCGTGGTGTTTTCTCCTTCGTGGAGGCTGTGAAGAGGAGTGGGGAGGCCCAGGAGGGTGAAATTTGTAATTCCCACAACTCGGCAAATCCCTGTTACATGGCTAAGAGTTGAATTAAGGTTGTCGATGGCATGAAGGTTGCTAGTCTTTCTTTAAGAGACTTTAAGAGAGAGAGGGTCCAGGTGGGCCCAATGTAATCCTTAAATATGGAAGAAGGAGGCAGGAAAGGGAGAAGCAGAGAGAGGCAGTGTGAGAAGGACTTGACCTGCCATTGCTGGCTGTGAAGGTGGAGCAAGGGGCCAGGAGCCAAGGAATGCAGGCAGCCTCTTGAAGCTGGAAAAGGCAAGACATGGGTTCTTCCTTCTAGCAGGAACCAGCCCTGCCGACACCTTGATTTTAGCCCAGTGAGACCCATGTGGGACTTCTGACCTACAGAACTGTAAGATGATACATTTGTGTTCTTTCACTGTGTTTCATTAAGTTTGTGGTAACTGGTTAAATTACAGCAGCCAGAGAAAACTAACACAGGTGGTCACTGGCATTGGCAGAGGTAGAGGGTCAGGGGTATGTCCATTGTTCCCTGCCTCCTAACATCCATCCTCCTGTCCTTCCTCACATAGGTTGCTAGATTTTGGGAGAGGTGGAATGGCACTCTGTTAAAGACTCCATTTCCCAGACTCCCTAGCAGCTAGCTAGCTAGGTGTGGCCATGTGACTGAGTCCTGGCCAATGAGACTTGGGTAGGGGCTTCTTGCAAGGCTCTGTGTAGGAGACAGTCCACTGGAGAAAGCCTCCTTTGTCCTTCCACCCTTCTTCCTTCCTGCTTCTAGAACAAGGGTGTGATGGTTGGTGCTTTGGCAAGCATTTTGGACCATGAGGAGCAACATGGTAGATATCCTGAGGAAGACACAGGACTCTGTTCTTGAATAACTGAATCATCCTTGGATGAAGAAGTCATCCATTTATTTAACAAGCATTTAATGAGCACCCTCTGTGTGCCATGGGGAACGTGTGAACAAAACAGATAAAAATTCCCGTCCTTGGGGAGCTGACATTTGGAGGAAGAGGGAGAAGAAAATGGACAAATACATATTCTCAAGAAATGATTAGTACTAGGGAGAAAAATAGAGGGCAATTAAAAGCAAGCACAGGGATTGATCAGTGAAGGCTCTTGGAAGAGGTACCTTTTGAGTAAAGACCTTAATGATTCATTGTATAAGATGAAAAATGTTTCCTAATGTTGGACTAAGTTAAGTTGGCTTTTCTTGTTACTTGCAGCCAGAAGCATTGACACCACTGTTCCTTTCTTTGAGTTCTCGCCCGTATCCGCGGGGTGGGAAAGTCCTATGACGATCTTGTTTTACAGATTAGGAGATTGAGGCTGGGAGGGGAGGTGACACACCCAAGATCACATGGCAAATAAGAGGGAGAGCCAGGATTTGAACCCTGAGGTGGGGTGGGTAGCCGGGAGCCGTGGAAGGTCTGAAGCTGGGATTAATGCATTGAGATCAGGTGGGAGTAGGAAGATGTATGAAGAGACATATCCAACCTCCACACCTTTGCTTCTGCAGCCTCCCCTGCCTGGGATGCCTTCTCTTTCCAATCCCAGCAGCAGCCACACCTCCTCCAGGAAGTCCTCCTGGCCCTCACTGTCCCCGTGGCCCCATCATGCCCTGCAGCTGAGAGCTTAGAGGGTTTGGGGACAGTCTCAGGTCCCTTCCCCTTTCCCAGCTGCTGTGCCATCATGTTTATGCATCCCTCTGGAAAAAACTGATTACATTCCAGCCTGACCTTCTCCCTGTCGGCGGGGCCATCACCATGTCAGTCACACGGCTCAGAGGGGGAAAAATTATTTTATCTTTAATGATACTTAAAACTGCTCAACAGGGCTGTCATGGAGACGGGGCGGAGGCAGCTGCCGGCCCCTGAGCTCTGGATCCCGCATCCCTCCGGCTCCTGCTTGGCTCTCTCCTCCCCTTACAGAAACTGCTAGAACCTGTTGATTTGCAGACTTAATTCCCACGCTCTGGGTCCACCCCATCTCCAAATGGGGTGCACCCCTCTCTCTGTCACTGTCTTTCTTTGTCTCTCTGCCTTGACTCTTTCTGACTTTCTGTCTCTGACTCCCTCTATTGCTATATCTCTCTGTCTCTTTCTGTCTTTATTAGTACATGGAGAGACCCAAGTTACCCCTCCTGTGTATTGGGTGCTCATCCAGTGTGGTCACCCACAAATCACTTTCTCCTTCCCAGCACCCTATGATGGAGACCCCATGATCATGCCCATTTTCCTGTGCTGGAGACTGATGCCCAGAGAGACCAAGCTCTTTTCAAGGTCACATAGCAATAAAAAGGCAGACCTGCTACCAGGATAATCTATCACTGCATAGAAAGAAAATCTGTTGTCCCTTCCCTCTGAAAGCAATGTGGGATCTTGGAAGCTTTGCAAGGCTCAGACCTCAGGGTTGGGTTTGAATTTTAAGTCAGCCACCACATGACCTCGGGCAGACACTGAATATCTTCTTGCCTCAATCAGGTGAATGGGCCCCTGGCGGGATATTTTTTTCCTTTTTTAAAATTGAAGTAAAGTTGATTTGCAATGTTGTGTTAGTTTCTGGTGTACAAAAAAGTGATTTATTTATATATATATATATTCTTTTTCATATTCTTTTCCATTATTGTTTATTACAGGATATTGAATATAATTTGCTGTGCTAGACAGTAGGACCTTGTTGTTTATCTACTTTATATATAGTAGTGTGTATCTGTTAATCCCAAACTCCTAATTTATCCCTCCCCCACCCTTTTCCCTTTGGTAACCATAAGTTTGTTTTCTATGTCTGTGAGTCTATTTCTGTTTGGTAAATAAGTTCATTTATATCATTTTTTTAGATTCCACATGGAAGTGACATCATATGGTATTTGTCTTTGTCTGGCTTACTTCACTTAGTATGATAATCTCTAGGTCCATCCATGTTGCTGCAAATGGCATTATTTTATTCTTTTTTATGGCTGAGTAATATTCCATCGTATATATGTACCCCATCTTCTTTATCCATTCCTCTGTCGGTGGACATTTAGGTTGCTTCCATGTCTTGGCTGTTGTGAATAGCGCTGCTATGAACACTGGGGTGCACGTATCTTTTCGACCCTGTGGGGATCTTGAGAGTTGGGGTCTTGAATGTCACCATAGGTTTGTCAGATAAAATACAAAACTCCCAGTTAAACTGGAATTGCAGATGAACCATGAATAATTCTCTAGTATAAGTATATCCCAACTCTGGCATGGGATATACTTATGCTAAAATTCACTTGCTGTTGGTCTGAAACTCAGATTTCACTGGGCCTCTTGTCCTTTTACTGGCCAAATGTGGCAGTCTTAGCATAGGGCTCTGGAGGAAGAGAAGGTTCTGGACATTGTGGGGCAGATTCATTTACATACACAGTGCCAGGCTCTCATGGCCACCATATATACTACTAAGGAAGTCTTCAAATACAGAACACGCTGAGAGATTTGTGGGCAACATGGCACACGTCCCTCTGCTGGAGCCAGGGCCCGCCTCGGTCATTTGGAAATGGTGGCGTCCATCGGGGCTTGAATATCTCAGGCAAAGCTGAGCCCCAAACTTCAAGAGGTGGCAAAGAATGCAGTCAGACTCAGGCCACCATCTCCCCGTTCCATCCTCCTACTGGACCCACCAGCCACCCTATTACGGCCCATCCCCAAGGCCGGTGGCCCTCCACTCAAGGTGTCAATATCTCCCATTCTAAATTTCACCCCAGAAATCAATTAGGGCCCTGGACAAGTTGATTATAAATCAGCTATATTCATAATTGTTATGTCTTTAATAAATCAAAGCTGCACAAGTCGCCAGCAAAATGGAGCTGTTCTCCGGGGGGGTCATCAATTACTCAAGGGAGCACAGGCCGGCGTTCACATTCTCTCATCCTCCACCCAATCCGGAGAGGCTGCCGGCTGGCCAGGGAGTTCCTGGACCCAGGCCGGGCCGTTCCATTACGGAATTGCTTAAGCAGCGTTTTAAATAACAAAAAGGGATATCATGTAATATTTTTGCCACCTGGAGATCAATATGCTGTCCTTCAGATGGCATGACGGATCGTCTTGGCGAGCTTCTCCGAGTTAATCCAATTTCCCTGGGTCTGGATGGGATTGGGTGGGCTGGGCAAGGCCTCCCCCCTGCCAGGCGGAGCCCAGCCTGGAACGTGTGGTCTCCCACCCCGCCTGTAAGCGCTGCGGGAACATATATAAAGCAGTGGGGGAGGCAGGCAAGGAGCCAGTTCTGCAAGGCAGTGGTTCCAACCAGAGATGATTCTGCCCACCCAGGGGACACTGGGCAGTGTCTGGGGACATTGGTGGCGGTCACACTGGGGGCTGCTCCTGGCATTGAGTGGGTGGGGGCCAGGGAGGCTGCTCCACACCCCACAGTGTGCAGGATGGCCCTCTACAGAGAATGACCAGGACCCGCCTTCTTCCCCATCTTCACTTCTGAGCTCTGTGTCCTTGTCACTCCAAAGCTCTGTGGCAGCAGAGAGACCCGGGTTCAAGTTCTGGGTCTGTGGCTGACAGTGTAATAGTCCAGGGAAAAGTCGCTCCGTTTAGTTTCTGCCACCATCACATGGGCCTCTGGGTCCCTCACCTGCCTCCCCGCAGGGCTGTACAGATCCTGGAGCCAGTGATTCGATCCAGCCAGCATATATTGAGCACTTACTGTATACCAAGCACCGTTGTAGGTATTGGGGAATCCAGCCACCAAGATGGAGAAAATGCCTGCCCCCAGGTGATTTAAATTGTAGTTGGGGAAGAGGACGAGTTAGTTGGTGAGTTAATAAATAAAGAAGGCAGTTTCAGAGGTTGGTTTCTCCAGAGAAACAGAACCAATAGGATGTATATACATCTAGAAAGAGATTTACTATAAGGATTTGGCTCACGTGATTCTGGAAACTAGAAGTCGTATGATTGGCTGTCCATAAGCTGGAGACCCAGTCTGAGGGCAGGAGAAGATGGATGTCTGGCTCATGCAGTCAGGCAGAGAGAGTGGATTCTCCCTTCTTCCACCTTTTTGTTCTATTCAGGCCCTCCACGGATTGGATGAGGTCCACCCACACACACTGGGGAGGACCATCTGCTGTACGCAGTCTACCGATTCAAATGCTTCTCTCTTCCGTAAACATCCTCACGGACACACCCAGAAATAACGTTTAACCAAAGATCTGGGCCCCGCCCCCACCCCCCACCAGTCAAACTGACACCTAAAATTAACCATAGGGGGCTTCAGTGAGGAGGTGACATTGGAGTAGGCGCCCTCTGGTGGCTGCTTCAGGAAGGACAGGCTGTGGGGGGCGAGGGTGGGAGCCCAGGAACCAGGGAGGAGGCAACTACCCTGGTCCAGGCAGCTGATGATGGGGTGAACCAGGTGGAGGCAGAGGAGGAGAGAGGTTCTGGATGGGTTTTGAAGGTAGAGGGGACAGGATTTACTGAAAGACTAGATGTTAGACCAAAAAAAAAAAAAGAAGACCTTAAGGATATAAGGTGAGACCACATATGGAAGCCAGGAGACCTGCGGCAGTGCCCCTCTCAGGCCCTCAGCCTTCCAATTTCTAAAATCAGGCTGATATAACCTGTCTCACAATTTGTTTTATTCTTTCCCATTATGGTTTATCCCAGGATATTGAATATAGTTCCCTGTGCTATATAGTAGGACCTTGTTGTTTATCCTTTCAATATATAATAGTTTGCATCTGCTAATCCCAAACTCCTAATCCTTCCCTCCCCCACCTCCCCTCCTCCTTGGCAAACACTAGTCTGTTCTCTATGTCTGTGAGTCTGTTTCTGTTTTGTAGGTAAGTTGATTTGTGTCATATTTTAGATTCCACATATAAGCGATATGATATGGTATTTGTCTTTCTCTTTCTGACTTACTTCGCTTAGTATGATAATCTCTAGGTCCATCTATTTTGCTGCAAATGGCATTATTTCATTCTTTTTTATGGCTGAGTAGTGTTCCATTGTATATGTATACATCTTCTTATTCATTCGTCTGTTGATGGACATTTAGATTGCTTCCGTGTCTTCACTATTGTAAACAGTGCTGCTATGAACATAGGGGTACATGTATCTTTTCGAATTAGAGTTTTATCTGGGTATATGCCCAGGAGTGGGATTGCTGGATCATATGGCAACTCTATTTTTAGTTTTTTAAGGAACCTCCGTACTGTTCTCCATAGTGGCTGCACCAGTTTACATTCCCACCAACAGTGTAGGTGGGTTCCCTTTTCTTCACACCTTATCCAGCATTTATTATTTGTAGACTTTTTAACAATGGACATTCTGACCGGTGTGAGGTGGTACCTCATTGTAGTTTTGATTTGCATTTCTCTAGTAATTAATATGTTGAGCATCTCTTCATGTGCCTCTTGGCAATCTGTATGTCTTCTTTGGAGAAATGTCTATTTAGGTCTTCTGCCCATTTTTTGATTGGGTTGTTTTTTTTTGTTATTGAGTTGCATGTGCTATTTGTATATTTTGGAAATTAATCCCTTGTCGGTCACATCATATGCAAATATGTTCTCCCAGTCTGTAAGTTGTCTTTTCATTTTGTTTACAGTTTCCTTTGCAGTGTCTCACACATTTAGAATCAACAACCATGAAGGGCCCAGCTCCATGAGCCCATGCCCTTGTAAATCTCAATGCTGAGGTCTATCTGACTTCTGTGTTTTTTTTTTTTCTTTTTCTTTTTCTCATTTTCTTTTTTTGGCCGCACCACACGTGGGATCTTAGTTCCCCAGGATTGAACCTGCGCCCCCTGCACTGGAAGCACCAAGTCCTAACCACTGGACCGTCTGGGAAGTCCCTCCCTCACTTCTAGAGGATCACATACACAGTTTCAAGTTTCACAGTTTCACCTCACTGCAAACCAGGGCAGGGATGCATGTGTAGTTGGAGGATAGAAGTGTGTGCATGTGCATGTGAGAGAGAGAGAGAGAGAGAGAGAGAGAGAGAGAGAGAGAGAGAGACCTCTACTGGTGAAAGGTGACATTGCAACCTTGCTCTATTAGACACCATGCCAAGATAAAGCCAAGAGGAGAAAAAGGTGAAATCTGGAAGTTCCTTACATAAGGAATAGACCAATTTGATTTTCTGGGCTCTGGGCATCTATGGGGAAGGTTGGAGTTGGGAGAATCCTAAGTAACAGGCAGTCAGGAAGAGAAGTGAAAGGCAGAAGCCTGGTGTATTTGTTTCCTGGGACTGTTATAGCAAAGTATCACGAAAAAGCAGAAATTTATTCTCTCGCAGTTCTGGAGGCTAGAAGTCCAGAATCTAGGTGTCGGCAGGGCCATGCTCCCTCTGAATCTTCTAGAGGAGGATCCTTTCTTGCTTATTCCAGCCTCTGGTGGCCCCAGGCATTCCTTGGCTTGGGCTGGCAAATCTCCCCATCTCTATCTGTCTTCACATGGCCACCTTCCCCCTGGGTCTGTGTCCTCACATGGTGCTGTCCACTCTGTGTGTGGGTCTGTGTCTAAATTTCCCTCTTCTTATAAGGACACTAGTCATATTTGGATTTGACCACTCTAATGACCTCATCTTTTTTTTTTTTTTTTTGATTTTGACTTTAAGGTGTTTTTGCTATCTAGATTTTTTAAGAATTTATACAGTGAAACATCAGTATTTTTTTTATGGTTTCCAGATTTTACCTCATATTTAGTAAGGCTTTCCTCAATCCCAAATAAAGTGAACAATTTTCCATTCTTATTTTTTGTTGTTTGTTTGTTTCCTGTCTCTTCTTTTTTAAATTATTTTTTTATTTTTATTTTTTTAAGTTAAATTTTTTTATCAGAATATAGTTGCTTTACAATATTGTGTTAGTTTATACTGTACAGAAAAGTGAATCAGCTATATGTATACATATATCTGGATTTCTTTCTCATTTAGCTACCACAGAGCATTGAGTAGAGTTCCCTGTGCCATACAGTAGGTCCTCATTAGTTATCTATTTTATACATAGTATCAACAGTGTATGTATGTCAATCCCAATCTCCCACTTCATCCCCCCCGCTTTTCCCCTTGGTTTACATCCATTTGTTCTCTACATCTGTCTCTATTTCTGCTTTGTAAATAAGATCGTCTATACCAATTTTTTCAGATTCCACATATATGTGTTAATATATGATATTTGTTTTTCTCTTTCTGACTTACTTCACTCTGTATGACAGTCTCTAGGTCCATCCATGTCTCTACAAATGACCCAGTTTTGTTCCTTTTAATGACTGAGTAATATTCCATTGTATATGTGTACCATATCTTCTTTATCCATTCCTCTGTTGATGGACATTTAGGTTGCTTCCATGTCCTGGTTATTGTAAATACTGCTGCAATGAACATTGGGGTACATTTCTCTCTTTTTTTTTTTCATACATTTATTTATTTTATTTATTTATTTGTGACTGCGTTGGGTCTTTGTTCCTGTGCACGGGCTTTCTCTAGCTGCGGTGAGTGGGAGCTACTCTTCGTTGTGGTGTGCGGGCTTCTCATTGTGGTGGCTTCTCTTGTTGTGGAATACGGGCTGTAGGCTCATGGGCTTCAGTAGTTGTGGCTCGTGGGCTCAGTAGTTGTGGCTCACGGGCTCTAGAGCGCAGGCTCAGTAGCTGTAGTGCATGGGCTTCATTGCTCTGCGGCATGTGGGATCTTCCCGGACCAGGGCTCGAACTCATGTGCCCTGTGTTGGCAGACAGGTTCTTAACCACTGCGCCACCAGGGAAGCCCACATGTCTCGTTTTGAATTATGGTTTTCTCTGGGTTTATGCCCAGTAGTGGGATTGCTGGGTCATCTGATGACCTCATCTTAATGCAATTATATTTGCAAAGACCCTATTTCCAAATAGGTTACATTCCCAGGTACCAGGTGTTAGGATCCCAAGGTATCTTCTGTGGGACACACAATTCTACACATAACACTTGGCTTTGGGACTTACCACCTCCATGGGCAACATACTTTGATCTCTCTGAGCCTCAGTTTCCTCATCTGTAAAAAGAGATTGATAACGTCCATGAGGCTTCAATGACACCACATGGGAAAAGCAGATAGGATGAAACCTGGCAGAGTATATTTTGAGCACGTGGAACTTCTGCTGGTGTAGACACTCCCTTTTATCTCTGCTTGCATTCACTAGGCTCTTTTGTGACTTGGAGAGGGTGGAGGAGGGTGGAGTTTGGTGAGCATAGGGGCAGCAAGTGGAAAGATAGAGAGATGTAGGGTCCCAGCAGGACATAGCTGGCCCACCCAAATTTGGGTAATTTGTAGCAAATTGAATAAAGGTACTATTTTAGGAAGTGTGGTGAGGTTAAGGGATATTCCTAAGGGATGATGCAGCACCTAGGCTAGAGACAGTGGGGAGCCCCTACCACCCCCAGATCTGAGGGAGCAAGGGGAGGACCCTGGAGAGAGCTGTATGGGAAGGGCCACCTACCCAGACGTGAGCTTTTGGGAAAGGGACACAGCAACCCTGCAGAAAGAAAGCCAGGGAAATATATACCCAGCCCTCTGTTATCCTACCTAACACAACCCCCAGTTTGCTTGGCCAAAGGCTTCATGCCTCCAGGGAAGCCGACCCAAACTTCAGTCCCAGGAGAGAAGTGTGATTTGTCTAAGCATGATCCTGCGTTTTTAATTCATTCACCGGATATTTACTGAGTACCTGTTATGTGCCAGGCACTGTTCTGAGCACTTAGGATGCAATATAGAGCCAAACAGTCAAATATCTCTGTCCTCTTGAGCTGACTGTCCAATGGGGTGGGGAGAAAGAGACGTAAAACAATGAGCATGACAAATTAATATTGGGCATAGATGATAAGTATGACAAAAACAAATAGAGCAGGGTAGCTTCAAATGCAGCCTAGTTCATGAATCTGCTCTCTCTCCCTCTTTCTCCCTCTCTCTCTTCCTTACTGCTCCACACCCCAACCCTACCTGTCACTGTCAACAGCCTCCATTAAACCCCAACGGAACCAGATTTAGGATGGATGTGGCAGAGGAAAGAGAGAATAAACCTGTATTCTGGCTGACCTGTTGAAATTTTGGATCAAACCCTCCCTGAAGTCCACTCTACTTCCGCATTAAATCCAAGCATGGCCCCACTTTACTTTGTAGGCTACTGAGGCTGGAGGACATTCAGGAAACCCACAAACTCTGTGGGAAGAAAGATGGTGAGCTGGTGGAAGAGACTTCTCTCTGGTACTGCCTCTGATTTGCTGTGTGACATTAGGCAAGTGTCTTGTGATCTCTGAGCCCAGTTTCCTCAACGATAAAATGAGATGAGACTATCTCTTTGGGAGGGTTGTTGAGAGATGGATAAGAAAACATATTTGGGGAGCCTGGTAAAGGATTTCGCACACAGTAGGTGCTCAATAAATGGATGTGTCGTGGTTACTAGGGCTGTTTGCCGGATTCCAGTTCTCCTCCTGCCAGCGACATGATACAGTTGCACTTCCCTGCTGTTACATATTGGACTCTGTCCCCTCAAATTCATGTGTTGAAGTCCTAACCCCCAGTACCACAGCAGGTGATTTTATTTGGAAATAAGGTCACTGCAGACATAATTAATTAAGATGAGGTCATCCCGGAGTAGGGTGGGTCCTTAATTCCCTATAAATTATGTCCTTATAAAAAGGGTACATTCAGATACAGAGACACATGCGCACAGGGAAAATGCCACGTGAAGATGGGGGCTATGCAGCCAAAAGACAAGAAACCACCAAAAGCCAGGAGGGAGGCCTGGAACAGATCTTTACCTAGAGCCTTCAGAGGGAGCATGGCCCTGCCAGCACCTTGATCTCAAACTTCTGGCCTCCAGAACAGTGAGATAATAAATTTCTGTTGTTTTTGTCACTTTGTTGGTGGTACTTCATTATGGCAGCCCTAGCACCCTAATACACATGACTTTTGAAGTGAGCCGTGGCTCCATGGGTTGCTATGGCCAAGAAAACATGAACAGAATTGATATGCATCACTTCCAGGTGGAATCCTTTTAAAAGCAAGTGTGCAATTCCCTGTCCTCTCCCCCGCTTGGAGACCACCTTGTTCCACCCATCTGCCTTGATGCCTGCATACAGTAGACTCACAGGCTCCCTGCTAACCTGTGTTGGGCATACAGTGTGAGTGATAAATAAGCCTTAGCTGTCTATTTTTTTAACACTAAAAAAAATTATTTATTTATTTGGCTGCGCCAGGTCTTAGTTGAGGCATGCGGGTTCTTTTTATTTGCATCATGCAGGCTCTTACTTGTGGCATGCGGGCTCCTACTTGCAGCATGCAAGATCTAGTTCCCTGACCAGGGATCAGACCTGGGCCCCCTGCATTGGGAGCATGGAGTCTTAGCCACTGGACCACCAGGGAATCCCCAAGCCTTAGTTATCTTAAGGCCAGTACGATTTTGGGATTTGCTCCAGTTGCTATGGTTGTGTAGATTCCTTGAAAATTTAGTGGCTCAAAAATAACGATTTGTTACTGCTCATGGTTTTGTAGGTCAGGAATTTGGGAACAGCTTTTAGCCAGGCAATTCTGGTTCAGAATCTCTCACAAGGTTGCAGTCTAGCTGTCGGCTGGGGCTGCATCATCTGAAAGCTCAACTGGGGCTGGAGGAGCCACTACCAAGCTGGCTCCCTCTTGAGGCTGTTGGTGGGAGGCCTCAGTTCCCCTCCACAGCACTGCTTGAGCCTCCTCACAACATGGCAGCTGGCTTCTCCCATAGTGAGTGATCCCAGAGAGAGCAAAGTGGAAGTTGGAGAGTCTTTTATGACTTGGCCCTCAGAACTTCCATTGACCACATGGGTCAGCCCTGACTCAGGGTGTGAGAAACTCCACAAAGTCACAAGTACCAGGAGGCGAGGCTCAGGGGGCCATCTTGGAGGCTGGCTCCATAAGGTTGCTGTAACCGCACAACAAGCCCATCCTGCCTGATATAAGACACCATAGCACTGCCTGGCTGGGAGACCCTAGGAGAATTGCTTCTCCTTTCTTCACCTGAGTTTTCCACAGGTTCAGAAAGAGGGAGTTTCTTTTGTCAGCAATGTGGAAAGGGGGACTTCCTAGGAGGTGAACCGAGTCCACTGACTCTCTTACAAACATGGAGATGCATTCCTGGGTGAAAAGGTCTCCTTCTACCCACCTTCTTGTTGCCCGAATTGAAGATTTGAACCCAGAAATCTTGGCCAGGAGATCCAGAGGTGCTGTAGCATGGGAGCTAAGGTTGTAGAGTCTGGAATGAGATTCACAGGTACCAAATTTTGGTTCTACCACCTACCAGCTGTGTGACCTTTGGCAAGATGCTGGATCTCTCTGGGCCTCAATTTTCTTACCTGTAAAATGGAGCTAACACTGACACCTACTTCATACAGGAGGTGAGGATTAAAACCTCACCCCAGGGACTTCCCTGGTGGTCCAGTGGTTAAGACTTCGCCTTCCAATGCAGGGGTGCGAGTTTGATCTCTGGTCGGGGAGCTAAGATCCCACATGCCTCGTGGCCAAAAAATGAAAACATAAAACAGAAGCAATATTGTGACAAATTCAATGAAGACTTTAAAAATGGTCCACATCAAAAAATCCTTAAAAAAAAAAAAAAAAAAAAAAACAACAAACTCACCTCATCACAGACCAAAGGACCTAGCATGGTCCTTACCCATAGGAAGCATGTACTAATGTTGGCTGTTATTACCATGACTAAAATAACCACTGAAAAGACTAATCCCTGTTGAGCACCTCCTATGGGGGCCCCAGACTCACTGAACCTCAGAGCTGAAAGAGATTCTACAGATCCTTGAATTCATGCCTCTCTTATCCCAGGTGGGGAACTGAGGCCTTGAGAAGGGCGGAGAATTCTTGGCCTGGGTAGCAGCCGACTTCCTGACCTTCATTTCCAGGGACTGCACTGCTGTGCTGCCTGTGGGCATGACATTTGGGCTGTGGAATGGGTGGGGGGGTTGATTAGGAGGGGTGAAACAGGCCAGCCAGGTGTGAGCAAAAACCTGGGGGTGGAAGAGCTTGAGGAATTTGGGGAAGAGATTGGGACTAGATGCCAGAAGACAGAGTACACTTCGATTCTTGATGACAAGTTCAAATGCTGGATCAAACCGTTCCTGAAGTCCACCCTACTTCTGAATAAAATGCAAATCAAGCCCCATTTTGCCTCTTGAGCCACAGAGGCTGGAGGATATTCAGGGAACCCACAAACTTGGTGGGAAGAAATAGGGAGAGCTGGCAGAGTGCGCTTCTCCCCTGGTGCTGCCAAGACTTGTTATTTATCAAGTTGGACCATCTGGAGTGAAATTTTGGCAGCTGGGAGCCATCAAAGGTGGTGGAGCAGAGAAGCAACTCCCTTAAAACTCCCAGTGGTTGCACTCTTCTTTCCCTGACTGGCTTGGAGAAGGCCTTGGGCTGGAGCTGGCCGGCTGGGAACCCCCAGTCCTCCTGTGTCCCCCTGCCCAGACCTGCTGCTGGGCTATCATCACTGCAGGAGAGCCTGGGAGCCGGAGATGAGAATGACCCATGATTGTTGCAGAGGCCTCTGCTCTAATTTCCCCCAAATAGGTTTTGAGCGGCTAACGCGGCCCCCACTGGGCAGAAGATGGAGCTCCCGGCAGGGCCTCCAAGAGTAGAGAGGTTTGAGGCTCATCCACTACCAGGGCCTTAACCCTCACCTGCTCACTCACTTCCCTGGGCCCCAGGAAACTTCCAGTCCTGGGGGCTCTGAGGGGTGAGGGTGCGTCAGGAGCCCTGCTCTATGGATCCGGCCAAACCGGTGTGGGTCGGCCAGGCCCTGCAGTGGGACATTAGGGTTGGGTTTAGGATTTAGTGTCAGGACTGGGAGGAGTCCAGCCTCTTCCAAGGATGGATACGGAAGTTGCGGCTTAGAGTGGGGTAGAATCTAGCATCCCAGCCTGGATTGGGGCTCAGCCTGGTTTAGACTAATGTTTTTTTTTTTTTTTGGCCGCATTGGGACTTTTGTTGCTGCGCGCGGGCTTTCTCTAGTTGTGGCGAGTGGGGGCTACTCTTCCTTGCGATGCGCAGCCTTCTCATTGCAGTCGCTTCTCTTGTTGAGGAGCATGGGCTAGGCGCGTGGCCTTCAGTAGTTGCAGCACGCACGGGCTCAGTAGTTGTGGTGTACGGGCTTCAGTAGTTGTGGCTCGCGGGCTCAGTAGTTGTGGCTCACGGGCTTAGTTGCTCCGTGGCATGTGGGATCTCCCCAGACCAGGGCTCAAACCCATGTCCTCTGCATTGGCAGGCGGATTCTTAACCACTGTGCCACCAGGGAAGTCCTAGACTAATGTTAAAGGGGACACCAAGCCAGTGTTTGTTGAATGAATAAAGGAATCCCCAGGGACATCTACAAGGCCAGCAGGGGTGGAATCCAGACACGGTGACAATCACCGTAGTTCTCCTTGCATACTTAGTGGATGTGTTCATGACCTTTCTCCCCCTAGGTGTCCAGAAACTCAGTGGGGGCACCACGGATATGTGGTTTATCTCCCAGACCCCCCACCCAAGTCCCGGCAGGTGGGAGATGGTGGAGACAGCTGTGGGTGTTGCGAGGGAAGACAGGGTAGCTCTGGCTGGAGCTTTCAATGTGTGGAGCAGAAGCCAGGACAAGGGTGGATCAGCTTGCGGGTGTAGCCAGGAGATGCTTGGAAGATGAGGGCGGGGCGCCATCCTTGGACTCAGGGTAGGGGTTTGGTCAAGAAGGGGGTGCCAGGGTCTGGCCGGGGCCAGGTAAGAGGTGAGGATCATTTGGTCTTCCCAGAGCGCCTCAAAGGTCTTCTTTTCAGATTCTTTCCATATGGGGTTGTGGGTGTGACAGTAACAAATGCTCAGGAGGGATGGAATATTCCTCCAACACATCAGGCCTGGTCCTGCCTCAGGGCCTTTGCATATACTGTGCCCTCTGCCCAGATATCCACATGGCTGGCTCCATCTCAACTTTCAACTCTCTTCGCTCAAATATCACCTCCTCCCGGAGGCCCTCCCTGATTTCCCTGGCTTAAATAGCACCCCTGGGTTTCTCGACCCCACCATTCTATTTATTTTGGCTCTGACCTTATCAGAATCTGAAATTTTCTTGTTTGTTTATTTGCCAATGCATTTCTTATCTGTCTCTCTCACTGAACTGTGCGAGGGCTGGGAGTGGGACTGTCTTGGTCATCCTGTCACCGTGCCTAGAATACTACCTGTTACGTAGTGGGTGCTCAGTTCATACCTGTCAGTGGATGGGCAAGTCCCGCCTCTGGTGTGCCTTGAATTATTAATTCAAAATAAATCATGTCATGACCTCGTGAAGAGCGTTATGACATGCACCGGATTGTGTGTGGCGTGCAGCAGAAGCATCTACTCATGATTAACATTCTCTGTTAAAATAAACCAGTGCTTTGGGTATTTCTTTAGTTTTTGCTTTCTTCTGGGGCCTTGGCAGCTAGAAGTGGCCTGGGTCTCATTTGCCTCTGAGATGCCTTGAGTGTTGGGCCTCAAAGAACCTCATGGGATTGGATGATTGGCAGGGGAGTTACCCGAAGGGCCCGACCACGTGCCAGAAGCACTGTTGGGTTCCAGGCACATAATGGCGAAAATGACAGACCCACTTGTTCCTGTAACAGACAGGTTGAGGGTTCTGACTGGGTGCTGGGGACACAGCGGGACTAAGATGGACCCAGCCCCACCTTTACAGGGCTCACTGTGACCAGGCAGTGACAGCAAAGCACGCTCCCAGCTGTTAAGGGGGAGGCACGGGCATTGTGGGAACCCAGAAGGGCTTCCAGGTGGAGGTAGCTTCCAGGCTGTAGTTGGATGGAGGCTGCAGGGAAGCGTGTTCTAGGCAAGGGGAACAGCAGCACTGCATGGATGCCAGACATTCAGATTCTAGTCCAGCCCCCTCCCTGCAGGACCAGCTGCCACCCTGGGCTTCTCCCTGGATGTGCCCCAGTGCCTCCCTCCTCAGGGGCCAATTTGGCCTCAGCATCTTCCCTGCAAACCTGCCCCTCCTCTTGGGTCTTTATCTCTGAGGTAGCCCCACCATGCCCCCATCCCCAAGTTGGAGACCCAGATGTCAGCCTCCTGCCCTGCCTCACTTTCACTCCCACCACAGCCTGTGAGTCCCTAGGTTCTGCCTGCTCTCCCTCCAAAGCCTCTCTTCCATCTATCCTCTCCTTTCTGCCCCACGGCTGTGCCTTGACTGTAGCCCCCCACTCCCACCTACTCCCTGGTCCCCCAGCACCCCTCATGCACCCTCCAATTGCCTGAAGGAGCCATAGTTTCCCCACCCCCCATGCCTTTGCTGCACCCAATATCTCTTCTTCTAGCTCCTCCCATCTCATCCTTCAGGTTTTTTGCTCAGGGTCACCTCCTCCAGGAAGTCTTCCAGGATGCCCCCCCCCCACTGGGTCAGGTCCCCTCACCCTGAGCACCTCCTAAAACTCCCATCACCCTGTTTTTCAGCCTGCCCAAATCCTTCCACACGGGTAAACTTAAAAAAAAAATCTATTTTGGGCTCCTCTGTGTCCCCAGAGCCCAACACAGGCTCAGACACACAGTAGGTGCTCAGTAAATATTTACTGAAGGAAGAAGTACCCGAATGACAGCATGGAGTCAGACTCCCCACCTCAAGCCTCTCCCTGGCCCCTTGCAGCAGCTCAGTTCCATTGAGCCAGCATTTCTGTGTCCCTACTGCGCACAAGGCAGACTCCGAGGGGAAACTAGAGGGACGACCCGTGCGTCATCGATGGCAGAACACAAGACCTGAGAAGTACCTTAAAGAGAGAAAACCTCTGTGACTTGGAGGGTGGGTGGATTTGAGGACCCCACCTAAAGAGACATCCTTTCCTTAGAGCGCTTCTGTCTGCTTCAAACCCAGGACCAGGGCCCAAGAACAACAGGATTATATTGTGCCCTTTCTCTTAAACACAGTAAGAAACAAAATTCTGATGTGAATTGCCTCCCTCTAATTCCCAGGGCAGCAGTACATTTTTTTTTTCCTGTTATTAAACCGTTTGCAATGACCGAGGTGCCTCCCACGAATGGTGCCCTGATTAATTCTGCCCCCTCTTTGGGGCTTCTGCATCCCACCCCCGACTGTCCCCATTGTGAGTGGATCCTGGGGTTCCCTGCCCAGGGACACGGGCATACGTGTCATCAAAGAAAATAAAAACCTGAGGCTGGGACAAAAGCGGCTGCAGGATTTTTAGGGGTGAGTTTTTCCTCGAAGTAAATGAGCCTTTGGCCTCTGCCTTCTTGTGCTCCAAGCCCAGAGCTTATCATCGATTTATTCATTTCATCCTCACACAGGTCTGTGATGTTGGCATTACCATTATCCCCATTTGACAGATGGGGAGACAAGGCCCAGAGAGGGAAGGTAACTTGCCCAAGGTCACACAGCATGAGACTGGCAGAGCTGGAATTTGAACACAGGCAGGGTGGCTGGCTCTTTTAAAAAAAATTTTTTTTTTTTGTACTGGCTGGCTCTTAAACACCAGGCTGGGTGCCGGTCCCTGGAAGTTCTCTTCCCTCTCACAACCCTCCTGGGGTTTCCCTTGGGCTCCCAGGGCAAAGTCAAGGCTCTGAATGCTGGAGCTTTCTGAGCCTACCTCTGTACCTTCCATTCTTTTCACCAGCTGCCCTTGGCCTTCTCCATTCCCTTCCTCTAGGCTCGTCAGAATCCTGATTTTTGCCCATGCTGCAGCCCCACATCTTCCAGGAAACCCACTCCAATCTCTCCTGTCTCCTCTTTGATTCTCACAGATACCAGGCACCAACCTGCCTCAGGGCTTTTGCACTTGCTATTTCCACTTCCTGAAACACCCTCCCCTACTTCTCTATATGGTGCTTTGCTCATAGGTCCCCTCCTCAGAGAAGCCTTCCCTAGCCCCCCACTATGCTCCATTCCATCAATGTTTTGCTGATTTCCCCCCATGTTTAATATCCACCATCATGCCCATGGCTCCAGGGGCCATGCTTTAGTCTTGGCCGCTGCTGAACATTTGGTGTTAAATGCCTGAGCCGAACTTTCCAACCCTCAGAATCAAGGCCTGTGATTTTTTTTTTTTTAATGAGGAATTTTTTTAAAAATTTATTTTGTCTGTGCCAGGTCTTAGTTGTGGCACACGGACTTCTTAGTTGCAGCATGCGGACTCTTAGTTGCGGCATGCATTTGGGATCCAGTTCCCCAACCAGAGATTGAACCCGGGCCCCCTGCATTGGGAGTGCGGAGTCCTAACCACTGGACCACCAGGGAAGTCCCTCAAGACCTGTGACAGATCCCCAGTTGACAGATGGGGAAACTGAGATCCCCCAGATGCCAAGACTTTGCCCAGATCCTCTATTCTGACCCCTCTGGGCCATGACCCCCAGAGGGTGGGTGTGGTAGGCAGAATCCTGGTTCCCCAAACACATCCCCGTCTTAATCCCTGGAACCTGTGACTATGATACCTTCCGTGGCAAAAGGGACTCTGCAGATGGGATTAAGTTAAGGACCCTGAGATGGGGGATGATTCTGGATTATCCGAGTGACCCAGCATCATCCCAAGGGTCTTTATATAAGGGAGGCAGAGCGTTAGAGCCAGAGAAGGAGACGTGACAACAGAAGCCGAGGCTGGAGTGAAGCATTTTGAAGATGGAGGACGGGGCCACGAACCAAAAAATGCGAGCGCCTCTAGAAGCTGGAAAAGACAGGAAGGAGATTCTACCCTGGAGCCTCCGGAAGGATCAGCTCTGCCCATTCCTTGATTTTAGCCCGGTGAGACCCATGCGGGACATCAGACTTCCAGAACCGTCAGGCAATAAATTTGTGCGGCTTTACTAAGTGTTTCACTAAGTTTGTGGTCATTGGTTATACCGGCCAAGGAGACGCATACATCAGGCAGCTCCAAACAGCCTTTCTTCCATGGATACAAGCCCTTTTGCTTGGTAACATCACTGAAGGCTCGCTTCTTTTATTTTGACACGTCTCAGTGTAAAAGTCATGTGCGCGGAAGGGCAGTGGGTGCTGGTCACCTGATCTGCTCTGATCCGAACCCTGCCCTAGTCGGCCTGGGACCTTGGCCCGACCATGCTCACCACTGAGCAGCCTCCGTTTTCTCATCTGAGGAATGGGAATAAATGCGATCGCCCATCCCTCTGGGATGGTGGAGAGCCTCAGAGACAGAAACAACCTCAGCCAGGCTTGGCTACGTGTCCTGTGATGCGGCTAATGTGGGCTTTTGAGTCCAGCCACCTACAGCCTTCAGAAGACCTGGCAGGACAGACACCTCCTGCTCCAAGAAACAGTCTCTGATTATTCAGGTTACTCTGGGTGCATCCAACAGCACCTCTGTGTCCCCCATCAAAGCCCTCATCACCCTGGGACCGGAACTGCCTGGTCACGTGACCATCTGTGAGCCCCGGGAGGGCTGAGCGCACCTGCTGTGTCCCCAGCGCCCCATGTACAAACCAGCACATAGTAGGAGCTCAGTCAATATTTTGGTCTGAATAACTGAATTAAACAACATACCTAAGACGGATTATTATTACAGAAAAGGCCCAGAATGTGGAGAGGAGGCTCCCGAGGCCATCTGGGGATTAGCCTTGGGATGATGTTGGAATGGTGGCTAGGGTCCTCCCTCTGAATACCCTGACCAGCCTCTGGGGCTCTCCTCTCCTCTCAGCTTCTGGAGAGGACCCCTGTACCAGGAGCTCAGCACCTGCCACCCTCTGAGCAACTCCCAGATCCTACACTCTACCACGGAGGGAACCTAAAGGTCTGATTACTGACAAGGCACAGAGACAGCAAGTGGATTCCTCAAGGTCACACAGCAAGGCAGAGAGAGAGGGGGCCCTGGCTACCAGGTGGTCTCTGCTTCCCAATCCCCACTTCACCTTTGGGATCATACCAACCCTTTCCCCAGCCTCCCTTCTTTCTCTGGGCCGGAGGAGGGAGTGCTGAAGGCAGTCAACCTGGCACGGGTTAATGGACGTCTGGCAGCCAGACCATCACAAAGACAGTCCCGATGAATTTGTTTTTGTGAATATCTTAATGCGGCCGCCCTGGCCAAACGTGCCTGCGCAGGGCGCCACCCCCCCCCATCTTTGTCAACATCTCAAAGTGCCAGGCGAGAATCTCCTTCAATGCAAACCTCCGATGAACACTTGGCAAATCTCTTTTATTTTTCCCTCTATTTATTCTCACCCTCCCTTTTCCCTCCTCTCACAGCTCAGGGAAGAAGCGATTAAGGGCAGAGGAGGCCAAGAAAAGATGAACAAAGACGTTGCGTTCCAGGCCGGCCGGGCAGAATGGGAGAGTTTCAGGCGGATTGTGGAATTCAGTGGGTTGAATGGAGGCCGGTTCGAGCGAGGATTCTACCAGCTCAGATCACAAAGGCAGCCGAGCGGGGCCTCCTCGGCAAAGCTGCCAACACCTGCTCCCTTTTCAGCGCCACAATAGAGAAGTTAAGCTTCAGCCACGGCCTCCCGGATCCCGAAGGGACCTAGCCCGTGGGGCTCAGCTGCCCTGGGAGCTGCAGGGACATGAGGAGGACAACAGAGGGGTCTCTCGGCGGCTCCCTGGCCCCCACCCACTTGGTGCCAGGACCACCGCAGTTGTGACAACCACAGATGTATCCAGATAATGCCCAGGTGATCTCGGGCGGCCTCGGCCTGCAGCAGCTTGAAGCAGGGTTTTGTTTTTTGGCCGGTGACTGAGATCAGGTCACGGCGGTGAGAGCACCAAATCCTAGCCACTAGACCAGTGGTCAGTGACAAGGCCCTGGCCCTGTGGCTTTGCAGAAGAAGAAATCCCACAAAGACGGAAAGTAGTGAAACAAGTAAAGTATTTATTAAAGGAAGAAAAGAGTATAGTACGTGTGGATAGACACACGGGCGGGCTCAGAGAGAGAGTCGCACCCTCTTGGTAGTTTGAATCACTTTTATGGGGCATTTCTTCCAGGTTTCCTTTGGCCAATCATTTTGATTTGCCTGGTTCAGAGTCCATATTTGGTATATCTCAGGATGTTCCCACGTGTGAGCGCGCACCTCTTAGCCAAGAGGGATTCTACCGAAGAGGCCTATGGGTAGTGAGCATTAGTTGCCATCACTTAGCATCACTCTCCTTTTGACCTCCAAGGAGCCTTTCTGTGCATGTGTAGTCGGGACATCTCCTGACTTCAAGAATGAGTAATATGTGGTCTCTTATCTTCTATCTGGGCAGGGCCCAGCCTCCTCTCTCAATTGTCCTGTTATTCCCGTCTGAGTATCAGTCCACAAGGAATGAACTCAAACCGTTTGCCCTGGGGGCCCATCTGTCTCCTGCCTCACAGTGTTCCCTGGGTACAGGATCACCCCCAGATGAAAACCACTGCTTTCCATTATTTTTTTTTTCACATCTTTATTGGAGTATGTGCTTTACAATGGTGTGTTAGTTTCTGCTGTACAGCAAAGTGAATCAGCTATATGTATACATATATCCGCATATCCTCTCCCTGTTGCGTCTCCCTGCCACCCTCCCTATCCCACCCCTCTAGGTGGTCACAAAGCACCGAGCTGATCTCCCTGTGCTATGCAGCAACTTCCCACTAGCCATGCATTTTACATTTGCTAGTGTATATATGTCAGTGCTAGTCTCTCACTTCATCCCAGCTTCCCCTTCCCCCCCCCCACGCCCTCTAGTCTGTTCTCTACGTCGCGTCTTTATTCCTGCCCTGCCACTAGGTTCATTAGTACTATTATTATTATTTTACCTTTTTTTTTTTTTTTTTGCTGTGTGGCTTACAGGATCTTAGTTCCTCGACCAGGGATCGAACCCGTGCCCCCTGCGATGGAAGCATGGAGTCCTAACTACTGGACCGCCAGGGAAGTCCCTGCTTTCCATTATTATTAATTCTTAGAAGTGACTTGGTTAGGCCAAAGCACATGCCCGTGGTTTGAAAACATTGACAGATGTTGTCCGCTGGTCCTCTGCATTTTATGGCAGTATTGTCAAGTTGTATCTTTGACCCTTCCGGTAGCTGGACACATCATGACCTTTGAGACCAAACACTTCCCGGCCCAAGGTGAGACTGCAGGAGGGACTTCCCATCGGAGCTCTGACCCCTCCTTGGCTGGAACTTCACTCCCCACCCCTGCCACCAGCCTCTGCAGAAGGGGAGCCCCCACTCCTCCCTTACCCTGGGGCTGGATGGAATTCCCACCTGCTGTGACCTGGACTGAGGGGCTGGCCCTTCCTTTGATGGAGGTATAACAGGGAAGCAATCGGCTTCCAGCTGAGGCTCTGAGCGGGGATCCCGTCTGGTCCCTGGTTGGGGAAGGAGGGACCAAAGCAAGGAGAGCGAGGGCTCCAGGCCTGCGGGATAGTGAACTTCAGGGCAGAGACAGGGGCTGTTTGAGGGCCTGATGTCTCGAGATCCACGGGGTCCCGAGCACCTCTGGCCCCGACGCATACATGCATTCATGCATTCAGTATCTACCTCCCCCTCCTCAGTGCCCTGACCTGTTCTGAGTGCTGGGGACACAGCAGTGACCAAGACAGACCCTGCCCTGTCCTCCTAGAATTCACAGTCCAGGGATGGACACGTGACTGGGTAGTTACCACTGGGTGATGAGAGCTCTGATGGGGTGCATGCAGCAGCTGAAAGAGCCCGAGGACGCCCCTGAGCCGGCCTGGAGGTCAGGGTGCCTTCTAAGCTGAGTGTGGAAGGGTCCAGGGAGTTCAGTTGGGTGAAGATGGAGAGTGAGTAGCCAGATCAGATTTTAGGATCCTTTTTGGGGAGGATGGATGGGAAGGCTTGGGATTGGGTAAGGCCCCTGGGATGGGTAGTGAGGACAGGGAGGGGCCAGGCAAACCGAGGGGTGCCTCTGAGATGGGGGCAGGTTTGGGGGCAACATCCAGAGCTGTCCAGATCCCACTGGGTTTGATGCCTTGACAGGGGTCCCTCCAGGCTTGGGTGCCAGGATTGGTGGGGTGAGGAGGTGGAGTGACGGCTGTAAACAGCAGTCGAGAGCCATGCAAATGGGTCTAGAGCAGGCCGACAGCCCGAGTGACGGGCCGTTATTAGCTCAAGAGCGCGTGGGTTTAAAATAGCATCGTGGCAGCAACAAAAGCAGTTTGCCTCCTGAATTTTCATTCTGAATGGATGATCTGCTTTAATCAAGCAAGGCGTCCCAAAATGCTCTTAATTACTTCAAGTCAAGGGCTCGGCAGTAATTTCGATGTCAACTTTCGGGTGGGCGTGATTAGGTTTTCACAAAAGAGGTTGCAGGAAAGATTAGAAGGATGTTAGGGTGAAGTCGGACCCGAGCTGCCCTGGATGGCCCAATGGGGAATCAGCGGGCAGGGCCCTGTGGGCCAGAGCCAGGCCTCAGGGCAGGAAGGTCAATCTCAGGCTTGACTGTATGGCTTTGGCAAGTCACCACCCCTTTGGGGGCCTTGGTTTCCTTTCTCCATTAAATGCAGAGGTTGGTGATGGCTTCATGATGAGGATAAAATGAGAGCAGGCTTGAAAACTTCTCAGCATCAGATCAAACAGGTCATGCATCATTCGTTCATTCATTTATTCACTCAACCAATATTTACTGAGCACCTCCTGTGTGCCAGGCCCTGTTTTAGGCACCGGAAACTTAGCAACAACCATGACAAATGACATCCTGCCTCTTGGGTCTAGCAGAAGAGACAGTCACCAAACAATGAACTCATCACATTTCACTGATTCTAAGACGCTCAATTTTCCTGTTTTAACATCTCTGAAATTGGGATGTGTCTTCTTCCCCTGTGCCATGATTTAATTGGCAGGGATGTTTTCATCCTTAGCAGGATATAAAACAAGGGTGGGTTTTCTCTTTGATGGCGTCTCAGAGTCCATGGGATACAGTAATAAGTAAGTATGTGGCAGGGGGTGTTTGAAGGTGAGGAAAACTATGGAGGGAAGATATGAAAGATGGTGTTTTCCAAAGTCCTTGACACCAGCCGAGAAACCCTGCTGCTCACGTCACACCTAAGGGTTGGGGCCATGGAAGCATCCAAGTCTTCTGCAGCTGGTCACGTATCAGGTGGTTACAATGCAGTTAGAAGAGGACCAACCATATTTAGCGTCTCACCAGAGAGGGAGTCCCAGGTATTTGGAGTAGGACCGTGGTGAGATCGTGGAAGGAGCTGGAAGCATTGGGCAGTGACTCCAGGGGTTGCCCTGGCAAAGGTACTGGGTTTTGTTGATTTGTGGAAGTTGGAGCCACTTCCTGGCCTGTGGACACGTGGTTTCTACGTGGCCTCAAGTCTCCTTGATGGGATGATGAACCACACGGCTGCAGAGACTCGGAGCATCATACCCCAGAGGAAGCCAGATCCTGGAAACAGGCAGGCTCTTGAGTCAGATGGGTTTAGGGGCCAATTCTGGCTCCACCACTTCCTGGTAAGCGACCTTGAACAAGTGATGTTCCCTCCTGAGCCTAGTGTCTTGGTCTGTAAAACAGAGTCAGTATCAATTCTTACCTGGTAGCGTGGGGATGTGGGTTAAATGAAATCACTCAGGAAAACTACCGAGCATAGAACCTGGACCATAGGAAAGGCTTGATCAACATTACCCATTAGAGTCAGGAGTCTTCACTTTCATCTAGAACCTGCATCACCTCTTTCTGCCCAAACTGTCAAAAAACTTCCATTCTTATTTATTAGAACAGGCTTGGTTTTGCTGCAGTAACAAACAGCCCCTAGGTCTCAGAGGTTAATGACATCAAAGATTTATTTTTCGGCACTTCTCTGGCAGTCCAGTGGTTAAGACTCCATGCTTCTAATGCAGGGGGCGCGGGTTTGATCCCTGTTCTGGGAACTAAGATCCCACATGCTGCGTGGTGAGGCCAAAAAAAAGATTTATTTTTCACTCACGTTGTATAGTCACTGTGGTTTTTTGGGCTGGGAGCCTGCCTCATGTCACCTGACTCAAAGATGCTGGCTGATGGAGCAGCCACTGTCTAGAATATTGTTGGTCTCTGTGTCAGAGAGAAAGAGAACTCTGGAGGTTCTCTTACTATCAATAAATGCTCTGGCCTGAAAGTGACACAGGTCATTTCCTGGTCTGTATGCCAGAACTAGTCATATAGTCCCACCCAGTCCAAGCATTCATAGATGTGCTCATGTAACAGTCAGCTATTGCTGTGTGACAAACATCCACCGAATCTCTTTGGCATACAGCAGCAAGCATTTATTTCTCATTGCACATCTGTAGGTCAGCTGTGCTCAGTACTCAGTGTCCAGATCTGGTCCATGTGTTTCTCATCGTCCTTGGATTAGTGGCGACTCAAGATATATTTATCTCATGGCTAAAGGCAGTAGCACAAGAGGGCATGCAGAAAAATGCAGTCCCTCTTAGGGCCTCAGCTCAGATTTGACACAGTATCACTTTTGCTCATATTGCTTTGGCCTAAGCAGGTCTCATGGTTGGGACTGACATCAGTGGGTCAGGGAAATATGTTTCTCCTGTGGAGTTTGGGGATCTGTTGGAATTTGCTGAGTAATAACCTAATCTTCCATAATCCAGAAGGTGAGGTCAGGAAATATTTGGTGAGAGCATTATTAGTTACCATGCATTAGCCATATACATAAATGCCCAGGTTGTAAGTGGAAAGACCAGGTGGATATGAGCTTCAGGCGTGGCTGAATCCAGGAGCTCATTTCTCTCTGTCTCTCTGCTCTGCTTTCTCTGCATTGCTCTGTTTTCAGACTCTGCATAGAGAGCCTAACAAGAGGTCTGCAGCAAGATGTCTAACCTCATATCCTTCCAGGTTTGAGCCCAGCAGGAAGAGCCTGCATTATGACACTCCTTTTTTCAGGTATCAGATGTCTCAAATAGCATGCGGCAAAGAAACAGCAACCTTCATCACTTGATTGACAGGTCAAATGAGCAAATTATAGCCTTCTCTTCCCACTGCCCCCCTCGTACTCCCGGTCACACTGAGAAGCTCATCTTTTACAGAACAGACTCTCCTTTCCCAGGGTCCCCCTCTCCCAGTGTTTGCTCATATAGTCCCTGCCTCCGCACCTCCCCCGGGGGTGATCGGATTACACAATCCAATATCACAGGCCCCCAGGGGGCCGGGCTAGAGTTCTTTGTGCGGATCCCTGATGCTTCAGGTCCTTCTCAGCTCTGCCCACAAGTGCATTTGGTTGAACCCAAGTCAGCCGGCTCTGAACGTGAGCCTCTTGGCTGAGGTCAGAAAAACAGGGCAGCAGCCAGCATGGAGTTTGTTTAATTGATTTGCTCCGAAGTGGCCATCTTTCTGGATAGTCCCAACTGGAGAAGGCAGGGTGGAATTGGGAAGCTTGCCCTGGGCACTTGCTGACTGCCACCCCCTCCCCAGGCTGGGAGCAGGAAAAGCTGCATCCAGGCACTCCCAACCCCAAGTGCTGAGGGTGGGGCCAGAGGGCATGACCAGGTCTGGTGCGGAGCTGACAGCACTGTACGTGGAGTCCAACAGACTTGGGTTCAAATCCCTGCTTGGCCACTTATCCACTGTGACCTTAGCCAAGCCCCTTAACTTTGTGTGCCTCAGTTTCCCCATCTGTATAAACTGAGGAAGGCAGTAGCATCTAACTCACAGAGCTGTTACAGGGAGTTAATACACCAATAGAAGGAACCAGCAAACTTTTATTGTAAAGGGCCAGAAAGTCAACGTTTTCAGCTTTGTGGACCATATAATCCACTCCACCATTGTTGTGCAAAACCCACCCATAGATGATACGTAAATGAATGAGCGTGGCCGTGTGCCAATAAAACTTTATTTATGGACACTGAAATTTGAATTTCATATCATTTTCATGTGTCTCAAAATATTATTTTTTGATTTTTTTTTGCCCAACCATTTAAAAATCTACAAAACAGGTGTTGGGCCATATTTGACCCCTGGCTGACTCCTTATGTATATAGAGCATTTACAAGAGTATCAATACTTAGTGAATAGAAAGTGCTCAACAAATGCTACTACAATTGTTATTGTTTGTTGTTGTTGTTTTTAATCTGGAGGTTATAAAGAGGATCTCAAAGTCAGAGTGTGAGAGCACAGAAGGACCTCAAACATCCATTTGACAAACGAGGCTGCTCCTCTTCCGAGCCATGTGACCTGGAGAGGTTTCACCTCTCTGAGCCTAGGTCTCCCCATCTGTACAATGGGTATGGCATTACCTCCCTCAGAGGCAAAGTGATGACTCACCATCCACCCCCTTCCATGACCATGCTGCTCTGCTCTCTTTCAGGCTTCCAGACCTTTGCTCTTGCTGGTCCTTCCTCCCAGAATAAACTCCCCCAACTCACCCATTGCCTCTGTCTCATCCTTGGGGGTCAGCACAGAGGCTGCCTCATCCAGGAAGCCTTTTGTGACACACAGAGTGGATCAGGGCTCCCCCAGTGTCCTGTGCATCCCTCTCGCCCATCATAGCAGATATGACAGCAGGCTGGGAGTATCAGTGCTGCTCCAAGGGGTCTTGGGGCTGTGTCTTTTCTGCACACAAGCCTGGACAAAAAAGGGATACCAAAAATATGTTTGGATTTAATGTCTTTCTCCCAATTCCCAAACTCTCTTACCCTCAGCTCCTCCCTCTTCCTCCTTTCCTTCTTTCTCTCTCAGAAACCCCTCGGGGCCCAGAGCCATTGCAACATCTCCCTCCCTTTGCTTCCTGTGGCAGACAGACCCTAAGGTGGCTCTCATGATTCCTGCTTCCTGACGCCCACACCGTTGTGTGGCCCCCTCCCCTTGCATGTGGGTGGGGCTCATGACCTGATTCTAAGCAACAGGGTATGGTAGAGGTGATAGGAAGCCACTTCTGTGATTATGCTTCCTTATTTAAGACTCTTTCTTGCTAGCAGCCTTGCCAATCTTTTTTTTCTTTTACTAGCAAGCAGACATTTTGAGAATAGTCCCTGGGGGGGGGGGGATCATGGGGCAAGGAACTGCAAGGAACTGTGGGTGGCCTCTAGAAGCTGAGAGCAACATCCACTGACAGTCAGCAAGAAGCTGGGGACCTCAGGCTTATAGCCACAAGGAAATGAGTCCTGCCAATGACCTGCAGGAGCTTAGAAGCAGATCCTTCCCCAGTTGAGCCTCTGATGAGACTATTGTCCCAGAGACACCAAAACTGCAGCTTCGTGAGAGACCCTGATGCAGGCCACCCAGCTAAGTCATGCCTGGATTCCTGACCCACAGAAACTGAGATAGTAAGTGTGTTCTTTGAAGCTGCTATGTTTGTGGGTACTTTGTTACACAGCAATAGCTGACTGATACAATTCTGCTTAGACATTTCCTTCAGGGCTCTTCTATAGCTCAGGTAACATACAGCGAGCTCCATATTCCCCATCCAGCCTCCATGGCACCACTCTAATGAGGCTCAGGGTCATGGGGTGGGATGTGGCTGCATTGGGGCTCTTGCAGGCAGGGCTGGATGGGTAGCAAAAGCCACAGAGGGGTAACTGAGGACATGGTGCCCATCATCCCTAGGCCTATGGGGTCCAGGCCACCTGCCCTTGGGGAGAAGGAGGCAGTGGGCCTAGGCTACCTCATACTGGGTATGGGCTCTTCTGTTAGTTTCAAAGCTGTTGGGCTGTATCCCACTCTGGACAAGATTTAAGACTCTTTCTTGCTAGCAGCCTTGCCAATCTTTTTTTTCTTTTACTGGCAAGCAGACATTTTGAGAATAGTCCCTGGGGGGGGCGGATCATGTGGCAAGGAACTGTGGGTGGCCTCTAGAAGCTGAGAGCAACATCCACTGACAGTCAGCAAGAAGCTGGGGACCTCAGGCTTATAGCCACAAGGAAATGAGTCCTGCCAATGACCTGCAGGAGCTTAGAAGCAGATCCTTCCCCAGTTGAGCCAATACTGTCTGATTCCACTCATAGGAGGTCCTAGAGGAGTCACATCCATAGAGACAGGAAGTAGATGGTGGGGGCCAGGGGCTGGGGGAGGGGATGGGAAGTCAGTTAATGGGGACAGAGTTTCAGTCTGGGAAGGTGAAAAGCGTCCGGAGGGGGTGGCGGTGACGGCTGCGCAACCGTGTGAATCAATGTACCTAACGCCTGGGTGATCACAAGACACTATGAATGTACTTAACGCCACTGAGCTGTGCACTTAAAAATGGTTAAAATGATAAATTTTATGTTATGTGTATTTTACCACAATTTTTAAAATAAAATAAATAAATTTAAAATGACCTTGAGAACATGATGCTCAGGGAAATAAGCTAGTGACAAAAGGACAAATACTGTCTGATTCCACTCACAGGAGGTCCTAGAGGAGTCACATCCATAGAGACAGGAAGTAGATGGTGGGGGCCAGGGGCTGGGGGAGGGGATGGGAAGTCAGTTAATGGGGACAGAGTTTCAGTCTGGGAAGATGAGAAAATTCTGGAGCTGGACAGTGGAGGTGGTCACATGATGATATAAATGTACTTAATGCCACTGAAGCTGTACACTTAAAAACAGCTAAAATGGTAAATTTTATGTTATGTGTATTTTACCACAATTTTTAAAATAAAATAAATAAATTTAAAATGCAGTCCCACAGTTGCACTGGACACAGAAACCACATGCCACTGGTGGCTCCCATATCGGACAGGACAGATATAGACCATTTCTATCTTCACAGGAAGTTCATCGAGAACTTGCTTTAATGCCTCCTCACATGCACTAATTTTCCTTTTAAAGAGCAAGGAGGTCTCGTGCTCACAGCTTGGGGCCCAGGACAGGGAGAATTTAATAAGTGGGCTTTGTTTTTCACTGTGGATCCCCAACTGTTCTCCGCAGAGAGCCAGAGGGCCCCAGTGAGCACCTGAGTCAGGCCCCGCCCTTCCTCTACCCACAGCCCTCCAGGGCTCCAACCTTCCTTGGGGTAAAACCTCAAGTCCTCCCAGGCAGCCCACAAGGCCCTGCACGACATGCCCTGTCCCCTCCCTGCCCTCCCCTCCTGCCTCTCTCCCCCTCCCTCACTCTGCTCCAGACACATGGACCTCCTCACTGTTCCTCCAACACGCCAGGCATGGTCCTGCCCCAGGCCCTTTGCACAGGCTATACCCTCTGTTTGGGACACCATTCTTCCACATGTCCCCATGGTTTTCTCCTTCGCATCATTTAGGTCTCAGCTCAAATGTCACCTCCTCAGAGGGGCCCTCCCTTGTCATCCCAGCTAAAGTTGCATCCCCTCACTCCATCACTTTTTTTCCACATCACTGTGTTTCAATTCTGCCTATCACTTATCAGTATTTCACATGGACCTCCTCACTGTTCCTCCAACACACCAAGCATGGTCCTGCCCCAGGACCTTTGCACAGGCTGTTCTCTCTGCTGGCAAGCCGTTCCTTCAGAAACCTACATGGCTCCCTCTCACCTCCTTTGGGTTTTTTGCTCAAGGGTCTCCTGGCTGAAACCCTCATTTTCATCCTAATTAAAATTTGCAGAGTTTACTCAGAATTTAGAGATAGCTCCTATCCTACCTTCCAGACAAGAGCCTTGGGCTCAGAATCTGGAACTCTCTGAACAGTGCTCCTAAGATGGGGGTCTAGAATGCCCTGGCCTGCCCATGACCTTGTCCTCAGCCTGGCCTGTCCCCAGCTGGCTCTGCCCCCCTCCCTCCAGGAGCTCAGAAATTCGCCCGGTGCACAGATGCCAGACAGGAAAATTAATTGGGCCTTGCTAGGGCTGCTCTCCCCGGTCCCCGTCAATAACAGCCGTAAAGCAGAATTTATGCAGCAGTGCTGGCTCTGGATGGAAACTGGGAGGAGGGGCAACGTTCTAGAAAAGTCAATCCCTTACCACGGGAACAGGCGGCAGCTGGGGCTCCAGGACACCAGAGCCAACTTCCTGCTGCCTTTCTAGAGGTTGCGCCTTTCCCTGGGTTGGGTGGGTGGGGAGGAAAGAAGATGCCCCCTGGCTTACCCAGTCCTTGGTCAGGAACCACTTACCTAAATATATTCCACATTTATAAGCACCTACTGTGGGTCAAGTGTTTTGGGGACATTAATGGTTTTAATTGGGAGTTAGGGATTATTTTTTATGTCTGTTTTAACCAGCAGGGAAACTGGCACATAGAGGTTAAGCAACTTGCTTAAGGTTGCACAGCTGCTGCTCTCACACTCACCCCTGGCTTAGGGGTTTGTGGGGACCAGGATGTGACAAAGGCGATGTAGGCAGTCAAGGAAGATGTGACCTACCAGCTGGAGGACGCCAGGAACACCCCGTCCTCATCACCAGTGTGGTTGGGGATCTGGCTGAGGACCCAGCTTATGCACCTAGGCTCTTCACAGTCACAGACTGATTTAGCTAAAGGCTGCTGGCCACAGCTAGAACTGTTGAATGGAACCTGCTTTGAAGCCCTTGCATATGCCAATCCTTTGGTCTCCATTGCCTTTCCTCCCCTTTCCCTTCGGAGAAGGGGCTCTTCTAGGCATCCCTGGGAAGTTGAGTGGCCTGTGGGTGCAAAGCCTGGCTCTGCTGTGTGACTTTGGGGAGGTGTATTCCCCTCTCTGGGCTTAGCTTCCTCATCTGAAAAATGGAGATAATAATTGTGGAGTTGCACAGAGCAAGTATAGATAGCGGAGCTTCCAGCCCTGACCAAGCGCTCAGCAAACAGGGGGCTATTTTGTTACTACTCTTACTGTTTTTGTGTCGCCCTCCGACTGCAGAGAGACACGAGGCCGTTACATCTCCCTCTCCCCGGAGCCCTTTCCGCAATCCCCGGACCAAACCCAGTGGCCTCCCTCTCCAGCAGGCACTGCAGGGACGGTTTTGATGGACATGTTTTTTGCATGGAAAAAAGCTGGAGGATTTGTATTTTGCCAAAAGTGTCATCAGAGAGAAAATATTTCCTGCATTTCTGGCGAGTGTTGATGTGTAAGAGCCAGTGGCTTGGTGGGGGGGTGGGGGCTCCACATAATGGGGGCCAGCCACCGGCACTGCAGCCCCAGCATCCTCTTCAGCCTCCAGATCACCCCCCCAACTCTCCCCAAGCCCAGCTCCCCACCCCCTCCTCTCCGGTCTTTGCCTGGTTTTTCCCCTTGAGAATCCCATGGTCTCTCAGTCCCTTCACCTCTCTCCCTCCTCAGTGAGTTTGGAATAAGGAAATGACACTGGAGCTGTGACTTGCAAAATGAGGAGTTTGCCTGGAGAAGGGGGTGGGTGGGAGGAGTGATCCAGGCAGAGAGGGCACGGGTCCGTGCAAAGGCCCTGGGGCTGGACCAGGCCTGGTAGTGTTGCAGGAACAGAGGAGGCCTGTGTGGCTGGAGCAGAGTGAGAGAGGGGGAGAGAAGGGGGAGGGGAGGGCAGGGAGGGGACGGGGCAGGTCGTGCAGGGCCTTGTGGGCCAGGGGGAGGCCTGGGTTTTATGTAGCCCTGGGAGGATGTTTGGGGGGTGGGTGGGAGGGTTGTGATCTCCTTTATGTGTAAATATATCCCTTGGGAATGGGTTGGAGGGGGACAGAGTAGAGGGGTGGAGGCCAAGGAAGGGAGCCCTGGCCACCCAGCCTGGCTCCAGGGCATAAAGATGGGGAACAAACACCCTCCCACACATGCTGGAAGGTGTCGGCAGCATCCAGTGAAATTCAAAATAAACCGAACTCAGCCTCTGCCCCCGTTCTGGAGTGACAGAGAGATATGTCCAGTCACTGTCACTTTGGCATTGAAGGACAGACCACCGGAAACTGCCCGAAGCCCACCACCGGGGTGGGTGACCCCTGCACCTCGGATAAGTGAAGACTACACAGCTGTGACAGAGGATGAGGTCAGCTATGTGAGCAGGTGTGGACTGCTTAGGGACACGTGGACAGCGGTAAGCGGAAGCCACAGGACAATCATGTGGGCAGAGAAAGTTCTGGAAGCATTTGCATCAGAATGTCAATGGGGGGTACCCAAGGCAAGGGGTTTTATTTTATTTTATTTTATTTATTTATTTTATTATTTTTTTTGTGTGTGGTACGCGGGCCTCACACTGTTGTGGCCTCTCCCGTCGCGGAGCACAGGCTCCGGACGCGCAGGCTCAGCGGCCATGGCTCACGGGCCCAGCCGCTCCGCGGCATGTGGGATCCTCCCAAACCGGGGCGCGAACCCGGTTCCCCTGCATCGGCAGGCGGACGCGCAACCACTGCGCCACCAGGGAAGCCTGGGGTTTTATTTTATTTTGTTTTGTTTTATTGTTACTTTTTAAAATTTAGGTGAAATTCACATCACATGAAATTAGCCAACCTGGTGGCATTCAGTGTATTCCCAATGTTATACCACTTTTGGTTCCAAAACATTGTAATCACCCCAAAAGAAAACCCAGTACCCCCAAATATAGTGTTACTTCTTACATTTAAAAAATAATTTTTTTTTTTTTTTTTTTTTTTGCGGTATGCGGGCCTCTCACTGTTGTGGCCTCTCCCGCTGCGGAGCACAGGCTCCGGACGCGCAGGCCCAGCGGCCATGGCTCACGGGCCCAGCCGCTCCGCGGCATGTGGGATCTTCCCGGACCGGGGCACGAACCCGTGTCCACTGCATTGGCAGGCGGACTCTCAACCACTGCGCCACCAGGGAAGCTGAAAAAAAATAATTTTTACTGTGGTTAAATACATATAAATGCCCCCTGTTCCTGGTGGCCCCAGGTGTTCCTTGGCATGTGGCAGCATCCCTTCAATCTCTGTTTCCATGTTCACATGACCATGTTCTCTCTGGGTCTCTGTGCTCTCCTTTTTTTAAAATTTTATTTTATATTGGAGGATAGTTGATTAACAATGTTGTGTTAGTTTCAGGTGTACAGCAAAGTGATTCAGTGATACATATACATGGATCTATTCTTTTTCTAATTCTTTTCCTATTTAGGTTATTACAGAATATTGAGCAGAGTTCCCTGTGCTATACAGTAGATCCTTGTTGGTTATCTATTTTAAATATAGCGGCGTGTACATGTCAATCCCCAACTCCCAATCTATCTCTCCCGCCCACCCTCCCCCTGGTAACCATAAGTTCCTTCTCTAAGTCTGTGAGTCTGTTTCTGTTTTGTAAATAAGTTCATTTGTATTTGTTTTTTTTTTAAGATTCTGCATTTAAGCAGTATCATATGGTATTCGTCTTTCTCTGTCTGACTTACTTCACTTAGCATAATAATCTCTGGGTCCAGCCATGTTGTTGCAAATGGCATTATTTCATTCTTTTTAATGGCTGAGTCTCTCTTCTTTTTATATGGATACCAGTCATTGGATTTAGGGCTCACCCTAGATGCAGGATGATTTCATTTCCAGATCCTGAACTAATTACATCTGCAAGGAGCCTATTTCCAAATAAGGTAACATTCTGGGGTTCCAGGTGATCATGAATTTTGCGGGGACACTATTCATCCAACCACACTGTGTAAGGAACCATGGTCACAGGTTGCATTAGGATGAGGACATCTTTGGGGGCATATTATTCGGCCTCCCACATCATCTATCCTATTGTGTCCCTTCCCTGCTCAAAGGCACGGATCCTCATTGCCTTAGAATAAAACGGAAACACCTCACTGGGGCCCACAGGGCTCTGCCTGGGCCAGAATCTGTGTTCTCCTCCCATGTCCTTCTCTCCATCTCACTCGGTCTCCGTTATGCTCTTCACACAGGCCAAGTTTGTTCTTGCCTCAAGGCCTTTGCACTGGCTGTGGCCTCTGCCTGGAATGCCCTTTCTTACCTAGATCTTCTCACTCAGTTAGAACTCAAAGCTTACCACTGCAGAGATGCGTTCCCAGACCACCTGGGCTAAATCTCACCTCCCCGCTCTCCTCCCATGGCCTTTTACTATTGATAACTATAACTGCCTGGGTCCTCCAGTTCCCATGCTCACCTCTCATGGTCTGTCCTCCCCACAGCAGCCAGAGGGCACCTGTGAGCACCTGAGTCAGGCCCCGCCCCTCCTCTGCCCACAGCCCTCCAGGGCTCCCACCTCCCTGGGGGTAAAAGCCCAAGTCCTCCCCTCAGCCCACAAGGCCCTGCACGACGCGCCCAGTCCCCTCCCTGCCCTCTCCTCCTCCCTCTCTCCCCCTTGCTCACTGTGCTGCAGCCACAAGGGCCTCTTTGCTGTTCCTGCAACACGCTGGGCACAGTCCTGCCCCAGGGCCTTTGCACGGGCTGTGCGCTCGGCCTGGAATACCGTTGCTCAGATCCCCCCCATGCCTCCCTCCCTCACGTCCCTCAGGTGTCTGCTCAGACGTCATCTCCTCAGTGAGCCCCTCTTATCATTTCAGCTTCCTCCGTCTCTGACAAACTATACCTTCTCTCTGCTTCGTTGTTTTCCCCACAGCATTGATTATCCAACACACCATACAATTATTTATAGTGTTTATTGCTCATTGCCCATCCTCCCCTCTGGACTTGAGCCCTGAGAGGGCTGCTCCTGGGTCTGTCTTGGCCACTGCTTGTCTGCAACCTGAAACCCAGGGTCAACAATAGGAGAGACTCAGATGAGTACCTTCTGTGTAACACAGGTTGACTTACTTTCCATCCTGGAGCCTCAGTTTCCATATCTGTCTAATGGGGTTATGATCCGTCCTTCCGTAGGGTTGTTGAGAGTCTCCGGCCATCTCCCAATTCTGCAGAAGTTCTTGGCCAGCTGGGCTCTGGCACACGGTAAGAGCCTGAGTTTCTCTCTCTCATTCCATCACTCAGACCCAGCGTGGAAGGTGACAGCCCTGCAGATGCCACTGGCTCAGGCTGGACCACTGGGGCCAAGACACTGTCATATTTGGTAAATTGCAGGCAGGCAGCTCCCAACACTGCAGCACCAAAGACAGGCAGGGACGTGACAGGAAATTTTCTGGGCTCCCTCTTGAGACCTGGGGCTGGGCACAGAGTTGGAGGAATGGGAGACTTCCCTGTCCCTCTCTGGGTCTCAATTTCTGCATCAGCAAAAAGAAGAGACCTTGAGATTATTGAGGCACCTCTGAGTTCCTTCAGCCATATCCTACACTGAGTCTCTGACCAAACCCTTTCATGGCTTTGAGGCTCCATATGTAAAGTGCAGGGCTAAAAAAAGAAGAAATAAGGTCTGAACATGGGGGTTGGTAACCATTGGTCTCCTTTGCTGCTCCATTCCCAGCTCCCAGGACAGGGCCCAGAGCTCAACCAACAGTAACATACCCTCCGTATGATAGCTAACCTTATTGAGCACCTACTGTATACCTGGCCCCACACTGAGAACATTATAAGTATTTTAGGTCTAATTTAAGCTTTGAAGCGGCCTGTGATATAGGGTACAATTATTATCCCCATCTTGCAAACAGGGAAACCGAGGCTCAGAGAGGTAAAGACAGTCACCTAAGGTCACACAGCCAAGAAATTGTTGAGGCTGAATTGGACCGGGCCCTCTGATCCCAAGTCTGTGTTCTAAACCGCCATACTCCACAGCCCCAGGAAACATCTGTCGAATGAATAAACGAGTGTTGATCCTTGGGAAGGGGGAGGGAGCTCTTGGCCACTTTCCATAATGACATAGGGGCCTCCAGTTTTTCCCCTGAGAGTAAGGTCATGCCCAGACCCCCTGCCACCCCCTACATCCTCTTGGCACATCTGCCACCTTGCAAAGAGGCAGCCAGGGGAACTCCTTCCTCCAATGAACCCAGGGCGAAAGCTCCCCAATCTCCTTGAGACCCTTCTGGCAGGGGAAAGAAAAGACAGGCGAGAACAGGAGGGGAAGGAAAGCGAAGGGACGGGAGGGAAGAGGGGGGCAACCTCCCCACGTGTCCACCTGCAGCCTCCTTTAAAGACAAAATATAAAAAAACGAGAGAGCTGCGTGTGTGTGCGCGCGCACGCACAGACCTATGAAATATTTAGGCGGTGCCCAATGTGTTTATGGCTGTAATTAATCTTGTGTCTTGTTGGCGGAGAGCAGAACGTTAAGAAATTACTTTTCCGGGCCTGGGTGAAGTGCGGGCTGGCGAGGCTCCTTTCCCCGGATGGAGGCGTGTGGAGGGCAAGGGTGGGGAGGAGGTGTATCTGGGGCAAGCTTGTGGCCCCGGACTGCAGCCTCAGGAAGATTTCCTAAATTCCCCCAACCCCATGCCTGTCCCCCACCCCCATTCTGGTCACCCACGAGCTTTCCAACCCAGCTGGTACCTCCTGCACCCTGAGCACTTGGGCTAAGTGCTTGGCTTTTTTGGGGGGGGCGGGTTTATTTCATTCATTTGTTTTTATAGCTTTATTGAGGTATAGTTTGCATACAGTAAAATGCAAATATTTGAAGTGTGAGTTGGATGTGTTTTCGTGCAGACACATCACCCCCCTCCATGTCCCTTGGGTCCCTTTGTAACTCCTCCCTACTCCCCCTCACCCCCCAATCCTTTTCAGGCAACCGCTGATCTGCTTTCAGTCGCTATACATTAGTTTGCATTTTCTGGGTCTCATGTGGTGTGCATTCTTCCATCTGGCTTCCGTGTCGTTTGTCTCAGCGCTTCGTTCCTCCCCACGGCTGAGGAATGTTCCATGGTTCGTATAGACCATGGTTTGCTTATCCATTTACCTGTTGATGGACAGTTTGGTGGTTTCCAGTTTGGGGTTGCTCTGGACTTGCAGGTACATGTCTTTGTATGGATGTGTGATCTCTTTTCCTTGAGCAGATCCCTAAGAGTGGAATTGCCGGGTCATATAGTAGGTGTACGTTTCGCTTTTTAAGAAGTTAGTTTAAGCTTTGGAAACGTGATGACAGCACACGCGAAGCGCTGGGCGTGGATCGTCTTGTCCCATCCAGAAGACAATTCAATCACAAGAAGGAGAGATTGAGGACAGGCCATGTGGCTGGGAAGTGGCAGAGCTGGGACTTGAACCCAGGGCTGTCTGTGCCCAGAACGTCACCCGTGGGCCACACTCTGCTGAGCTGGGATAGAAGCGTGTGGCATTACAACGTGTTTCTCTTTCCCAACTTGGCCATGAGCAACTCTGATTCTGCATGAGGACCAGGTGTCCAGTAGGTGCTTAAAAAATGCAAGCAGAAACCAAGGCGAGAGCCGTAAATCTTGCTGCAAATCAGATCTCACTCTTTCCTGAGCTGAAACCCACAGTGGCTCCCCAGTGCCTTTAGGATAAAGCTAAAATTCCATAATGCAACCTACAGGTTTGTTCAAATTCTGGCCCTATTCCTCTTCCACCCATGCCAGCCTCCTTGCTATTTGCAGAATACCCAAACATGGTCCTGCCACAGGGCCTTTGCACCTGCCATTCCCTCTGCCTGGAACGCTCCACTCCTGACTTACACGTGGGAAGCCTTCAGGTCTCAGCTCAAAAGTCACCTCCTCGGGGAAGCCCTCCCTGACTTCCCTGTCTAAATCAGCTCCACCCAGTCCCCTCTGTGGCGTCCATCACCCTGTGATTTCCTCTCCCTAGCTCTTATTCCTCTCTGGAATTCTATGATACATTTATTTACTTAAAAAACTCATTACACATTTACATAGCACTCACTGTCTGCCCTACCTGGTTCTAAGCATGGACTTTACGTGTCTTAACTCATCTAAACTTTAAAAAAAATTAATTAATTGATTGATTGATTGATTGATTTTTGGCTGTGTTGGATCTTTGTTGCTGTGCGCAGGGTTTCTCTAGCTGCGGCGAGTGGGGGGCTACTCTTCTCCGTGGTGTGCGGGCTTCTCATTGTGGTGGCTTCTCTCGTTGCAGAGCACAGGCTCCAGGCGCGCAGGCTTCAGTAGTTGCAGCACGCGGGCTCAGTAGTTGTGGCTCATGGGCTCTAGAGTGCAGGCTCAGTAGTTGTGGCATACAGTCTTAGTTGCTCCGCAGCACGTGGGATCTTCCGGGACCAGGGCTCAAACTTGTGTCCCCTGAATTGGCAGGCAGATTCTTAACCACTGCACCACCAGGGAAGTCCCTCACCTAAACTTTTAAACAACTCTGTGCGTTGGGTAATGTTATCTCCATTTACAGATGAGGAAACTGAGACACGGAGAGATTCAGGCCACACAGCCAGGAGGCATGTGCGCTCTGGGGGTATGTGCTCACCCCCACAGGACCAGCCTGAGCCATCCTCAGCTGTGCACCTGGTTCTAGCGCAGAGCACGGCTCAGTGTGGTGGGTAAACAGACCCTGCTTTTACAGATGAAGCAGCAGAAGTTCCAGGGGGAGGTAACTTGCCTGGTGGCAGGGCCAGCTTTGAACCTGCTTCTTGGACCTGCTAACCCCATGTCCTGCACCATCTCCAGAGGACCCCCCAAACTGTGAGCCCCAGAGCCTCCGAGCAGCTTCAGCAGGTGCTAGCTCAGACTGCGAACAGATGCTTGCTATTTTAAACCCACTGTTTAACTCATTAAGACAGCTGTTTCCCATCCCCAAAGTCGGCGGAATTAGAATTAAATTCATTCCAGAATTAAACACACACATACACACACGCATACCCTGCCACCATTTGGAGGCAAAACTTGTTAGCATTTAGGCAAGCTGTGCCTTCGAGCCTGGGGACGGGGCTTGGCTTCCGCCTGCCAAGTTAGATCATGGCCCAGTGGTTGCCAGCTGGGCCTGTGGCCAGAATGGCCCAAGGGCCCAGATTCCTGTGTTTATCCAGGCCTCCACCATTAGAGTCCAACTGCCAACTGGATGTCCCCCTGGACTTCTCCCTGACCCTTCAGGCCCTGGGGGGCCCAGACAAAGCTCAGCATTTGCACCTGAATTGGCTTTCCCTCCTGGGTCCCCATCGGAGGGACAGGCCTCCCATCGCCCCCTGCTGCTCACAGCAGAGTCCAGATCTCAGCTCCTCTTCTTCCTCTCCCTTCACCTCTTAGGTCCAAATGGTCAGGACTCACTGGTGATGCCATTTCCAAACAGCTACTTCCCCTACTGCTACTGCACCAGTCCGAGCCTCCGTCACCTCCAGCTTGCATGCTTGCCCCTGCCTCTTTCCTGGGCTGCTGGCTTCCACCCTTACCCCCAACTGACTGTTTTCCTTCAGCAGCCAGAGAGATTTTCCTAGAGCCTCAATTGGATTATGCTACTCTCTCGCTTAAAATCCTCCAATGCAGTGCTGTCCAATAGAACTTTCTGTGACTGATGGAATGTTCTAGACCTGTGCCACCACACACAGTCACCCACAGGTGGCTATGGAACACCTATGGAGCACAGGTGGCACGTGTGAGTGAGGAACTGAATGTTTAATTTTATTTCATTTTAATGAACTGAAATAAGCCCAGGTAGATGGTGGCTGCCATATTGGTCAGGGCAGCTGTAAAGTCTCTTCAGCTAATGCTGTTGGCCTGTCCAGATCCCCTGGGCCCTCACCATTTCCCTGCACTGCTGGCAGACATCCCAGCTCTGACTCTCTGCCTGAGCCTCCTCTGCTCACAACCATGGCAGGTGAGAAGTATCTCAGAGTTCGTGCCATTCCCTCCAGCAGCCCCCAACCAATGGCCGGCAGGAGCAGGAGTGTAAATACCCCAGCTCCCTCATTCCCAGAGCCGGGCAACTCTGAAGTTCATGCTCTGCAGAGGTCCTCAGTGGGACTGAGCCCCATCTGCCCACACAGTCACCTCCTCACGAATGCACCCTGAATGGACTTCTTCCCATCCCTCCCTCACTCCCTCCTGGGGCTTCCTGGGATCACCTCCCACATAAACTGCTTGCACCCAGAACCTGCCTCAGGGCTGCTTGCAGGGAGCCCAGATAGGCCAGGCTCTGCTCCTCCCCCCACTTCCTCTCCCTCTTTCTCCCCCTCCTCCTCTTCCTCCCCATCGTCCTTCATTTTAGTGCCTTAAGCCTCTTTGGTTGTTTATTTTAAAAATTTTTTGTTTCGGAATAATTTTAGATTTACAGAAAAGCAGCAGGAATATAAGTGGCTTTCCTGCATACCCTCCACCCAGCTTCCCCTAATGTTAACATCGTATATAACCCGGTAAGATGATGAAAACCAGCAAAGTAATACGGGTACCATATTACTAACGAACTTACAGACCTTACTGAAGGTTTACCATGAGTGACCAGGATCCCACCCAGGATCACTCAGTGAATCTCATCGTCATATCACCCTGGCGTCCTTCACTCTGGAACAGTTCCTCAGTCTTTCCGTGTCTTCCATGACCTTGACATTTATGAAGAGCACTGGCCAGGGATTTTGCAGAAGTTCCCTCAGTTCGGATCTGTCCAATGTCTGCTCACGGTTGGACTGGGGTCGTGCGTTTTTGCCCAGAATCCCATGAGGGTGATGTTGCATCCTTCTTGGTGTAGGATGTCAAGAGACTCAGGAAGTTGCTCTGTCTCATCACCAGTGATGTTAACCTTGATCACGTGGTTAGGACAACACCACATTTCCCCCCTGGAAAGTTACCCTCTTACCTTTCAAATCTGTAAAAATCGTGGGAGGGTTACTTTGACACTATGTAACCAGCCTGTTTCTCCTTAAACTTTCACCCACACATTCTAGCATTCTTCCATTGATTGGATACTTAGACCCTTTATCTTATCTCCACATTGTCTTGTGAAACTTTCTCATTCATTTGTTTGAACCTTTTCTTCCTCTGCTGGACAGAGCCTCCTAGAGGGTGGGGGCTGGGTCTGTCCCGGTCGCTCCTGTCTCCCCAGTGCCTGGCGCACACACACAGCAGGTGCATAAGCAAATATTTGATTTGAAAGGACACCAATCAACAAATCCCAGGTGCTCATGAAGTATGATTTGGTGGCACCCCAAGAATGTTCTAGAAGCGGAGGCCTTCCCTCACTTCGGGCTTCCATTCAAATGTCCCCACCTTGGTGAGCCCTTCCCTGAGTGCCCCAACTAATGCTGCTTGAGTTCCTTCATAGCACGTCCCACCTTGCAATTATTTCTTTTGATGGTTGATGTTGATTCATTCGGTTAATTTGTGTCCTGGCTATCTCCCCTCCTCTCAGCTAGAATATAATCTCTGTAAATTCAGGAGTTTTGTCTTGGTCACTACTGTGTACCCATCACCTGGCACATTGTCCTGTGCAGACAGATCCCTCTCCTCAGCAATGTTTTCTGTCTTCACAAATTTAATTATTCCATCATAAAAACTGGGACCTCGGAGAGGAAGGGTGGAAAGACACGTGAAGCCATCTGATGTCAGACAGCAAGTCTGTGATGGGTAGCTGGATGCCTGGCCTAGCAAGGGCAGGAGGTTTGGGGAGCTTGGGGCATGGAAGATGGTCCCTCCTCCTCTTAGCTGTGGCACTGGGGAGGATGGTCCCCCCTTGGCATGGCAGATTCCTCCTGGGAAAAGTAGGAAAAAGCACAGCCCCAAGCTCAAAAGACAGTGGGAAGGTCCATTGGCAATTGTGTTCAGAGACTCTTGCTCTGCACTGACCCCCTTCATTTTACAGATGGGGAGGTGTGATGCTGAGACTGGGAAGGACTGACTCAGCCAGTACGTGAGGGCTGTGTTGGGCCTTAAACCCAGCTCCCCTCTCTCACCACGTCACAGAGATGTGCCTTTGCTTTCAAGCTGACCAAACCCACTGTGGGTTATCGGCTGTGGGCCAGGTGTGGGACTGAGGAGTGGGGGATGAGAGAGAGGCAGGCAGAGAAAGACACAGAGAGACAGATACACACACAGAAAGTAGCATGAGAGACGAGAAAAGAGTAACTTAGACAAGGAGACACAGGGACAAGGTGACAGAGACCAAGAAAAACTTACATAGAGAGACAGGGACAGACAGAGACAGAAATCTCAGGACAAGGACTTACAGCAGTCAGATAGTAAAAAATAGAGATATTGACACAGAGACATAGAAAGACTGAGACAGAGAGAAAGTTAGAGAGAGAGGGACAGAGACAGAGGCAGAAACAAAAGAGGCAAAGACAAAAAGCGACCCTGACTGAGACACAAAGATAGAGAAGGAGGGAGAGAGAGACAGAAATAGAGATACATAGAGAGGAGAAACAGAGAGACAGAGGGGCCCAGGGCAGCCTTCCTGTGGATGACTCACTGGCAACTTATCAAGGACCCCTGGCAGACCTCCAAGTCCACCCCCCCTCCAGCTCAAGCCCCAGCCCCCTGGGGCCACACGGGTCTCCTGAATCGCAAGCCTGCTGGATGGGTATGTGTACTGCATGCCCGCCCATGTATGTGGAAGTTTAGCATCCAAGTTGCAGGAGATCCACCAAGGAAGGAAGAAGATGTGACTTTGACTTCTGGAGAAATCAGAGTGAACACTGGCACATCTCATCACCCCATCTGATATGTGCTTTATAACTAACAGTCAGAGGAACCAGTCATCTATGGTACATCCCCTCCAGCATCGTCAAAGTAGGTTCTTGCTAGAAATATTTGGGGAAGGAGACAGCATGAAGCGGAAAAAGAAAATCAAACTTACAGTTGATCCTAGTGTCTTCTCCTATGAGGTTCTGGAAGACTCACCACTCCCCTATGAGGTTTGTTGTGTGGGGATAGACACCCTCTCTCAGGCAAAAAGAGGAATATAACAGGCTCATGTAACAGGGGTACACGTTTGTATGGCCTTCAGGCTCGGATGGACTGAGGTGCTCAAATGATGTTTTTAGGACCTGGGTCTCTCCTGGTCTCTTTGTTCTGCTTTCTTGTGCATTCTTCTGTTCTCAGGCAGCATCTTAGGTTGGGTTTGCCTAGGAGCAGACCCCAAAACAAGGATTTGAAGGCCAGTTATCTATTTTGGAAGTGATCTCAGAAAACACTGGGAGGGGAGTGGCAGGAGGGAGACAGGAAAAGGAAGGCAACCCATGAAGGAAGCATTGTCAAGAGCAAGTTATCATGGGGACAGTTGGGGCCCAGTCTCCCTGGGGGCCTCTAGGAGATGGTGAGGGATGTGCCCTCCAGAGTTATCTCATTTGAGGAGCCGAGAGATGGGGCATTTGTCCACTCGCCTCCATTTTTCATTGTTTCTGGGCTGCTCCACAGGGTGTTAATTCCCTGGCACAGCAGAAGAGACTTTAGAAGGAGTGCCACCTGGGACTTCCCTGGTGGTCCAGTGGTCAAGACTCCACGCTCCCAATGCAGGGGGCCCGTGTTCGATCCCTGGTCAGGGAACTAAATCCTGCGTGCCGCAATTAAGACCTGGTGCAGCCAAATAAATAAATATTAAAAAAAAAAAAAAAAAAGGAGTGCCACCCTGCCAATACCTTGATCTTGGACTTCTGGCCTCAAGAAGCACAAGATAATACATCTGTTCTCAGCCACCCAGTTTATGGTACTTTGTTACAGCAGCCCTAGGAAACTAATACACCCTATTTATCAACTGCCCATCTTTGGAGAACTCTTTCTTGACCTTTTCCCCTACTATCATGCACCTGTTCCTTTATTTACCAAATACTCCCTAAGGATCTACATTTTATCTTTCTTTAAAAAGAAAATTTTGTGAGAGTCATAAACGAAAAACCCATATCTCTTGCCACGAAGGGATGGGACTCACAAGAAACAGAGACACAGAAAACAAAACGATGTTTTAAAATGCCAACGGGGCCAAGGACCTGTCTCTTAGGGAAATTAGCAATTGCCAGAAAGACGTTAAAGACTATAGCACCAAACAAGACTTTCTAGAAGTAAGCCCCAGGGGGAGACATTCATGGTCACCTCCCCTTTTGTCCTTCACACCCACTCACTCATTCAGGGATATAGTTCCCTCTTAGTCTCTCTGTCCCATTCCGCAGTCCCTCCCCTGATGCTACAGCTGCCTCCGTGGCTTCTCCACCTCTTTTTCTCTCTCTCCAACCCACCCTCCACGCAACAACCAGAGGGTTCTTTCAGAAACATAAATCTCTTTTTATTTCAGGAGGAATAAGTGAATTTATTCCCATCGTAAAAGATGCAAACAGTGCAGAAATATATAGAGCGGAAATGGGAAACAAAATCCAGTCATGTCCTGCCTCTACTCTAAACTTTCTATGGCTCCTCATCATTCTCTGTGTAAACCCCAAGGCCATCGACATACAAGATTTGGGTCTGGTCCTGCCCTTCCTTCCCCCATCTCTCTCCTGTCCTTGAATAAGACCCTCTTTTTAGCCACTCTGAATGGCTTGTCATATCCAACCATTCAGCTCTCTCGCTCTCTCTCTCTCTCTCTCTCTCTCTCTCTCTCTCTCGCTCACCTCAGGACCTTTGCACATGCCATTTGCATCCCCAACATGCTGTTCTCTGCCCCCTTACACCAACTTCATCCTTACCCTCCAGTCTCAGTGCAGTGACACCTCGTGGATTTTTGGCCTCACCCAGATGCAGACCCTAGGACAAGGATTCCATTGTGCATTCACTTCTACAGCAGCCATAACCAGGGAGTTCAAAACAACAGAAATTTATTCCCTCACAGTTCTGGAGGCTGGAAGTCCAAAGTCAAGGTATCAGCCCAGTTGATTCCTTCTTGCAGGCTCAGAGGGAGAATCTGTTCTGTGCCTCACTCCCAGCTCCTGGTGGTTGCTGGCCACCCTTGGCATCCCTTGGCTGGTAGACACATCCCTCCAATCTCTGCCTCTGTTGTCACATGGACTTCTGCCTGTTTCACTCCTGTGTCTCTTCTCTATCATTGGCTGAGGGCTGCTCTGGGAGGTATTAGACCAACTGAGAAAACCTAAAGAATAAGTAGCCAGCCTGGCAAAGTATGGTTGAGGAGAGAGAATTCTGTTCCTGGCAGAGGGAACAGCATTTGCAAAGTTCTAGCGCTCAGCAAATCGTGATGCATTTCGAGCATTGAAAAGCACTGAGGGGACTTCCCTGGTGGCACAGTGGTTAGGAATCTGCCTGCCAATGAAGGGGACGTGGGTTCAAGCCCTGGTCTGGGAAGATCCCACATGCTGAGGAGCAACAAAGCCTGCAAGGCACAACTACTGAAGCCCATGCGCCTAGAGCCCGTGCTCTGCAACAAGAGAAGCCACTGCAATGAGAAGCCCGCACACCGCAACGAAGAGTAGCCCCCATTCGCCGCAACTAGAGAAAGCCCACACAAAGCAACGAAGACCCAACGCAGCCAAAAATAAATAAATAAATAAACAAATAATTTTTACAAAAGAAAGAAAAGCATTGAGGCTTTGGAAACTGGCAGGGGCTTGACCATGGGAGAGCTTGTAGGACACAGAAAGGAACATGGACTTTATCTGGAGGGCAATGGGGAGCCATGGGAGAGTTTAGAGCATGGGAGAGACCAGAGGATTGAGATTTTAGAAATATCCCTGGCTGGCATGTGGTGATGAACTGAAAGAGTTGTGAACTGGAGGCAGGTCTGTTATGGGAGAATGAAAAAATTCAGACCCTATGCTGAATGCCAATCAGGCATTCTCTCATTTAATTCTCATACCACCAGCCCTACAAGACGGGTTCCTCATCATTACACCCATTTTACAGATCTGGAAGCTGGGGCCCAGAGAGCTTAAGTGACTTATCTGGCATCACACAGCTTGTCAATGACAGAGCAAGGAATCAGGGCTTGAGTAGGCTTCCCAGCCAGGTGGCAGACTCACGGTGGGAGATTTGGGGATGAGGAGTTGGGGGGTCATGAGGCTGATGGCCAGGGCTCTGGCTGAGGAATGAGGGACAGCTGGAGACCCGGCTAGAAAGGAAGCTCTGACCTGAGAGAATAAAGCCAGTGCAGGTAGTCTACCAGGTGGTGAGGACTTGGACCACCCACTCCTGCCAGCCCAGCCCTGACCTTGACACTTCTCCCTCCCCCCATATCAAGTCAGTTAGACTCTGAGGACATATGAACTGAGAACCTGAAGGGTGAGAAAGAGCCGATCACAGGGAGAAAGGGCATTCCAGGCTGAGGGAACAGCCTGTGCAAAGGCCCTGAGGCAGCACCGTGCCTGGTGTGTTGGAGGAACAGCAAGGAGACCCATGTGTCCGGAGTAGAGTGAACGAGGGGGAGAGAGGGAGGATATCTGGGATTTGGGCTCTCAGACCTCATGGGCAGAGAGTGCCCTGAACAAGTCTGAGTCCCCTGGAAATCTCGAAAGGGGGGAAAAAATTAGCCCCTTCCTCAGTGGGTCCCTAGGAGGCCTGGGGAGATGATGTTGGCAGAATGTGAGTGTGAGGGCTGGATCCAAGCCACGGGGTGGTGGTGGGGCAGCCACCAGCCCACTCTGTGGCACCTCCGGGCCTTACGAGGTCCAGGAGCTGGGGATGCTCTGAGCCTTCCAGAGGTTTTTGCGAAGGTTGCCCAGCCCCCCAGGTCAGAGCCCCAGGAATTCTGTCTCGGTGGGGGGTGTGGGTGAGGGACCAGGATGTAACAGGACGATGTCACAGAGGCTGGGAGCATCTAGAACTCTGGGGGCTCCTGGTCTCAGCATCATCTGCTAGGAAGGCCGCCTGGGTAGGTCAGCTCCTCCTGGGACCAGCCTTCAAAGGCACAATGCGCGCTGGGCTGCCACCAGGAGCTGTTTCTGTCTAGGGCCACGCAGGTCCCGGCTGCTTTGCCTAACTGCCTCTGAGCCACCCGTTCAGGCCCCATTCACACCCCGGCCACGGGCCCCCTGGGAGGTCCTGGAGATGCCTGGAGGCCTCCTGTCCGTGGTGCCCAGGGGGTCCTAGCTCCACACCGCGGGCCAGAGAAGGAGGGGCCGGCCATGGGGCAGCCGTGGCCAGTCCTGGCCCTGGGGGCAGTCAGGGTCTCACTGATGCTTCTGGGGCTGCCGGCGCCTACACAGGAGGTGGTGCGGGCCGTGCTGGACGGTAACTCGAGCACCGTGGATTTTGCGGACCTGCCGGCCCTGTTCGGGGTGCCCCTAGCCCCCGAAGGCGTGCGGGGCTACCTGATGGAGGCCAGACCGGCCAACGCGTGCCGTCCCATCGAGGGCCCGCGGCCGGGCAACGGCTCCCTGGGTGCCATCGTGCTGATCCGCCGCTACGATTGCACGTTTGACCTCAAGGTGCTGCACGCCCAGCGGGCCGGCTTCCAGGCGGCCATTGTGTACAACGTGCGCTCTGACGGCCTGGTGCTCATGGCCCATGTCTACGAGGACCTGCGGCGCCAGATCACCATCCCCTCGGTGTTCGTGGGCGAGGCCACCTCCCAGGACCTGCGGGTCATCGTGCGCTGCGACAAAATGGCCCACGCCCTCCTGCTGCCCAACCACCCTCCCTGCCCGGACCTGGACTGCCACCCCATGCTGGCCATCTCCTGGGTGCTGGGCTGCACCCTGGCCCTGATCACGACTGCCTTCTTCGTCCTGCGGTATCTATGGAAGCGGCTGTGGGCCTGGTGGGCCCGCGGGCCGGTGGTCAAGGCGCGGGCCAGCCAGAGGGCCCAGGTGAGCACTTTCACGAGGCTTAACGACCTGTGTGCCATCTGCCTGGATGAATACGAGGAAGGTGACCGGCTCAAGATCCTGCCCTGCTCCCATACCTACCACTGCAAGTGCATCGACCCCTGGTTCTCCCAGGCCGCCCAGCACTCCTGCCCTGTATGCAAGCAGTCGGTGGCCAGCACGGAGGATGGCTTTGACTCCACCGTCGGCAGCTACAGAAACGAGGAGGACCCCTTGCCGCCCGGTCACCACCCCCCGATCTGGGCCATCCAGACCCGGCTGCGCTCCCGGAGGCTGGAGCTACTGACCCGAGACATTGCCCCCCGTTGCTGGAGTGCCACCTCCGTGGGGGCAGCTGAGGCCAACGCATCCTTGGAGGGACCCCAAGAACCCCTCTGAGGCCCGCCGCCCCTGGCTGGCGGAGATTGGGGCGGGGAAGGTAGAAGTGAGGAGTGTTTCTAGTCTGGAGACTAGGTAATAAAGTGGGTTTGAAAGCGGATTCTTGCCCTGGCTGCTGTGGGGCGGACCGGCCCCTCATGCCATGCATGTGGCAAGCTGAGCCTAAGGCTGGCTCCCGGCATCTGTGGGCGAGTGAGGGTATATGGGGGCGGGGGGGCGGTATTCTCAGGGCTGCTGGGTGCGTCATGTCCTTGGTGGCCCTGCGACGGGGCCCCTGTGCCTCCGTTCCAACACTGGGCACAGGAGCGGCTGATTTCCCATCTGCTTATTATCCCTTTAAACCTTAAACAAAAAATAAACTTGTTACTTTGGAATAATTTTAGCTTTACAGAAAAGTTGCAAAGGTGCTAGAGATAGTTTCCATGGACCCCCTTGCCCAGCTTCTCCTGAGTGTTCATGTCTCACATCAGCATAGCACGTTTGATTCGACCGAGAGAGCACCTTGGGTAGGTTACGATGAACTGAACTATGGATTTAATCTGAATTTCCCCAGCATTTCAACTATTTATAGTGGAAAGTGTCAAACACACCCAAGGAGAAAGAATGGAATAATGACCCTCCCCACATGTACCCATTACTCAGATTCAATGATTATCTACTGGCCACTCTGGTCTCCTCTATTCTTCCTCCTCTCTCGCTATTTTGATGCAAATCCCAGATGCTTTTTCATCTGTAAATATTTCAATTTGTGTCTCTAAAGCAGTAGTTCTCAGCTGGGGTGGGGATGTTGTCCCCCGGGGACACTGGGCAGTGTCTGGGGACATCTGTGGTCGTCATGACCGGGGTTGGCTCCTGGCATCGAGGGTGTGGGACCAGGGAGGCTGCTCCACACCCCACAGTACCCAGGACGGCCTCACCTCAGAGAATGGTCTGGCCTGCAGGTCCACAGTGCTGAGGAGAGAGACCCTGCTTTATAAGATAAGACCCCTTAAAAAACCCCGCAAACTCCAGTATCATGTCCAGAATAATGATTCCCAAATAGCATGAAATATCCACCTAGGGAGCACAAGGAAATGTGCACGTTTACAATATACAATTTTTTTAGGCTCTTTGAATCAGGATCTAGATAAGAGTCTAGGGTTATTGCTGATGGTCTCCTAAGTCTCTGTTAATCGAGAGCCTCTCTTGCCATCTTTCTCAAATTTTCCTTGCAATTTGTTTATTTGAGGCCACCAGGTCATTCACCCTGCACAGATGTCCCGGATCTGGGTTTTGATGATTGGGTGTCCCTGTGGTGTCATTTCACGGTGCCTCCGTCCCCCGTAGCTTCTGTTAATTTGTAGTTGAATTCAGAGACCAGCTCAGATGTGGTTTAATTTCATGGTGGACAGATAAGGTGTTTCTTCTCAGAAGGGTTGGGCCAGTGAAGGGGGTCTTCTAGGCAATGAATGAGGGGCAGATGCTAGGCTTGAGGCAAGCATAATCAGGAAGGTCCAGGAGGGAATATTTTATAGAATTTCTCAGAGGGCACAGTGTACGTACGGGTGATAGTGGGATTTGGACCCGGTAGTCTGGTCTTGGTGGATTCATGAGGGAATGTCTGTGTTTAGTCAAATGTCTTCTTTTTCACACACGGGAGTGTTTTTCACTTGTGTTTTGCGATCTGCACTTCACTACATAGCTGGGAACCTCCAAGGTAGTTCAGAGAAAGGGGGTCTCTTCTTGGATGGATGATGGCAAAGAGTGGGCTGCTGGTCACAGCTCTGGTGTGTATGGGGTGGGGAGGGGCACAGAGATGTGGGCAGAGGTCCTTGCACAGGATGCTTGGGAGATGGTAAAGACCTCCCACCCCCCTTTTGAGGGACTTTGCTCCTAGCCTGATGGCCCTAAGGCCGCAAACGGAAGCTCCGCTATCCAGAGGACACTGTCTTGGTCCCTGTGGATGGCCCAAAGCTGCCAAGAGCTGTGGAAGGCCAGAGCTGCCAAGCAGGGACAGGCCTCTCTGTCCAGCAGGCATGGGCTGGGATGAGGATGGAGAAGTGGAGACAGGGAGGAATGTGTGTAGCAGTCAAGCTTGGAGTTGGCCATGGGATCTGAGACCTGCCCAGAGCAGCTTAAGCACAGGGTTATTTGCTCATGAGCTTGAGTAGTCAGTCCGGGGATAGCATGGAGGCTCCACGGTGTCCAGGGCCCGGGTTCCTTTTATCTTATTGTTCCACATCCTTAGCAAGTGACCTTCTCCTCATGGGACAAGGCAGCTGCTTGAGCTCTAGCCATCACATCTGCATGCCAGTCAATGAGGAGGAAGAGGTGAGGAAAGGCTCGCCCTCTCCCTTTAAGGACACTTCCCCAGAAATCCCATACACCACTTCTGCTCACACCCCATTGGCCAGAACTTAGCCATGTGGCCACACTTGCCTAAAAGGGTGCTGGGAAATGTAGTCTTTATTCTGAATGGCCAACGGTCCAGCTGAAAACCAGGGATTCTACTACCATGGAAGAGAGAACAGATATTTGGGGTGGCCAGCATGCCTGCCACTGGTCCACAAGAGCTGTCCAATACATGTTTGTTGAATAAGTGAATGAATGACTGACTGACTGAATGAATGAATCCCCACACCTCTAAGCCGGAGCATCCTTCAAGGTCACAGGCACATCCCGGTTCACCAAAGAGATGACCTGTCTCACAACCATGCCAGCGGAGGGAGTGAGCTCACCGTCACCAGGGATGAAACCCAGCTCTTACCGAGACCCTACTGTGCTCCAGGCCCCAGGCCACATGGCTTCTTTCCACTATTAAACCTCTCTGAGCCTCGGTTTTCCCATCTGTAATATGGGGGCAGTAACAGTACCTGCCCTGCAGGGTTCCCCAAGCATGCACAGTGCCTGACACTGTCAGTATTTGTTGATTGACTAAGTGACCTGCCCACAGCCCGGCTATAATATTGGGTGATCAGTACTGTGATGGGGGAATCATAGGCACTGTGTTAACCCAAAGGGAGGTGCCTGACCCAACCCAGAGCATCTGGGAGGCTTGCTGCAGGCAGTGTCTTCTAGACTGAGAGCAGAAAGGGCAGGGATCAGCACCGTGAGAAGGAAAAGTGAACCTGGCAGCTGGAACAGCATGGGCAAAGACCCCAGGCAGCCTCGTCTGGCAGCCAGTGGGTGCTTAATAAGTGTACACAGAGGTCCCTGCCCACAGTACCCTCTGAGAAGAGCCCTCAGCATCATCCTACCCTCCTCAGTCCCCCCACAGCCAGGTCTGGGCCCTTCTCCAGCCGCCTCCGGGAAAGCCGGGCGCTGCTAAGGACGGCCAGCCTAGTGAGGCCAGCCTGTGCCAGCCCCATCGGCCCCGCCTTGACTGCTGCTTTAGGTAAGCGCCAGCAGAGGCTGCCTCTTGTCCATCCAGGGCAAGCCCTGGCTGTGTTTGTCTAAGGGGGAGTATGGCCAAATGGGGAAACTGAGGCTCAGAGGACAGGGGACCAACTTCAGTGATGGGGGTGGACTCAAGGATAACAGTAGCCACCGGCACGACTACGGAGCACATGCGGCGTGGCGGGTGCTGCGCCATGCTCTTTCCGGCACTGACTCCTTGCATCCGGCGCCAGGTTCCTATGCATATACCCATTTTCCAGAGGAAGAATCTAACTCCGTGAAAGAGGATGTAGCCTTCCCGGGGCCACACTCCTGCACCCGAGACAGTCCCCTCCACTTTTAAATGGTTCTAACTTTGTTTTTTTATATATTAATTTTTAAATTTTATTTTATTTTTGGTTGCGTTGGGTCTCCGTTGCTGCGCGCGGGCTTTCTCTAGTTGCAGCGAGCAGGGGCTACTCTTCGTTGCAGTGCATGGGCTTCTCATTGCGGTGGCTTCTCTTGCTGCGGAACATGGGCTCTAGGTGCACGGGCTTCAGTAGTTGTGGCTCGCGGGCTCTAAAGCACAGGCTCACTAGTTGGGGCTCATGGGCTTAGTTGCTCCACGGCATGTGGGATCTTCCTGGACCAGGGCTCAAACCCGTGTCCCCTGCATTGGCAGGCGGATTCTTAACCACGGCGCCACCAGGGGAGCCCTATATATTAATTTTTATTGAAATATAGTTGCTTTACAATGTTGTGTTAGTTTCTTGCTGTACAGCAAAGTGACTCAGTCATACGTATACATATATCCACTCTTTTTCAGATTTCCTTCCCATTTAGGTCACCACAGAGCACTGAGTAGAGTTGCCTGTGTTATACAGTAGGTCCTTATTAGTTATCTATTTTATTTTATTTATTTTTAAGATTTTTCTTTGATGTGGACCATTTTAAAAGTCTTTATTGAATTTGTTACAATATTGCTTGTTTTATTTTTTGGCCACAAGGCATGTGGGATCTTAACTCCCCGACCAGGGAGTGAACCTGCCCCCCCAGCATTGGAAGGCAAAGTCTTAACCACTGGACCGCCAGGGAAGTCCCAGTTATCTATTTTATACATAGTAGTGTATATATGTCAATCCCAATCTCCCAATTCATCCCCCCTTTCCCCCCTTGGTAACCATAAGTTTGTTCTCTACATCTGTGACCCTACTCTGCTTTGCAAATAAGTTCGTCTCTACCATTTCTAGATTCCACATATAAGCGATATTATACGATATTTGTTTTTCCCTTTCTGACTTGCCTCACCCTGTATGACAGTCTCTAGGTCCATCCACGTCTCTTCAAATGGTTCTATTTTGTTCCTTTTTAAATGGCTCTAACTTTGGATTCTGCCTTCTGCTGGCCACCACCTCCCGATGTGTGGGTCATGGCTCCAGATGTCTGTCTGTACAACAATTGGTGCTGACCGTCTACTTGTTCAAGCCTGTGCTGGGCACACTGGACATAGCAGTGACCAAGCCAGACCCAGTCCCTGCCAGCATGGGACTCCCAGTCTAGTGGGAGGAATGGGCCATGACAAAGCAGTGACAGTGTGACTCGGGGGTGATGGGGGATGCACAGGTGCTGTGAGGGTCCACAGGGGCACTTGCCCCAGCCTGGAGGGTCAGAGAAGGCTTCTCAGGCAGAGGGCATCTACCTCAAGACCTGAGGGATAGAACAGAAGCAATTGGGCAGGGCTGGGAAGGATGTTCCAGGAGGAGGGAACAGCATATGCAAGGCCCCAGAGTCCTACAAGGCCCGAGGGCTCTCAGCTTTATTGGACACACACCCTCCTCAATATGCATACATATTTTTAGTAATAACAAGTAATGCCACTTCAAGTTCATAACAAAGCTCCCTTCAGCAGTCTGAAAACGCTTGGGCTCAACTATTCTAGAAAGACAAATGGAATTGGGTCCTATTATAATCAATCCTATTTTCCAGATGAGAAAAGGGAGGCCCAGAGAAGTTAAGTGACTTGCCCCAGGGTAGATAGCTGAGAAGGGACAAAGCTGGGTGAATGGTGGAATGAGAGGCAGAATTATCCCCCCACTCCCAGTTCAGGCTGCTTAGGGCATCCCTCACCCCTGGGTCTGGCCCAGCTCCTCCTCCCACCCTCCTTTGGCGGGAGCCAGTCCACTCCAATGTGACCTGAGGATAGTGTGTTCGTCAACCCCTCTGCTCCACACCCTCTGCTCCTAATGATACAACCCGTGAGAAGCAGATTCCAAGGAACTCCCAGCAACCACTGGAGGCAGCTGCAAAATGGTGCCGGCCACAGGGAGGCTGGCTGCCCAGATCTCAGCCCTGATGGCATCAGGAAGGGAGGTTGTGAAGGTTGTGATTCATCACCTGACCCTCCTCCTCTGTCTCCACCTCCTCCCCACGCCCTGTCCTCTTCCTAGCCCACCCCTCCCAGCCTCCCAACCAGGCCCAGGAGGGGAGGACGCTTTTAGGAACAGATGGCTGCCTTCCGTGCCCAGCACTCTGCCAGTTAATTAACGCCGCCTGTAATTAAACTTCCCACAAATTAGCTGTCAGCTACACTAAAGGGAACCGTCCCTCTCAAATGCCACCTTGACTTGCTGAATTGTGAACCTTGTCGACAAAATAATTAAAGGCAGAGGGAGGCAACCAAAATTTGGAGGCTTTTTTTTTTTTCTTTTTCTAAATCTCTATCAGTGTCTGTGGCCAAATGCTCCCACCCGGGACTTGGGAATACAACCAGGCTGTTTTCTGAGGTTCAATGTATTTCCAAAACAATTTCTTTCCATTGTGAAGAAATTTTTATTGAGCATCTATTGTGTACCAGAAACTGTGTTAGGAGCTAGGGACCCAACAGTGACCATGGTAGGCACAGTCACTGCCTTCTTGGAACTTACATCCTTGACATACATTTTTTTTTTTTTTTTTTTTAGCTGTGCTGCCTGGCATGCAGGATCTTAGTTCCCCGACCAGGGATCGAACCTGTGCCCTGCACTGGGAGCGCAGAGTCTTAACCACTGGACCACCAGGGAAGTCCCTTGACATACATTTTTAAAAGCAAAGGAAATAGATGAGGTTATTACAGCTGGGGGAAGAGCATTCAGGGAGAAGGAACAGCCAGTGCAAAGGCCCTGAGGCAGGACCAGTCATGATGGGGCCTGGACCAGGTAGAGACAGAGGAGGGGACAGAAGTGGGCCGATCTGGGATAGATTTTGCAGGCACAGGTGACAGGATTGTAGTAGTTCCCCCTTATCTGTGGTTTTGCTTTCCGAGGTTTCAGCTACCTGCCATCAACCAAGGTCTGAAAATATTAAATGGAAAGTTCCAGAAATCAACAATTCATAAGTTTTAAATTGCTGCCATTCTGAGCCGTGTGATGAAATCTTGAACAGTCCCCCTCTGTCCTTTGTTCAGCATCTCCCACCTGCTCATGGTTTAGTAGCTGTCTAGGTAATCAGGTTGACTGTCACGTTATCGCAGGGCTTGTGTTCAAGTAACCCTTATTTTACTTCATAGTGGCTGCAAAGCACAAGCGTAGTGATTCTGGCATCTTGGATATTCTCTAACTGTGCCTAATTTATCAATAGCCAATATTTTGTAATAACTATAAATGGAGTGTAACCTTTAACAATTATATTAAAAACTTTATTATAGGTATGTATGTATAGGAAAAAACATAGTATATGTAGGGTTTGGTACTATCCGGGGTTGCAGGCATCCACTGAGGGTCTTGGAACATTTCCCCCTGGATAAGGGGGGACTGTTGTATATCATATGGAGGAGGGAGGGTAAGAGAAAGGGAAATAAGGGAGCAGCAGATTCCCGGATCTCTGACCCAGAAGTAGAAGAAATGGACAATTGATCCACAAAGATGCCAGATTTGCACAGAGTGAATCCTTTTTCCAAAAAAAAAAAAAAAAGTCTGCAGCCTCATACAGGCCAATTGCTAAGGCCCAGGGAGCATGGTTGGATGGAGTGAGCCCCCAGCTCAGGCCTCTGCACTCCAGTCTCCCCTGGGGGGGTCTCCCTAGCATCAAGGATGGGGTGAATGGTGCCCACACTTGTTACAATGTAATCAGGTCCTGACAGCTGCAGAGTTGAGCCCCAGGAGATCCCAGGGGAGACCAGTGATATGACTGCCAGATGCCCATGAGCTGCAGAGGCTCAAGCCCCAGCACCCTGGGGTCAGAGGAAGGTTACGGGAGCCTCACCAGGCAGGCAGGAAAGCCAACATGGACCTCTGTGTTCTTGGTCTTCCCAGGATATTTTGCAGGCTCACAGGACAGTTTTCAGGCCCTTGGAGCACCTCAGGGCCTTTGCACAAGCTGTACTTTCTGCTTGTGGACAGGAATACCCTGTCCTCCCTCCCCTACTACCCCTTTCTTCCCCTTCAGGTCTTCACTCAGGCATCACCTTTTCCAGGAAGCCTCCCTGAATGCCTCAGCCTGAGTCAAGTTCTTCCTCTGGGCCCCTACCAGGTCTGTGCTTCCCCCGCAATGGGCCCAATCACCCAGTGTTGTAACCACCCAGCACCACATCTGTCCTCTTTCCCTACTGAACTGTGAACTCTGTGAGGGCTGGGTCTGCCTTTGTCACTACGGTGTCCCCACTGCCTAAATGAATTGGTGGCACACAGTAGGCTCGATAATAATAGTAACTAATAATAGAGTTCATCTGAAACCCTTGGGGCCAGATGTGTTTTGGAATTCAGATAGTCCTAGATTTTAGGATGCTATTAAGGTGTACTCAGCATATATTAATAACATCCTCCAGCAGGGCCTGGGGCAGCCCATTCTCCCTTCCCAATCAAACACAGTAAAAATAGATAGAATATATGTATATATACACACATGCATACATACAATAAACGGGGTAAATAAAGCTTAGTAAAAAAGGCTATTAATTCTTTTTTTTTTTTTTTCAATTGGCTGCGCCATGCAGCTTGCGGGATCTTAGTTCCCTGACCAGGGATCAAACCCGCGCCTCCTGCAGTGGAAGCACGGAGTTCTAACCACTGGACCCCCAGGGAATTCCCAAAGGCTATTAACTCTTGATTCTCAATGAGTTTTAGAGTCATCCGATGAAAATTTTCTATTTGGGGAGCTTTCTAGGTGTTGGAATTATGGGAGAGGGAGTGTGGGCCTGTGGCTGATGTTTGTTGACCGCTTTTACCTGCCAGGAGCGTGGAGGCAGCGTGTGCCACGATCAGGAGCCCGGGGTGCCACAGGGCCTGGTTCAAAGCCCAGCTCTGTCCACTTTGGAACTCTGGGATGGGAGCAGGGGACATCACCTTTCTGTACCTCAGTTTTTCCATCTCTAAAATGGGGATGATAAGTATCTAATTTGTGATGCTGCTGTGGGACAGGATTAAATAACTTTGTTTATATATATATTTTTTGTGTGTTTATATTTAATAGATATAAAGTGCTTGAAATGTCACCAGGCCACAGCAAGTCGTCACTAGCTACTTTTTAAATTTAGTTTTTATTTTATATTGGAGTATAGTTGATTTACAATGTTGTGTTAGTTTCAGGTGTACAGCTAAGTGATTCAGTTGCACATATACATATATCCATTCTTTTTCAGATTCTTTTCCCATATAGGTTATTAAGCCACTAGCTATTCAGTTTTAAAATAATTAAATAAACTGGAGAAGACTCAGGAGAACGGATTATGGGGAGTCATCCCCAAGAAAGTTATAACAGACAAAGATGTTCATTTTAAGGCACATGGATGGGACTTCAAAACAAAGCAGAAAGCTCAGAAAACAAGAAAAAAAAGTGAGATGTCTCATGCTCCTCCCCTCCCCGCTCTTTGTAAATTAAAAACACATGTCCCGAGGGAGTTTTCTGGGGTGATGGAACAGCTGAATGTCTATTGAGGTGGTTACTGAGCCCGAGTGCCGTAACTACTGAGCCTGCGCGCCTAGAGCCCGTGCCCCGCCACAAGAGAAGCCACTGCAATGAGAAGCCCGCGCACCGCAACTAAGAGTAGCCCCTGCTCACGGCAACTAGAGACAGACCGCGCACAGCAACGAAGACCCAACGCAGCCAAAAACAAATAAATAAATTTATTTTTAAAAACAACAACAACAAAAACCTTGTTAAAAAAAATAAAGGTAGGCAAACTAAACTGTGATGATGGAGAGTAGAAAGTTACCTCGGGGGAGGGGAGTATACACTGGAGGTATCCTCCTCCCCCCAAGTCTTCCTGGTGGTGGAATGTTCTATACAGGGTCAGAAATAGGGTAAGGTGAGGAAGGCACAGTCCTGAGGGACAAAATTTTAGGGACCACAGCAAAACTCAGCAATCAAGGTAAGTAACATTTGACTGCAATATTTGGAAAAACCAAAATGAATGCCAAAACAAAATCTAGAATGAACAAAATATCAAAATTTCAGGTAAAGATGAGATTTGACCTTGCACTTGTAAGACTCACCTCCACTGCGGTCCCCCAAACCCCTGGCCCTGGTTCTACCCCTCCCTCTGGGTGCTGACCACGGGGATGTGTGCTTGGGCAAAAATGCATCCAGCTGTACAGTTAAGATTTGTGCTTTCCATCTCAAAAAGAAAGTTAAGAAAAAAGAGACACAGGCAGACAAAACAACCTTATCTAGTCTCAAGAACGCCCACAATTTAAAAAAAAAAAAAAAAGCCTATTAGAACGGTTCCGGGAGGGGAGGGGGATAAAGGAGGAAGAAATAAGTATATAAAACCAGAACCAGTGGTGGGGGGAGGGGCAGAATCAAATAAATGTTTGTTGAATGAATACGCAGTGAACAGGAAGGCACAGCCCCCAAAGCGCCCAAGCTCCCAGTAAATAAACAAGTGAACAAGATAATGAAGAGGGGAGCCCCCCCCTTGCCTCCCCCTCCGCCGCCTCTGCCATCCCTGCCAGGCTTGGCAGTGCTGACAGCGCAGCCTGGCTGCCAGGAAACGGCCGGCCCCTGCGTACTCTTTCTGCCCTCAGTCTACAGCCGCATGGGCTAGAGGGCGAAGGAGAGGGGACCGCCTGGTGCTCTGTCTCTCTTCCCCATTATTCATTCTGTGAGCCCAGAGGGCAGGGACCTGGGTGCGATTTCACCACCGCAGTATCCCCAGTGGGTCCCAGGCTGGCATACAGTGGGTGTTCAATTAATGTGCAATTGTCCTGAAAGGTCAATCAAAGCTCTGGGGTCTTTTGATTGCTGGGGGCTGGGTCGGGGTGTGGGGGGAATCTTCCATCTTTCCTGCGCAGACCTCCGGGAGGACTGGGCGCCCCTGGGGACAGAGGGAGGCGGGCAGCCTTGTAAGTCCTCTAAGTCCAGCCTTCCCCTTCTCGCTAGGGCCTGAGCCCACAGACGTGCAGGCGCAGATGGAGGTCCCACAGCTAGGAGGGGAGTGCAGGTGCCCAGAGGCTTCAGGGACCCCCGATCATGCCTCACAAGGTCTGAGCTTTCCTGGGGGAGCGACAAGAGAAAGCCCTCCAGGCTGGCCAATGGGAACGCGGAGGGGACGCATTACCTCATCAGGCAGCGCGGCCATTGGCTGTGGGCTCCCGTAGGCGGGAGACCGGCGCTAGCTCTTGGGGACCGGGATACTGTTGCTGGGGCCAGCGGGGAGGGTGTTGACGGAGGAGGAAGGAGAAAGGGGGGCAGGGGAAGGGAGGCTAAGGGGAGGCGAGGGAGCTCGTGGAAGAGGGATTTGCACTATGTTCGGAGCTGTGAGTGGGTTTTTATAATAAGCGTGAAGCCCTTTACTCCGTGTCGCTCCCCACGCGGGTCCCCTTGCCTGGCCATCCCGAGGCCGATTTTAGGGGGAAAGCTGAAGGTAACTGAGAGTGTTCTTCCACCGCTAAGTTAGAACACCCCCTCCCAGGTTAGGAGCCCCCTCCCTCATACACGCGCACACATAGTGTCCCCAAGACGGCATGAACAGACCCCACCCCCCCCACCCCGTCAAATAGGACCTCAGCTTGCTGGTCTGTGCCTGAGACGCTACCATTCATTCCACTGAGTCCCAGGACACACCCTCCAGCCATTGACGCCTCTGCAGCACCTGCAGGTTGCACCTCTCTGAGCCTGTTTCCTACGGTGTGAAATGGGGTCCATAAAAGTCCCCACCACCGGGGAGGTGCTGCAAAGGTCCATTCAGTCAGCCAACAAGCACATATTAAGCATTTACTGCGTACCGGGCCCTGTGCTAGGTACTGGGGATATGAGATGGACCAAGGCAAGCCTTGGCCCAGCTTCCTGGACCTTAAGGTCTGGTGAGGAAAACAAACATAAACAGAAAAACAGCCATTTCAGAGGACCCCAATGCTGTGAGGAAAATAAAAGCAAGGGGCAAAGGTGGGAGGAGACTGAGTTGGATGCTACTTTAGCCCAACGATCAAGGAAGGCTCACCTGAGGAGGTGATGTTTAGACAGAATAAAAAGAAGCTATTAGAAGATCTGAGGGAATAGCATTCCTGGCAGAGGGAATAGCCAGTGCAAAGGTCCTGGGGCAGCACCATGCCTGGTGTGTTGGAGGAACAGTGAGGAGGCTCACGTGGCTGGAGAGAGTGAGTGAGGGGAGGAGAGGGAGGAAGTGAAGGCAGGGAGGGGACCGGGGCCGGGGGCAGTTCCTGCAGGGCTTTGGGAATTGTGGGGGAGGACTTGGGCTTTTACCCCAAGGAAGATGGGAGCCCTGGATGTCTGTGGACAGAGGACGGGCTGGACCTGATTCAGGTGCTCACAGGTACCCTCTGGCTGCTTTGGGGAGACAGCCTGTGGGGGGGACCAGGGCAGGAGCTGGGGGGCCAGGGTGGAGGGGACTGTGCTGGTCCAGATGAGTAATGGTGGAGCCAGACCAGGGTTGCAGCCATGGAAGGAGTGAGAAGTGGATGAGGTTGAGATATACTTTGGAGCCAACAGATTCCATTCCAGAGGTACTGAGTCTGGGGGGAGGCAGAGTTTTGGTTCCTGCACACCACTTGGCCCGTGGTAGGCACTAAATGAGCAGGAGTGGTGAGTTGTAGCAGGATCATTGGGTGGCCTTTTCCTCCTCCGCTCCCATCAGACCTCCACACTCCAGGCCAAATGAATGAGTGAGTCACTCCAGGCTGAGAGTAGAAAGGGATGGGGTGGGGAGGGGAGGTACGCACTTGATGCTGACTCAAGCCTCCCACCCAGGTGTTTTTGACTCATCCACACCCCCCATTGCATATCCAAGTGTGGCCCCAAGTGAGATTAGTAACATATCGAACCCCTCTCTGCAGGGTCCTCCCACCCTCCGAGCTGAGACCCCTAACTCTGCAATCCCAGTCTCTGCCTGATGCCGAAATCCCCCACATCCCGGGGTCACTAGTGGCGCCTTATCTTGCATACCACCAGGACCAGGAAGCTCACTCTCTTTGCGTGAGTAAAAGATATTATGATTGACCCCAAAATCTGCTTCCATAGGCAAGGCTATCTTTTTAAAGTATAAATCTGAACTTGTGTGCATCTGCTGTAAACGCTCAATGGCTCCCCATTACCCTCAGAACCACATATCTCAGTATTTTTATTTTTATTTTATTTTTTTCCGTACGCGGGCCTCTCACTGTCGCGGCCTCTCCCGTTGCGGAGCACAGGCTCCGGACGCGCAGGCTCAGCGGCCATGGCTCGCGGGCCCAGCCGCTCCGCGGCATGCGGGATCCTCCCGGACCGGGACACGAACCCGCGTCCCCTGCATCGGCAGGCGGACGCGCAACCACTGCGCCACCAGGGAAGCCCTCACTGTTTTTTTTTTATTGCGGTATAGCTGATGTACAATATTATAAGTTACAGGTGTCCAATATAGTGATTCGCAGTCTCTAAAGGTTATATTCCATTTATAGTTCTTATAAAATATTGGCTATATTCCCTGTGTTGTTTAATATATCCTTGTAGTTTATTTTATACATAATAGTTTGTACGTCTTAATCCCCTAACTCTGTGTTGCCCCTACCCCCTTCCCTCTCCCTCAGTATATGTATTTTTTTAATTTTTAACTTTTTTTTTTTTTGCCACGCAGTGCGGCATGGCATGCGGGATCTTAATTCCCTGACCATGGATCGAACCCGTGCTTCCACTGGGAACATGGAGTCTTAACCACTGGACCGCCAGGGAAGTCCCCCTCAGTATGTTTCATAAGGCCCTGTGTGGTCTGGTCTCTGCCGACTCTCCAGCTCACCCCTCCTAGTCACACTCCGTGTTACCCACGTATTTCCTTCTTGACCTTTGCACAAGCTGTTTTCTCTGCTTGGATGGACCTTCTCCCTTCCTTTTTTGCTTGCTGGCCTCATTTTATACGTCTAAGCACATTTCAGATGTCAGCCCATTTAGGAAGTTTTTCTCCTACCCTCTAGGGTGAGTTAAAGAACCGCTTGATCCCTTTGGGATACATTGTATCTCCCCTGACCCAGCCTTGCAGATTAGAATTCCTGCTCGCCAGAGAGCCCCAGCTCTGGGCTGGTGGCTGCCTGCAGGGCTCTGAAATTCACCAACCAGGACTTTCTCTGAAGTTTGGTTCTCCCCAGAACTGCCTCTCAGTCTTTCTCTAAGAGCATCATTAGGTTAAAACCTCCTCGGATCTGCTCCCCGCAGGCCGCCCCCCATGCAGCCACAACCGGAGCTCCTTTTGAAGATTGATTGACTAACAGCCATTAGATTAATGGGCAAGGCATAGCATTTCCATTTCTGCTGCATCTACAAACTAAATGCTCCCGTGTAATTACAATTAAGGACATGTTTGTGTGTGATGGCTCCTGGCTTCCTGGCCTCCCTCCCCCTATTGGGCCGTTTGCCTGTTTCCACCTCCTTTTTTCCCCCTCTGCTTTGGCTTTCTTTCATCCCCCCCGCCTCTCTTTCTACCTCTTTCTTTCTTTTTCTCTTCATGTCTGTCTCTCTCCATCTCACCCCCTTTCTGTCTCTCTCTCAATTTCTGTTTCCATTTCTTTCTGTCTTCACCTGTCGCTCTGTGTCTGTCTCTCTCTGTCTCTGTCTTTGCCAACCTCTCAGTCTTTCTCCCTCCTTTATATCCGCGTCCAACAAACCTTCTACAGTGCACTAGTCTTAAGTGTGTGGCCTGAGGCGTCATTATATGGGTATAAACCTGTGTAGCCACTACCAGATCAAGATTAGAATATTCTAATTCTCAGAAGCCCCTTTTTTTGGCCCTCTCCCAGTCAGGCCCCCTCAAGGGTAACTGTATTTTATCTTTTTCTTTCAGTTTTCCTCCCCTGATCCTGGAGACCAGAGTACTCTTTATTTAATTAATTAATTTATTTATTGGCTGCACCGCGTGGCATGCGGGATCTTAGTTCCCTGACCAGGGATCAAACCCGTGCCCCCTTCAGTGAGAGCACAGAGTCTTAACCACTGGACTGCCAGGGAAGTCCCCGGAGTACCCTTTACATCTCCCGCCCTCCTCAGTAGCCCTTCCAAGGCAGGGCCAGGCAAGGGGTTGGGTGTCTGGGATCCCAGGAGGCCTCCTGTGGATAAAGTGGCCTTTCCAAGAAGCCAAGTATGGCCCACTGAGGCCCCCAAGGGATACTACAGGCCAGGACTCAAGAGAGGAGGTCCTGGTGTAGCTATGACAAAAACTCTTTGGATTCTGGTGCAAAAATCCCCCATTACTGCTGCCCAGGCTCTTAAGAACACAAAGGCCCTCCCAGGGGTCCCAGAACACTTTGACTGAACCCACAGACAATCCTTTTAGCACAGAGGAACTTGAAGGACCCAGGGGGACCTTCCGTTCTTCCTCTTCCTGGACAGATGGCAAAACCGAGGCCCTGCATGGATGCTTCTCCAAGCTCCGAGGGTAAGTCTGGACCCAACCAGGTTAGGACCCAGGCCTCCTGGGGACAGCTCTCAGTTGTGAGGCCTCAAGATGGCCCCTTCTCTTTCCTGAGCCTCTGTTTTCCCATCTGTGAAATGGGAGGCTGAGGGTTAAGCTAGGGGGTGCTGGTCTCAGGGCTGTGAATTCTGGGGTACCTGCCCCACTCAGGTGGGCCACACTAGGTGTGTGTGGGGGCATCTGTGAAGTCCAGGACCAAATGTGGGCTTCCCAGGAGCAAGAGCGGGTAATACCATTATCTCCCATGGGTGCTCAGGCATCATGGATTTGTCAGAGCTTTCCCTGATGAAACGGGCCATAGGAAGGATAAGTTTTGATAGAGGGAAGGGTGGGGCTTCTGAAAACGAATCTAGTCCTGTGTGATCCTGTCTGTATCGAAGATTCTCACTTGACCTGAATCCTCTCGGATAATCGAGTGTTCACCCATCTTTGGAGACAAGCACAACTGCTGTCCCCGTTTTACAGATGAGTACACTGAGGCCCAGAGAGGGTGCCATACTTGGCTCCAGGTCACGTGGCAGCCAGGGAGTGGCAAAGCTGGGATTCGAACCCGGGTCTGGCTGACCACAGATGCTCCTCCACCCCCATGGCCTCCACTGGAAGCAAATGACAGAAGCTGAGCCTCTCCTCACCCCTCCTTGTGGCTGAAACTGGGTTCGCAGACAATGAACAAACGCTGGCTGTCAGCAGCTCCTCTGGCCTCTGATAAATCGAGAGAATTAAAATCCATTTAGAGGGAAATCTCTAAATAGGTCTGTGTTGTGTTTTTTTCCTGTCTTTCCCCCCCCCCTGCTGTCTCCGGCTGGGTAATGTATTCCAGTAACAGAACTGAATCTGACTTAATTGAATTTAAAAGCAGGTATTACATCTGCACCTTGTAAGTGAAGGTGGGTGGAGGAATCGCTGAGGAGACGGAGTGTTTTCACCCAGGGTTGCCTCGCTCTTTGCACCGAAGAGGTGGTGTTAATTCCCATCTGGGACTCCTTGCCGGCGGGGGCGGGGGTAGGGTGGGGACGTGGGGAGGGGGTGTCTCCCCGGGCTGGGCCATAAAGGGTGGGATTTGGAGGGGGAGAGGCCAAGGGGACTTGCAGGTGAGGTGGGAGTGCCTGGGCCTCCGGAGAATGGGTACAGTAAGCCCAGTTATTTGTAAAGGCCATCCTTGGAGGTGGGGTCCACAGGAAGCTGATACGTCACCTCCCCACAGCATCCTGTTAGCCCCGCCTCCAAAACACGCCCCCCCCTCCCACTTCTCGCCTCTGCTGCCTCCACTCTGGCCTGGACCCCCGTCACTGCTTGCCCAGACTCATTGCTTCATCCTACGTCTCCCACAGCACCCCAAATGATTTTTTTCTTCTTCTTTTTATATTGTTAACTTTTTAAAAAAATTGTGGTAAAATAAACGTATCATAAAATTGACCATTTTCACCATTTTTTTAAAAGGGTATTTCGGAAGTTTTTTTTTTAAATTAATTTATTTATTTTATATTTATTTTTGGCTGTGTTGGGTCTTCGTTTCTGTGCGAGGGCTTTCTCCGGTTGCGGCGAGCGGGGGCCACTCTTCATCGCGGTGCGCGGGCCTCTCACTGTCGCGGCCTCTCCCGTTGCGGAGCACAGGCTCCGGACTCGCAGGCTCAGTAGTTGTGGCTCATGGGCCCAGCCGC
>NC_041215.1:20944121-20963385 GCF_002837175.3 Physeter macrocephalus | reverse complement strand
GCACGAACCCGTGTCCCCTGCATCGGCAGGCGGACTCCCAACCACTGCGCCACCAGGGAAGCCCTCCAAAATGATTTTTAACAAATGTCACTCACTCCCCTGTTCTAGATACTTCCATGGCTCTCTCTTGTCCACAGGAAAGTTGAAACACCTTCCCATGGTCATCTAGATGCTGTCAACTTCTCACTCCTCTTCTCTCACTACTTTCCCACCCTCTAGCCACACCAAATTACCTTCACTTGCTCCTGCACCTTTACACATGCCACTCCCTGTCCCCGGAGTGCTTTTCCCCATTTCTTGTTTTGGTTTGACAACTAACTCCTCCTCAGCCTTCAGTTCTCAGCTTTTTCTGACTCTGGGAAGCCCTTCCTGATCTCAGGCTGGATCAGGCACCCCCTCTGTGCACCCAGAGCTGCCTGAGCATCCCCTATCATGGCCCTGATCATGGGCTACGGGTGACCTGACTGTCTTCGACACAGGAAAGGTGGAGCTGGGTCTGTCTTGGTCACTGCTGTGTCCTCAGCACCCAGCCCGGGGTTGCAGCACACAGTAGGTGCTCAGTAAATGCTTGCTGATGGCTGCCATGATTCTCTCTCATCTCCTGTAGACCCCACACCCTTTAGAGACAAGGCAAAGCCATTTCCAGATTCTTCCATCTAATGGAAGATTTCAAACAGTATCTTAGACTGTTGATTAGAAATAGATCCAATCAATGTGCTTTTTTTTCATTCTGTGGTGTGTCTGTGATAGTCGGGCAAGTGGGTGTGAGTGCTATTAAGCCGAGAAAATTTTCTATATGTTCCAGGACCTGGGCAGACTTTCTTCAAAAAGCTGTCTGGCCTGATCTCAAAATGAGAAAGTCATTAAACACACACACACACGCACGCACATTGCAGAAGAGAATCTTGTTCTCAAAAAAAAAAAAAAAAACCCACACACTTAATACACAATTGCAAGTGCCTCAGGCTGTGCGTGGAGACAGCGAGGTCCACAGCTGACAATGAGCAAGAGGCGATGGGTTTTGTTGTTTTTTTGGTTTTTTTCCCCCCAGAGCACATCAAAGTTCTGGAAGTGTTGGCAACTGGGTTAGAGGATTGAGAGATTTCCATTGCACTGTTTCGGGCTGGGGTCCCTGGAAGCAACCTCTGAAATGAGGGTTTGGGGGCAAATAGTTTATGTGGGAGGTGATCCCAGGAAGCCCATGGAGGGGCTTAGGTACATAAGGGAGGGGAGGGAATGGAAGGGACCAAGGCTCAGGAGCAGGTGACTGTCTAGGGCGACCGGGACTCTGTCCCCCTGGGAACCCACTGGGGACCCCTCCCCTCATGGACAGCATGAGCTATCCAAGGGATAAGGAGCTGGGATTATTTACGCATCAGCTTCTGTCCATCACTGGCCAAGGGCTGCTTCTGGAAGCATCAACTTTCTGGCACTTCCCACCTGCCTCTCACCCAGGTTGAGAAAGCTTCAGCTAGGGAGAGGCAGGTGACTGCAGAAGGATGCTGTTGGCTAGTACCATTAAAATGTGGGTGCCGGAGGCATGAGCGTGGGGCACCCACAGCATCCGCTTTGCACAGTGGCATTCACATCTCTATTTCCTCCATCTATTCGGTCATTCTAAAAAGTTTATTAAGCCCCTGCTGGATGCCAGGTGCTGTGTAAGGGGCTGGGGACAGTGGTGGACAAGACAGACTCAGTCCTTGTCCTCTTGGAACTTAAGGACAGATAATCAGGCAGTTACAGCATCGGGTGGTCAGAACTGTGATGGGGGAAGCTCAGGCATCTGTGGCAGTGAGGGGAGACTCCTCTCTCAGCACTGGGTAGGGGGTCAAGGGAAGCTTTCTGGAGGGTTGACATCTAAAGATGAGTAGGTGTTAGATGAATGAGGAGGAGTAGGGGTTGGGCAGGGAAGAATGAAGTAGCTAGACTGAGAGGTATTTTGAAAAATCATTTAGAGTTTTTCTGGAGGGCACTGGGGAGCCATTGAGAGCTATAGAGGAAGAGAGGGGAAGGATCAGACTTACACTTATGATCTATCTTTCTGGCTGCTGTGTGGATGCTGAGAGGCCATCAAGGAGGCTGTTGCAGGAGCTGGGGTTTGGCTGAAAAAGGTAAGTGGGGATAGAGAGAGGGGGTGGGCTGGAGACAATAGTAGTAAAATCAGTTAAGACTTGGTGAGTGTGGAATTGGGGGCAGGGATCGGAAAATGAGGTGTTGAGTCTTGTTTCCAGCTTACCAGAAAAATACTGGGGCCACTGCTGAGATGGGGCGCAGGAAGAGGAGCTGGTAAAAGGGGGTAAAGCAATGCATTGGTGGTTGGGTAGGTTGTACCTGGTAGACATCCAGAAGGGGGCACCAGAGGAACTGGCTAGAGCACTGGGGCCAAATCTAGTTGGAGATGGAGGTCTGGGAATCATCAAGGTGGTTAAACCTGGGGAAACAGTTTCCGAATTTGGACCATCCAGGAAAAAGTCCAGAGCATTAAAAATTTTTTTTCTAAGTTATTTTTTCTCTCCCAGGAGCAAATGTTAGAAGCTCAGTTCTCTGGTTTGGTTCACTGGGCTCAGCAGCCTGAGCACTCCCAATGTGGTGGTCCCTGGAAACCCATCAAGTCTCTCCATCTGCATCCTTTGACCATGTGACTATGGCTGACCCAATCAGGAGACTAGTAGGAAAAGGATTCAGTGATTGGCTGAAATCACCTAAGCTCCACCCAGAGCTGGGGTGGGGCCAATTAAACCACAGGATTGGAAAATGGGAATGGTGTGGATTGGTCAAGGTAACACTCCTTGCTGTAAGAAACTGGCAAATCTCAGTGACTTGACACAACATGAATTTGTTTGTTGCGCATATAAAGCGCAAACAGGTGTTCCTGATTAGCAGGCAGCTTTTCTCCACCAGATGACTCAGGGACCAGCCTTGTCTCTCTTGTGGCTTCTCCATCATCAAGGTGGAAAGAGCATGGCTAGGACTGGAAGTGAGGGGCACATCACTTCCACCCACATTGGCTAAATTCATTGGCTAAATTCAATCACATGGATACCCCAACTGCAAGGGGTGCTGGGAAATGCAGTCTTGCTGTGTGCCCAGAAGAAAGAGGACATTGGCTCAAAGGCTATAACAGTCTCTAATATGTGGTAGGGCACCCCTGCCCCTTCCAGGCAGCAGCAAAGCCAGGGTACTGCTGCTTCCTGAAGGTGGGGGGGAAGAATGCAGGTTGGGAAAAGCCACAAATGTCCACCCACCAGAATGACCCTAACCACTAAAAAAAAATGGAGAGAAATTCTGCACTCTACTTCATGATGTTGCTCAAGAGATGGAAAATATCCTAGCTAGTTGAGAAGCTCCAAGAGGGTGGGGACCAGATGTGTCTTGGTTGGGACTGTGTCTCCATGTCCTGGAACAGTGCCTGGCATACAGTAGGTGCTGGATGTATATTTACCTAATGGGTGAATGGATGGCTGGGTGGGATAAGGGGGTGAATGAATGGGTGGATAGATGATGGATGGATGGGTGGATGGATGAGTGGGTGAGTGAGTGGGTGGATGGATAGTTGGATGGATGGATGTGTGGTGGGTTGATGGGTGGTTGGATGGATGGATGGATGGGTGAGTGGATATGGGGTGGGTGGATAGTGGATGGATAGATGGATGAATGGATGGGTGGGTAGTGGGTGGATGGGTGGCTCTATATATGAGTGAAACCATCCATTCTCTGTCTTTGGGCTACGTTGATATGACCATGGACGCTGAGAGTAGGAATCCCAAAGTGGATCCCTGGCCGTAATTCTAAAGTTCCAGAGTCTTGGGACAGTCTTCCTGCCTTTCAGGTAGATGGACACAAGCCTAGTGGCTACGAGATGGTTTTAGGTGACACATAAAACCACGATAAATACCAGTGAATCTCATAATGAGAAAGCTCTTCTTTTCACTTCTTTTTGAAACAGAAAGTCTTAATTGGGTGCTAATCAGTCTTTAACACCTCTCTCACACCTGGGAGTCTCCCTCTTGGACAAAGGGAGAGAGCAGGGTAAGGGGGCCCAGCTCAGAGCCTCAGAGACAGCTGTCTCCAGTCAGAAGTTAATAATATGATTTGTCTTTCATTGAGTTAGTTTCTACTTACGGTTAGTGATTCTGGCTTTTCATTTACGGTCATGATAAGCAATTTCCTTTTAAAGAGATTTCAGATTTTAAGAAGTGAGTCCATTTGAAGGAAAATATTCAGGATACAATAGCAGAGGTTAGGAAGGTGGTGTAAAATGGACTGTGAGATTTGGGAATCTGAGGCTCGGGCAGCCTCACAGTTGCTGTGTGACCCAGAACAAGTCATTTCAGCTCTCTGATGCTCAGTTTTCTCATCTGAAAATGCTTTAAATAGTTTTGGTGATTAGGTGAGAAAGCACAGCTGTGTGACCCTGGGACTAGTTCCCTCCCCTGCCTCGCTGGTATTTTCTCTTCCTGACTCAGAAAACAAGCTGGAAATGGAAAGAGCCACTGGGGATGGAAATTTTCTCCTGAAGTGAGGTAAGCTACACATGGATTCGTTATGGGCAGCAAACATCTCTTGGGAGATTTGGGGGTGTCTTTTGTTGCGAGGCAGCCTCTGTTTTTAACCTCTTCTCAGGAAAGATGCTGGGGTCTGTCACCGATGCAGTTCTCCCAGGGAGTAGTAAGCTTGAGCTTACTTGTGGAATGAAAGCCACTGTTAACTGAACAAAGTTTTTCAACCGCTTGGAGGCGTGTCTGGGGGAACAGACTTTGACGGGATTTGTAGAAAGCTCTGTGGGTCTTCCCAGGACAGGACGTGGTCCACCCTGTGATAACCCGTGTGTGTCGAGCCCCGTAACACTGGGGCTGAGCGCCCCGACCTTTCTCCAGAGTCTGGGCTGCGTCCTCTCCTCTCATCCCCCACCCTCCCAGCCCCAGACCGGTGTGTTTTCCTTCGATGACATTTGGAATCTTTTAATAGTTGTCACATTAGCATACATTTACATACCTTATGCTAATCAGGGTATTTATTTTTGAAAAAGCACTTTGACTTCTGGGGCGCTTTCTCAGAGGGGATCTGGCGCCGAGTTTTTCCTCGACACTCTCCGCTTCCCTTGGGGTGGGGGTAGGGGCGATGCGTCCGTCAAGGTCTCGGGCTGGGGGCGACCGGCTCCCAGACGCAGCCCAGGGGAGGGAGGCTTGCGGCCAGCCCGGACCTCTGCTGGGTGCCTGGACCGCACTGGGACCAGCAGCCCCAGAGGTAGATTCTATTCTGGTGCCCATTTTGCAGAGGAGGCGACGGAGGCAGGATGAATACCTTGTGGGGAGGGCAGGTATCCTCACTCAAGGACACGGCTCCAGAAAGGGCCCCTTTCTCTTGCATCACATCTTCTCATCTTACAGGAAAAATTCAACTCCCAACCCCTCTGGCTGCCTCTCATTGTCTTTGCCTCTTTTGACTTGAGAGAGTTGTCTATACTCGCTGGCTCCACTTCTGTCTCTCTCCCTAACCTTCTCCAATCAGCTTCTCGCACCTTCCCTGCCCTCCACCACCGACATTGCTCTCCTCAAGATCAATGACAGCCTGCTTAATCCTCTTCACATCCGCCCCCCCGCGCGCCCCCTAGGCAGAGTCTGACCCTGCTGGAGCCTCCTTCTCCTGGGAACATCTCAGGGACCCCCCCCAACTCGTCTGGCTTCCCTTCCACCTCTCCCGGCCCCTCCTCAGTCTCCCCCCACCACTCCCTCCCCAGGGGGCCTCGTCCGCTCTCAGGCCTGGAACCCTGACTATGCCCTCATGGTCCCCACAGGTCTCCCCAGAGCTCCATACTCGGGGTCCAGCTGCCCCTCGAAGTCTCTACGTAGGAGGTCTTACTCAACTCGACCACCCTGTACCCCACCATCACCCAAACCTGCTTTTCCCAGGACCCCCATCTTGGAAGAAGGCAGCTACATCCTTGGAGCTGCTTAGCCAGGATTTTGGAGTCACCCTCTCACCCCACATCCCCAGCAAACCTTGGTTTTCCACCTTTAAGAATTACATTAAGTTCTCTCCTTTTCCCCTGATTCCACCCTGCACGTCCTCTGCTGATCTTCTTGCCCGCACCTCTCACCACCCCCCATGCCTGTTGCAGGAAGGGGGACCCCTTCCAGGGCCCCAGAGTGGGCTCTTGTCTAACAGTTGGAAATGAATTGTCCGAGGAGACACCCGTACTGACAAAGCAAAAGACTTTATTGGGAAGGGGTGGCCTGGCGGAGAGCAGCAGGGTAAGGGAACCCAGGACAAGTGCTCTGCCACACGGCTCCCAGTCTCAGGTTTTTATGGTAATGAGGTTAGTTTCTGGGTTGTCTCTGGCCAATCATCTTGCTTGGCCCGTATTTGGTCTGACTCAGGGTCCTTCCTGGTGGCGCCTGCATCTCTCAGCCAAGATGGATTCCAGCAAGGTGGATTCTGGGACGTTGGAAGGGTATATTATGGGCTGGCGTCTCCTCCCTCCTTTTGGCCCCTCCCGAATTCTTCCGGTGTTCTTTATTGGGACCTCCTGCTGTGAGACAACTCGTGCAAGTGGTTATCATCGTGCCTGGCCAAGGCGGGCAGTTTCTGTCAGTGGTTCCCTAACATGTTTACCAGCTCCAGACTCGCTGTTCCTCCAACACTCCAGGCATTAGCCAGCCTCAGGGCCTTTGCACGGATTGTCCCCTGGACAGTGATCTCCCTGGAAGTCTCTTTTGTTTCTTGTTGTAGCCTCAGCACGTAAAAACAGTGCCCACCACACAGAAAGGGCTCCATAAACATTTGGTGCATGAGTGGATATTTCTGCATAGAAAATCATTCTGGAAGGACATACCTCTTAACATTGGCAGTGAGGTGACAGATTGTCTCAATGGTTCCCGGGAGACTTACTTATGTTCTAATTTCACCTCAAAGAATGTAACTCCATTGGGCACTAAAACGAAAAACCTCAGCGCAGTGACCCACAAGCTGTGTGACCCTGGGCAAATGGCATCCTTCTCTGAACCTCCATTTTCTCATCTGGAAAATGGGATGATCCCTAGTATTACTCCCAGAAGGTCCCTTGAGAGCCAAGCCTCCAAGTCTCAGAGAAAGAGTTAAACCCAGTCTGGGGTGGTGACATTTGCAATGCATGAAGTTTAAACATTTTCAATAAAGAAAAACAAATCCAGGCCGTCGCGCTTTCTGATTTATAGTAATTGCAAACCAGCAGCAGTTAATATAATTGTCCAGCGGAGGGGGCAGTGGGGGGCTCCACGTGGGGTCTAATCAGCCCCGGGTGGGATGCAGCCCCAGTCAGGTTAAGCAAACCCATTACTTTAATCACCTGGGGAGGTAGCTAGACCATTAGTGAGGGGGGAGAATAAATATTATCCCAAGAAGCTCCAGAATTGGAGGTTTTATCACTGAGAATTGTCCCCATGCTATTTACTTTCAATTTAGATTTTCGGGAAAGTTGCTCTTGGCACATTTTCTGTATGAAGGCGAATGACTGGAATTGAAAAATGACCTGATTTTGCCATCCCAGCAGAAAGGAGCCACAGTCTGCCAGAGCCCTGCTCCATCCCCCTGAGTCACTCTTAAAATCTGGGCACTGGAACTCAGTTGCAGGCACATCCTGGAGGCGCTGGAGCTTGACTCCTGAGTTCTGGGAAGCATGGAGTCACATATCCTGGGATGTGGCCTCATTTAATTACCACTGCCTTACAGATCCTCTGGTTTGGTCAGTTTGTTTACTGATGGGGGAGACTAAGGCTCAGAGTGGGGCTGTCATGAGCTAATTGACTCTATTTGCCTAAGTTCTCTTTCCATCTATACCTCCGTTGACTCGAGAACCCTCATTGGCTTCCTAAGGTCACCAGGCTATACAAAACCCTCTCAGGCTATACATCACACTCAGAACAGAATTCAAAATGGATTGTAGATCTACATGTAAAATGTAAAACTGTAAAACGTTGACACAGAAACATAGGAGAAAATCCTCAAGACCTGGTTTTAGAGGAGTTTGTAAGCAGGAAACCAAAGGATGATCCATAAAAGAAAATATGGGTACATTGGACTTCAAAAATTAATAACATTTGCTCTGTGAAAGACACTGTGGAAAAGACAAGCCACAGACTGGGAGAAGATGCTTGCAAATATCAGACAAAGGATGTGTATCTAAAATGTATAAAGGGCTTCCCTGGTGGCGCAGTGGTTAAGAATCCGCCTGCCAATGCAGGGGACACGGGTTCGAGCCTTGGTCCAGGAAGATCCCACGTGCCGCGGAGCAACTAAGCCCATGTGCCACAACTACTGCGCCTGCGCTCTAGAGCCCTCAAGCCACAACTCCTGAGCCTGCGTGCCACAACTGCTGAAGCCCACGTGCCTAGAGCCCGTGCTCCGCAACAAGAGAAGCCACCGCAATGAGCAGCCCGCTCACACCACAAGGAAGAGTAGCCCCCGCTCGCCGCAACTAGAGAAATCCCGGTGCAACAACAAAGACCCAATGCAGCCAAAAATAAATAAATACATTCATTTAACTTAAATAAATAAATAAAAATAAAATGTATAAAGGACTCTTTATACATTTTAGATACTGACAACTCAACAGTAAGAAAATAACCAAGTTTAAAAAATGGACAGAGACAGAAACAAACATTTCACTGAAGAGGATGTACAGATGGCAAATAAGAACATGAAAAGATGTTCAACATCATTAGCCCCTAGGGAAATGCAAATTAAAAACACAGTTGGCATATCACTACACACCTGTCAAAATGGGTAACATAAAAAATAGTGATAATTCCAAATGCTGATGAAGATGCAGAGAAACTGAATCACCCATACATTGTTGGTAGGAGTGTAAAATGGTACTCTGGAAAAGAGTCTTGGCAGAGTTTTGTTTTGTTTGTTGGGTTTCGCTTAGTTTTACAAAACTAAACATACACTTACCGTATGACCCAACAATTACACGCTTGGGCATTTATCCCAGAGAAATGAAAATTTATGTTCATATAAAAACCTGTAGAGGTATCACATGCCCTGATTTCAAACAATATTACAAAGCTATAGTAATCAAAACAGTATGCTATTGGCATAAAAACAGATACATAGCACAACAGAACAGAATAGAAAGCCTAGAAATAAACCCACACATATATGGTTAATTAATTTACAACAAAGGAGCCAAGAATATACAATGGGGAAAGGAAGTCTCTTTAATAAGTGGTGTTGGGAAAACTGGACAGCCACAGGTAAAAGAATGAAAATAGACCAATATTTTATGCAATACACAAAGATTAACTCAAAATGGATTAAAGACTTGAACATAAGACCTGAAACCATAAAACTCCTAAAAGAAAACAGGTGGTAAGCTCCTTCACGTTGGTCATGGTGAAGACTTTTTGGATTTGACGCCAAAAGCAAAGACAACAAAAGCAAAAATCAACAAGTGGGATGACATCAAACTAAAAAGCTTCTGCACAGCAAAGGAAATCATCGACAAAATGAAAAGGCAACCTACTGAATGGGAGAAAATATTTGCAAATCATATACAGTCATCCCTCAGTATCCATGAGGGATCGGTTCAGCCACTCTGGAAAACCACTTGACAGTTTCTTGTAAAGTTGGGCAAACATTTACCGTGTGACCCAGAGATCACATTCCAAGTGAAACAAATTACCCAGGTGAAATGAAAACTTATGTTCATACAAAAACCTGTGTGTGAATATTTATAGTAGCTTTACTCAAAATCACCTAAAAGTAGATACAACCAAAATGCCCTTCAGAGGATGAACAGATAAACAAACCGTGGTCCATCCATACAATGGAATACTACTCAGTAACAAAAGGGAACAAATTATTGATATACGCAACAACTTGGATGATTCCCAAAGGCATTATGCTGAGTGCAAGAAGCCAGACACAGAAGACTACACACTGTTTTATTCCATTTTTATGACTGTGGTAGATAAATAATGGTCCCCCAAAGAGATCCAGGTCCTAATCTCTGGAACCTATGAAAGTTGCCTACTACGGTGCGAACTCACGCACACACACGTGCGCACGCACACACACGAGGTCTTTGCGGGTGTGATTAAGAGTTTTGTGATGAGGAGATTACCTGGATCATCCAGGTGGGCACGAAATGCAATCACATATGTCTTTATAAGAGAGAAGCAGGGAGAGATTTGACTACATACGGAAGAAGAGAAGGAGCTGTGACCACCAACCCGGAGATTGGAGTGATGTGGCCACAAAACATGGAATGCTAGCAGCCCCCAGAAGCTGGAAGAGCTAAGGAACATGTATGAGTTTGCTCAGCTGCTGTAACAAAATACTACAGACCTGGGGACTCAGACAACAGAAATGTATCTTCTCACAGTCCTGGGGGTGGAAGTCCAAGATCAAAGTGTCAGCAGCGTTGAACCCTCTCTCCTTGGCTTGCAGATGGCCACCTTCTCCCTGTGTCCTGACATGGTCTTTACTCAGTGTGTCTCTGTGTCCTAATTTCCTCATATAGGGACACCAGTCATGCTGGACTAGAGCCCGCCTATGTGACCTCATTTGGCCTTAATTACCTATTTAAAGTCTCTGTCTCTAAATACAGTCACGTTTGGGTAGAATCGGAAAGACAGACAAAAGCAAGTGTTGGTGAAGAGGTAGAGAAGTTGTAATTCTCATGCATTGCTGGTGGGATTGTAACCTTTTATCTTGTGACTCTGTCCTCTCCCAGGACTTCAGTGGCCACCTCTTCCAGTTTATAGATGAGAATGAGAGTGTAGGCAAGAAATTCCTGCTTTTAAAAAAATTTTATTGACGTATGGTTGATTTACAGTGTTGTGTTAATTTCTGCTTTACAGCAAAGTGATTCAGTTATACATTATATATATATATATATATATATATATACCTTTTAAATATTCTTTTCCCTTGTGGTTTATCACAGGATATTAAATATAGTTCCCTGTGCTATACAATAGGACCTTGCTGTTTATCCATCCTATATATAATAGTTTGCATCTGTTAATCCCAAACTCCCAATCCTTCCCTCCCCCATCCCCCTTCCCCCTTGGGAAGTCTGTTCTCTATGTCTGTGAGTCTGTTTCTGTTTTGTAGATAGGTTCATTTGTGGCATATTTTAGATTCCACCTACAAGTGATGTCATATGGTATTTGTTTTTCTCTTTCTGACTTACCTCGCTTCGTGTGATAATCTCTAGGTCCATCCATGTTGCTGCAAATGGCATTACGATATGCCTGCTTCTTAAAGACCCTGTTGTAGGCTGAATAATGGCCCTTCAAGGGCATGTCCTAATCTCCAGAACCTGTGAACATATTACCCTACATGGCAAAGGGATGTTGTAGACGTGATTAAATTAAGGATCTTGCGAAGAGGAGATGATCCTGGACTATCTGGGTGGGTCTAATGTAATCCCAAGGGTCCTTCTAAGAAAGAAACTGGAGGGTCAGAGAGCAAAGTCAGAAGAAGAGGTCAGAGTGATGTAGGACCATGAGTGCAGAAATAGAAGCAGCCCCTGAAGCTGGAAATGGCAAGGAAACATACTGTTCCCAAGAGCCTTCAGAAAGAACACAGCCCTTCAGATGCTTTTTACACTTCTAACCTCCAGAATTCTGAGATAATAACTTTGTGTTGGTTTAAGTTACTAAGTTTGTGGTAATTTGCTACAGCAGCAATAGAAAACCAAGACAGACTGCCACTCAGGAATAATGCTTATCACTTCCACTCATGTCTCATTGGCCAACTTGCATGACCACACCCACTGCAAGGGTGTTTGGAAAATGAGGTCCACTGCCAGGCTGCCTTTTCCAGTGGTGGGGGGGAATGGAGGTTCGCACTATGGGAGGTGGGGGCATGGATTTTTGGTGGATGCTAGACCCTCTCTATCATGCCGTCCATTACTTGAAGATGTCATGGTAAAAACTCTTCCGAAATCCCTTACCTGCTGGGGGCTCGTTGTCCTGGATTTCTGTGGCGTAATGTCCAGGCTATTAACCGCACTGGAAATTCCACTGTCTGTGACTTTGTGGGGCTGTCCCAAGAGTCCAGTTGTACTAGGGGTTTATTGTTTGATCATGTCTGATAATGTTACTGAACCAAACTTGGGTCCGCTTACCTGCACGCAGTAAAGCCAATCTACTGACACTTGGTTGTGGTGAAGGAAGGGCAGAGTTTATGGAGGGTACCAAGAAGGAGTCCAGGTAGCTAGTACTTAAAGGGACTGAACTCCCTGAAAGCTTTCAGGGAAAGGATTTTAAGGGTTGTGGAGTGTGTAATCAGCTCGTGGACATTCTTCTGATTGGTTGGTGGTGAGGTAATCGGGAGTCAACATCACCAGCCTTCTGTTTCCAACAGGTCTGGGGTCTGTGTGTTTGTGGGAAGCATGCAGTTAGCTTCTTCCACCTGGTAGGTGTTTCATCATCTGCAAAACAGCTCAAGGGATATGGCTCAGAATATTACCTATAGCCCTTGAGCAGGAACTAAAGGTCCTTGACTTTGTTTAATGGCTAAACTATTATTACTTTGTCTTGTTTAACTGTTCTCCTTTCTTTCTGCATTTTCTTACTTCTCTGATTAAGTTTATGCTTTGGAACTTGGGAAAGGCCTAGGAGTCTAAAGTTTCTCTACAGACAAGAGGCAGGTGGAGAACATGGAGGTGGGGGGAGGGGGCAGTCTCTTCCGGGAAGGCCCCATAGGGTACTGCTTGGTTATAATAACTTTATGGCTCATCATCTAAGGCTCTAACTTTATAGAAAATGGCTCAGATGCTTATCATTCCATAACTGAATCATTCACAGTCCTGGAGAAAATGGAGTCACTCAAACAGGGTCTTTAAAGAACATTTAATACAGGATTATTTACAGAGCTGTAGGCAGGGTGATGGGAAACCCTCAGGGCATACTGCGGGACCTGGTGGCTGCAACTGTGGGGAGCTCTTATCACGTCTAGGTCTGAGTGGGCGAAGGGAGAATGTGGTTCCTGGAATCCAGTGGGAGATAGGATTGCAAGGGGCTCAGGTGCTCAGCAGTAGTACAGCAGAACAGGAGCTGGGAGAAGAAATACCCCAACCTCTTTCTCTGATCGCCCACCACTGCTTCTCATTGGTTGAACCCGACAGGATCTGGCCAGTGGGAGATCATGGATTCTGTCTATGCAGATGAACCTCTCCAGGGACATGGGCAAGGATGAGAAAGAACTGAGTGGCTCTGGAGAAGAGGATGGGCAAATCGAGAATTTCCAATGCAAACCCAGGGCTCCAGCCTTCCTGGGGCCTGTCATCTGAGTTCCCCATAGAGTCTGGCCAGTTCACTGCTGTTCACTGATGCCAAGTGTGGGTTTCTTCATCTCTTGCTTTGGGGTAGGCCGGTACTCACTGCAAGATGCTGAGATTTGGGAGGAACCAAATCAGAGTGGGTCATAATGACGTCCTCTGGAGGGAGAAAGTGGCCAGGTGACTCTGGCTAAGATTGAGCTAAAATGTTTTCTTCCAGGATGGAGCCCAAAGTATTACCCTGATTTTCAAGGCCCTCTCCAGCCCAGCTCCCAGCCTTTTTCTCCAGCATCTTCTCTCCCAACCTGGTTCTCCCAGCCCTGCCCACCTCTCCACCTGCACATCCTTACATTCAGCTGATTCAGTCTCAACACGCTTGGCACCAAGTCTTTGCCCACACGGAGCTCCCTGCCAAGCACACCCTCCCACTGCACACCCCCTCTCCAAATCCTACCACTGTGAGCTCTGGGAGGTGACATGTGAGCTGAGGCTTGAAAATGAGGAGGAGCTCATCAGAGGAAGAGCCTGGGACAGAGTGTGAAAGGAGGAGGGCACTGAAAGTGCAAAGGTCCTGAGGTGGGGATGTGCTTGTGGATTGGAGGAACAGTAGGGAGGCTGGTGTGGCTGGAGCAGAGTGGGGGGGCAGAGGAGGAGGTGAGAGCAGGAAGGTCACAGAGGGGCTAGATTTGGGGGGCTGTTTTAGACCATGGTGGGGAGTTTGAGCTTAAGTGCACCAAAAAACCTTTGGAGAGTGTCATAGCCTGCTCGGGCTACTATAACAGAATACTATAGACTTGGAGATATAAGCAGCAGATATGTATTTCTCACAGTTCTGGAGACTCTGAAGTCCAAGACTAAGGTACCAGCAGATTCAATTCCTTGTGAGGGCTCTCTTCCTGGATTGCAGACAGCTGCCTTCTCACTGTGTCCTTGTGTGGAGAAGAGAGAGCTCTAGTTTCTCCTTCTTCTTATGAGGGCACTAATTCTGTCATAAGGACCCCACCCCTGGGACCTCATGTAACCGTAGTTACCTCCCAAAGGCTCCACCTCCAAATGCCATCCCACTGGGGGTCAGGGCTTCAACATATGATTTGGGGATGACAAAAACATTCAGTCCTAACAGAGAGCTTGAATAAGTGAGTAAATGTTTGGGGCAATGAAAGAAAAAAGCAGATGAAGCTGATCTATAGCTGCAGTCTTGGTACAACTGAGCCCACTGACCACTAGTGACACCCCATCTGCCTCAGTATTCCTTGAGATTGTCTCCTTCCCCTAGCTAGCCTTAGCCTGGCTCCCCTGCTGTATGCCCCCATGGGGACAAGTCACCTCGGCTGATTCAGAGATATTGCGGTGGCAGTGCCCATCTCTGGCTCTATCTTAATGACACCCAAAGAGCTCCACAAAGCCACATGGCTCGTCACAATTATTATAAAATATTAAAATGACTCACAAAATAAATTATTCACACACCTCATGTTCTGCTTCATGTTCAGGGACTGATGAGATTTTTTTAGGTGGGGAGCAGGGAGTGGCCCTTGGGAGGCACTGAAAGGTTGTCTACCAATGACATCACTGTAGAGATGGAGGCAGAGGCAGGACAGGGGCAAGACAGGATGACCGTTTATGCCCCAGTGCTCTGCAGCATATAAAGGCTGGTATGCAGGCAGGGAGAGAGGGGCGAGTCTTCACTTTGTTTCTGCCTCCCCACAGGTGCCTGGAGAAAGTTGGGTCCATTGCAGGCAGCATGAAGGGCTTGGAGTTTTCAGAGTGGTGGCGGGGTGGGAGAAGAGGTAGAAACAAAAAGAGACAGGGATAGACAGAGGAGATAGAGCTAGAGGGACACAGAGACAGACACAGAAAGAGACATAGAGACAGACACACGGAGACAGAGACACATAGGGACAGAGAGAGACAGACAGAGAGATTGAGGGACTAGATTAGAAGTTACTGGTATCAAGTCACGATCGCCCGAATTGTCACTTAGGTAGGTAGAACTGAGGCGGGGGGCCAGGTGGGGCTTTGGGAGGTCAGGGCCCCCAGTGGGCGAGGCTTCTCCCACCAGAGGTCACAAAGATAGTAGCCGGGGTGGGAGTTCTGTGAAAAAACCATGTGGGTTCCTGAAACCCCAGATTCTACAGCCCAGACTGTGTACGGTGTAGACTCCCTTTCAAGGAGTTGCAGCAGGCAGGGCACGGGAGATGCCTACACCTGCACCGTTCAGCACCGCGGACAGCGAGGCGCCCCTGTGACCGGGAGGGGCCACCTCTAGGGGGGTGTGTGTGTGTGTGTCTCTGACCCCACTGAGCTTTCCCACTCACCTGTTCCCAGGGTCAGCAGTCATCTCTGTGAGGGAGGATGATTGTCCCCTTTTGTTGGCAGGCAAACTGAGTCTCAGAGCCGTGAAGGCACATATGCAAGGTCCCAGACCAGCCCCATGTGGGCTCTACTCAAGCATTTACTGTGTGCCTGACCCTGCACTGGGGACACAGCAGGGACTAAGGAAGACAAAAATTCCTGCCCTGTGAAGCAGACAGCTGATAAAGCAGCAACAATTTTTTCTTTTTTTTCTGAAATACTTTCTGATGAGGATTCTATGGAAAATAACATGGGCTAATGTGCTAGAGAGAGACTAAGAGGTGGCTTTGGTTGGGGCAAGGGTGATCAGGGAAGCTCTTTCTGAGGAGTTGACATTTGAGCTGGGACCTGAAGCAAGTGGGGGAGCAGGCTGGGGGGAGGGTGCTCCAGGCAGGGGGCACAGCCAGTACAAAGGCCCCAGGGTCGGAGAAAGCTTGGTAAATTCAAGAAAGAGGAAGAAAACAAACAGAAGTCAAGGGAATTTTCAAACAAGTGGGTCCTGCAACCATGTAATTTTTGGGGTGGGGAGTCTAAAGCAATACTCACACAGAAAATCTAGGGGTCAGTTGGTCATTGTTGAGAGCAAGGGATTGGACAAGTCTCTATGGAGTCCTGGGTTCAAATTCTTTCGCTATTTCCTACTGTGTGACCTAGGTCAGAGTTTGTCTGTATTGGTTAGCTGTTGCTGCGTAACAAATTACCCCAAAACTTTGTGGCTTAAATGACACTATCTCAATTTCTTGGATCTGGGCATGGCTGAACAGGGTCCTGTGCTTCAGGCTGTAACAAGGTATCAGTCAGGGATGAAGTTTCAGCTGAATGTCTGACTGGGGCAGGATCTGCTTCCAATCTCCCGTGGTCATCAGCATTATTCAGTTCCTTACAGGTTGTTAGAAGGAGGGCCTCAGTTCCTCGTTGGCTGGAGGCCACTCTCAGGTCCTTGCCCCTTAAGCTTCCCTACCATGGCAGGTTGCTTCATCAAAACAGAGTCAGTAGAGAGAGTCCAGCAAGATGGATGTCACAGTCTTTCTATAAGTGACATCTATCATTTTGGCTGTATTCTATTCATTAGAAACAGGGGGAGAGGATTACACATGGACAGGAGGACCAAGAGGCAAAGATCCTTGGGTACATCTTTGTGAGCCGCCTACCACAGTGCCCTCTAGGAGCCTCAGTTTCCTCATCTGTAAAAAGGACAGTGAGTTCCTACTTTGGGAGCGGGGTCCATGGGGAGGATGCTGTACAATGAATCATAGAAAGGTTCTGAGTACAGTAGGTCAACTTTAAACCTATCGACTCCTGGAGGCACAAGTATGAGATTCAAACCCCTGAACTGGAAATTCCCTGTAGTCTATCCCTCCAGTCTGAGGTGAGGTTAACCAGGGCAGACCTCAAGCTTTGCAGAACAGTCCCTGACTTTCCAAATGCAGTCATTTGTTAACTCATTGGCTCACCCAGAGTATTCATTTCCAGTGGCTGCTGTAACAAAATACCACAAACTGGAGGCTTCAACAGCCAACAGGTATTGTCACATTTCTGGAGGCTGGAAGACTGAGATTAAGGTGTTGGCTGGGTTGGTCCCTTGTGAGGGAAGGATCTGTTCCATGCCTCTCTCCTTGGCTTGTACATGTTCACAAAGCTTTCTCCCTATGTGCATGTCTGTGTCCAAATTTCCCTCTTTTATAAGACACCAATCATATTGAATTAGGGACCCACTCTCCACCAGTATGACCTCACCTTAACTGAACTGATTACATCTGCAACCACTCTATTTCCAAATAAGATTACATTGGGAGTTCTTGGGGGTTATGACTTCAACATATGAACTTGGGGAGAATCAAATCCAACCCATAACACCTGTCAATGGAAGACACTTCTCTCTCTGTCTCTGTTTCTCGGTCTGTCCGTCTGTCTCTCTGTTTCACAGTCTCTCTGTCTCTGCTTCTAAGTGTTCGTGTGTCCTTTTCTTTCTCCCTCTCTCTGCAAGCTCATTCCTGGCCCAGGACCCTCACGTGTGCTATACCCTCTGCTTGGAAAGCCCCTGGCTTTTGCAGGTATAGCTTCTTCTCAGCTCAGATGGCACATCCTCAGGTACCTCTACCTCACTTACAATCCTCCTCTATCATCTCCTTGCTGTTTTTCAAACATACCAAGCATGTTCCTGCCTCAGGGCCTTTGCCCTGGCTATTTCTTCTGCTTGGAACACCCTTTGTTCACATGGCTTCTTCCTTCGTCTTCTTCAGGTCTCAGCTCAAGCGTCACCATCACCGTATTAGCTAGAGTCTCCCCCGCTCCACTCACTCCCAGAGTCCCACCTCCCTGCTCTGTTTTTCTCCCATTGCACATTTATCAGCTGGATAGATTATAACCCATTGGTTTAACTGTTTCTTGTCTGTCTCCACCCAAGACTGTCATGTATTGACCGTTTTGGTCCCTGCCGCGTCCCAGTCTCCTAGGAGAGGGCCTGGCTCACAGCATGTGATCAATCAATGTTGCTGGAATCAGTGAATTGTATGGCTAATCAGAAGATTTTATAACAACTACCCAGACTTCTGTCATTGTGGAAGCTTGGAGTTTGCTGCTGAAGTTCAGGCACAGAATCTTAGAATTGTCACCAAATCTTAGAATCAAAAAGAAAGGACTCTTGGAATCCTCCTGCTCCAGTTCCCTCCATGTCATCCCAAGCATGGTTCTCTAGGCTGCCTTGGCTACCTCCTGTGATGGGGACCTCATTACCACCTAAGGCAGCCCATTCAGGTTTTGGATAGTTCCACTGGCATGAAAATCCTTCCTTAAGAACTGAGCCCACATTTTTCACCTTGAGATTCCCTTTGGTTTCTGAACTTCCCCTCCCCAGCTTCCTGCAAAACCAGTCAACTCCCTCCCTCTGCAACCCTGGGAGTTGGTGGGGAGGGAAGGAAGGGTTTGAGGGCAAGAATCCTGTTTTCTGAGGCTCATTCCCCCATTCTTCAGCCTTCCCTGAACATTTCTGATAAAGAAGATAGCTGAGGTGTTAGCTGATAACTAAAGTGTGAACTGATAACTAAGGTGTGAGCTGGTAATGAAAAGGTTAACCGATAAGGGAAGTGCTGGATGATAAGAAAAATCCTGGAAGAAATCTAGACGGTTAGGTAAGAACTAAAGTGCTTTAGCCAACAGTCCCCCACCTCCCTTTCTCCCTCCTTTCCTTCTCAAGCATTTATTGAGCACCTGCTATGTGCCAGGCCCGGTGCTGGGAGTGGGAGTTACAAAAAAGGATCAGATGCAATCTCTCCTTCGGGGCATTCAATCCCACACACCTGAGATCTAAGCTCTCTCGGAAGCCCCAGAGCCAGCAAAGTCTTTAAGACACCAAGGCATGAAGCTATGATGGTGGAATGGCCGGCAGTGGGCAGATTTCTTCCCCCAGCTCCTGCCTGCTGGTGGGTGAAGTGAACCTCTGAGTCTGTCCCTGCTGTTGGCACTTCTGGGCCGGTTCCTCTCTCTCCTGTGTGGGTGGCGAGTGACTTCATCTGGCCCAGTGGCTGTCACTCAACCCCAGTCAGACGGGAGACAACACAGTTGCCATGGAAACGAATATGCTTCCGTGTGTGTGTGTGTGTGTGTGTGTGTGTGTGTGTGTGTGTGTGTGTGTGT
>NC_041215.1:20943439-20944049 GCF_002837175.3 Physeter macrocephalus | reverse complement strand
CCTGTGTGGGTGGCGAGTCACTTCATCTGGCCCAGTGGCTGTCACTCAACCCCAGTCAGCCGTCAGACAACACAGTTGCCATGGAAACGAATATGCTTCCCCCTGGGGTGTGTGTGTGTGTGTGTGTGTGTGTGTGTGTGTGTGTGTGTGTGTGTGTGTGTGTGTGTGGTGAGCCAAGGGAGCCAGAAACCGTGTGTGGATGTGTGAATTCAGCACAAAGTGACCCAGGCCTGGTGACTCAAGTTGGGGTGGGGGGGAGGTTTAACTCCTTCTCTGCCGCTCCCCACTACTCTGTATTCACAGTCTGGGTCTTTGGGGAACCAGGGTTTCAGCATCAGAGTTGAGAGTGTTAGTTCAGAGTGTCTCAAGCCTGGCTCTCCCTCCAGGCAAACTAACCTCTCCATGCCTCAGCTTCCTCATCCAGAAAGCGGGCATAGGGCTTCGCTGGTGGCGCAGTGGTTGAGAGTCCGCCTGCTGATGCAGGGGACATGGGTTCGTGCCCCGGTCCAGGAAGAGCGGCTGGGCCCGTGAGCCATGGCCGCTGAGCCTGCGCGTCCGGAGCCTGTGCTCCGCAGCGGGAGAGGCCACAACAGTGAGAGGCCCGCGTACC
>NC_041215.1:20941310-20943389 GCF_002837175.3 Physeter macrocephalus | reverse complement strand
GATGCAGGGGACACGGGTTCGTGCCCCGGTCCGGGAAGATCTCACATGCCGCGGAGCGGCTGGGCCCGTGAGCCATGGCCGCTAAGCCTGCGCGTCCCAAAGCCTGTGCTCCGAGCGGGAGAGGCCACCAACAGTGAGAGGCCCGCGTACCGCAAAAAAAAAAAATAAATAAATAAATAAAAAATAAGTAAAATAAAAATAAAAGAAAGCGGGCATGAGAAGATGTCCTCATTTAAACATTCATTGAATGAACACTTATTGAAGCCTGCTATGTGCCAGGCACTGTTCTAGCAGCTCCCACGGGGCTCCTGGATCAGACAACAACAAGAATGAACTGAATTAAAGAAAAATCAGAAAGCGGTGTTCAGAGAAGAAGAGCCAAAGGAGGGATGCGATAGGGAGTGAAGGAGGGAGGAGAGGGAGCATTTAACTGTGGGTCAGGGAGGAGTTCTGATAAAAGGTGACATTTGAGCTGAGACTTCAGGGGTGAGGAGAAATCAGACATAGGAAAGTCTGAGAAGAAGCGTTCCAGGTTGAGGGCACAGCCTGTGCAAATGTCCTGGGGCAGGACTGTGCCTGGTGTATTGGAGGAACAGTGAAGAAACCCACATGGCTGGAGCAGAGTGAGCGAGGGGGAGCGAGGGAGGAGGGGAGGGCAGGGAGGGGGCAGGTCCACAGATTTGGGAGCTGTGGTGGGTAGGACTTGGGCTTTTACCCTGAGGGAGGTGGGGGCCCTGGACGGGTGTGGGCAGAGGAGAGGGAGAGGCACCTGACTCAGGTGCTCACAGGGGTCCTCTAGGGGCTTCAGGGAAGACAGATTGTGGGGAGCGAAGGAGAGAACCAGGAGACCAAGGTAGAGGTAACTGCCCTGGTCCAGGGAAGCATTGATGGGGGCCCATGAGGTGGAGGGTGCCTCTGCTGGCTTTGCTGTATCTTTTATTATGGTTGTGCTGGAACACCCAATGTCTCCAGGACGCAATCATGGGCTCCCCATAGGTCTCTTTTTGTGGATTGAGAAACAGACTTCCAGAGAGGGCAAGCCATTTTCCTAATGTCACACAGCCTATCATGGTGAACCTAAGATTTAAGCCCTGGCTGTTTGGGCCAGTTCAGATGCCATGGGTGACAAATACTGGCTCTGCTTTGGGGGGACCCCTCCTCCCCACTCCCAGCCTGACCCCACCCTGGCATGCTCCTTGCTCTAGAGCAACCCTGAGCTGGTTAGTGAGAATGTCACATCCCTCAGCCACAGTGATTGGTTCAGAGGTGGCCATGTGACCTGAGCCAAGCCAGTCAGAATTATCCATGGTCTTTGCTGGAACCAATAGGCAGGAGGGTTTTCATTTCTGCTTGCCTGGCTGACTGGGAAGAGAAATAAGTCTGGAGCTTGGGGTCTCTTTTGACTCTATGAATGGGGAGCCTGACTGTGAATGAAGCTCACCTAGAGGAAAGCCAAGCTGAAACACTGAAAGAGACCTCCAACATCAGCTCAACTCCTGGATCCAGCTATGCCTGAAGCTGGACCCTGGAATTTGCAGTTGCTGGAATCTGTTTATATGTTTTTCTTCCCAGACCTGTTAAATTTCCATTTCTCACAACCGAAACAGAGCCACGGCAGCAGGTTTCATCTCTCGAACTCCATGCCCTATCACAGTGCCAGCCTTTCTTCATGTGTTGGGCAGACATTATAAAAGGACACAAGGAAAATTTAGGGGATGATATATTTATTATCTTGATTGTGGTGATGGTTTCATGTACATATACATATGTCATAACCCATCAAAGTACACACTTTTGCCTATTTACATGTCAATTATCCCTCGATAAAGCCATATGTTTTAAAAATAGCCTCAATAGCAACATCTCAGCTCCTGGATCCAGCCATACTTAGAAGAAGAGAACTTTGGGCTTTTCAGATACATTAGCCAGTACATGTCCTCTTGCGGAAAGAATAACAATTATATTAATTTTATTTTATGGTCAGTTTTGTTAGCCCTTCTCTCTCTCTCTCTCTCTCTCTCTCTCTCTCTCTCTCTCTCTCTCTCTCTCTCTCTCTCTCTCTCTCTCTCTCTCTCTCTC
>NC_041215.1:20938357-20941228 GCF_002837175.3 Physeter macrocephalus | reverse complement strand
TCCCTCTCTCTCTCTCTCTCTCTCTCTCTCTCCCTCTCTCTCTCTCTCTCTCTCACGTCGCAACCTATATATAAGAGAAGGCCAAGAGGAGGCAGTTGGATGATGTGATGCCTCAAAAAATGTGTCCAAAAAACTGCTGTGGCTAAAGAATTTATGTTCAGGCTCATCTGGGAAACTGTTCAACAGATATCTCTTTTGCAGGACTTGTCAGAGCCTTTAAAATACAAATGGGACAACTCCGAGGCTTTCTGTACGCAATCTTCCAGAGATCCCCAGCAGGATTGGGTCCCAGATGCTCACAACAGACACTGCTCATTGATGTTCCCGTATTGGCTCCTTCCCTTGCCTGTCTCCATCTCCCCTCCCTTTCTGCTGCTTCCTGGAATCACCACCCACGTAACACTTCCTCCACCCAGACAACCCCATACACTACTCTTTCAGAACCCAAAGCCCTAAGTCCCCTCCCACTTGGACATCATTGTTCATTTGCTTTTTTTTCCTCCTCCATTGGAAAACATCAGAAAGACCAGAGATGCTGTTCCTTCTGGCCTGGGGAAAAAAATCTCTCACAACTGCACCCTCTCCTCGCAAATCCTTCCTCTGAGCCTTTGTCGATGCTGTGCCCCCCCGCCTAGAACACCCTTCCTTTCCACCTAACCAAATCCTCATTCTGCAGGTCAGGATTCCCCTCAGTATTGCGGCCCAGAGTGATTCTGGATGATTACATAAATAGCGTTAATTCACATGGGGAGAAATGAGTCCCTTTCCAATCTTTCATTACTTCTGATGATGCAAAGGAGAGAGTGCTGGGAACTCAGGGGTTTTTAACCCTTTTCTCTCACTCATCGTCTTGTAAGCAAGGTGAGATCAGGCTGCAGCCCCCAGCCTTGAGCGGGCAGTGACTCCTCACTAGATGGAATAACTGTGTTTTGTCACCCACTTCTATTTGGGCAGGTGCAACCAGCTTTCCATTTGCAGGAGGGAAGCAGAGACTCTGTTTTTAAATACACTTACTTGTGAAAACATGAGTCAGTGGAAGGCAGATATTAAATAAATTGTGGAACAGGTGGGGTGCTGACGTGCCAACAACCATTACCAATGATGCTTGGGAAATGCTCACCTCTTTCAGGAAGCCCTCCTGGATTGCCCCTGGCCAAGCCTGCAAGGTCTCAGCTTTGCCTCTGAAGGCCCCACCATTTCCTGTGAGGGCCCCTCACGTTGGCACAGGCACGATGCAATTTTCATCTCCGAAGGGCAACATAGAGTGGATGACAGGTGTCTCTGGGCCTCAGTCTCCCTGCCTGTGCCAGGAGGAGGGCCCTGGAGGCGGCGGCAGCACTGGGATCCGGGGGACACGCGCCTCCGTGCCAGCTGGGCTTGCCTCCCGCAGCTGCTGGCGTTGCCATGGTTACCGAGCAAGCATTTCTCTCCCCCCACCCCACCCGCCAGCCCCTCACCCTCGGACCAGGCCCTTCCAGGGACCGAGGCTCCTGGGTGTCATGGAAACGGTTTCCAGGCACCCGAAGCGGGGTTTCTCATTGGCTGGCTGCGCCTGCAGGCAAAGGTCTCCCCCAGGGTCACTGCTAGGGGCTGGAACTGGGTTTCTTCAAGGTCCCCAGGCACGTGAAGGGGCTGTCGCCTGTGAGATCTTGATTTATAACTCACTCCCCCTGGGGCTGCTCAGAGTGTCAGGAGCCACCTGGGTGGGGCTGGGACCTTTAGCCCCTCCCTGCTAAACTGCCCAAAGTCCCCAGCAAAAACCTCTGTTCTAAGTCAATGCACTGGGCTCGCTCTGCAAATGTGGCTCTGAGAGGAGCCACCAGGCAGCCCCTCCCCCTTCTTCTAGAATCTTCTTTCAGCACTGGTGGCTGCTCTGCACAGAGCAGGGGATAGGGGCCAGGACTCTGTACTCAGGAGCAGGGGAGATCACGGCTGGGACTGGGCCCTGGGGGATTTAAAAAATAAAATAATAATAATAACAGCAGCTAACACACTTCTTAGGGCAACACCTGCGTGCCCAGCCCTATTTTGGAAATAAACAACATAGGAACTCATTTAATTCTTAAGAGGTAGGTACCATTACCCCCATTTTAGAGATGGAGAAACTGAGGCTCAGAGAGGACAAATGCTTTTCCCAAGGTCACACAGAATGAACTCAAAGGCCAACTGGGATTTGAACTTGGGCCACATGGCTCCAGGGTCAACCATTTTCACTGCTAGGCTCTTTGATGCCTCTGATAATATGATTGAATGTTCCGAGGTGACATCTGCCATTGGCAATGGGGGCAGGGGTCTGAGATTAAGAGAGAGATGCCAGGAGGGGGTTGGGGCCTTGGGTAGCCAGAGGGGGAGATGGGCACTGCCAAAGAGAGGTTTGGGGGGGCTTCAGACCCTTCTAAAATTTCCATCAGGGACTGTGGAGCCACCCCAAAGAAACTGAAAACCCAAGTTTAAGAAGTGAGTGCACTGTGCAAACCCAGGCTCAAGATGGTCTCCTCAAACCCGCAGCTACCCCATCCCTTCCAAACAGACACTGCAGCTGAGCCCCTGATCCCTGGAAATTCTGGAAGGAAACCCAGGGCAAGAGGGGTCTGAGGAGGAAAAGTGACAGGGCAGCAAATTTTTTCTTTTTATCTTTAAACAATTGGACTTTATTTTTTATTTATTTTTTTAACATCTTTATTGGAGTATAGTTGCTTTACAATGGTGTGTTAGTTTCTGCCTTATAACAAAGTGAATCCATTATACATATACATATGTTCCCATATCTCTTCCCTCTTGCGTCTCCCTCCCTCCCACCCTCCCTATCCCACCCCTCTAGGTGGTCACAAACCACCTAGCTGATCTCCCTGTGCTACGCGGCTGCTTCCC
>NC_041215.1:20925103-20936412 GCF_002837175.3 Physeter macrocephalus | reverse complement strand
CCATACAATTTGTGAAATTTTTTGTTCTAGTTCTGTTAAAAATGCCAGTGGTAGTTTGATAGGGATTGCTTTGAATCTGTAGATTGCTTTGGGTAGTATTGTCATTTTCACAATGTTGATTCTTCCAATCCAAGAACATGGTATATCTCTCCATCTATTTGTATCATCTTTAATTTCTTTCATCAGTGTCTTATAATTTTCTGCATACAGGTCTTTTGTCTCCTTAGGTAGGTTTATTCCTAGATATGTTATTCTTTTTGTTGCAATGGTAAATGGGAGTGTTTTCTTAATTTCACTCTCAGATTTTCATCATTAGTGTATAAGAATGCCAGAGATTTCTGTGCATTAATTTTGTATCCTGCTACTTTACCAGATTCATTGATTAGCTCTAGTAGTTTTCTGGTAGCATCTTTAGGATTCTCTATGTATTAGTATCATGTCATCTGCAAACAGTGACAGCTTTACTGCAGCAAATGTTTTATGATAACCCCTGTGTATCCAGCCCTGGGCTGTGAGGTCCCCAAGGGACCCCAGAATGGCAGGGATGCAGAACTGGACACAGACTCACCCAGCCCCTTGGGATCAAGGAGAAGGGACCCAGAGGGCTGGGAGACTGGAACAAATTGGGACTAAGAGCGTGAACAGGAATTTGCCAAGCAAAGAGAGGAGAGTTCTAGGCAGAGAGAAGGTGACCCATGGAGTGGGTGGAGCATGGAGGAGATTGCTATAGGCTGAATGTTTGTGTCCTCTCCAAATTCATACACTGAAACCTAATCCCTGATGTGATGGTACTAGGAGGTGGGGCCTTTGGGAGGTGCTTAGGTCATGAGGGTGGAGTCCTTATGAATGAGATTAGTGCCCTTATAAAAGAGACCCCAGAGAGCTCCCTTACCCCTTCTGCCATGTGAGAACACAGTGAGAAGATGGTTGTCTACGAACCAGGAATCATTTGGTGTCTGAACTTGGCAGCACCAAATATGCCAACATCTTGATATTGGACTTACAGCCTCCAGAACTGTGAGAAGTGTCTTGTTTATAAACCACCCAGTCTATGGCATTCTGTTATAGCAGCATGACTAGACTAAGATTGACTATGCAAGGAAAATCAGGAGGGCTTCTTGGAGGAGGTGATATTTGAGCAGAGACTTGGAGGATGAGGAGGAGCTGGCCATGGGGAGATCTGGGGAGAACACTGTTCCAGGCAGAGGGGACAGCATGAGCAAAGACTTTTAGGCTGGACCATGCCTGGTATGTTCCAAGACCAGCAGGGAGGCTGGTGTGGCTGGAACAGAGTGAGAGGGAGGCGAGGGTAGGGAGGTAGCTGGGACCACACCCCAGAGGTGCCATTGCACTAGTCCAGGCGAGCGATGATGGTGGCCTGGCCCAGGCAGCGGCAGCAGGAGTGGGATGGAGCGAAGTGCTTGGATTCAAGGTATCATTTGGAGATAAAGCCCCAGGCCTCACTGATGGAAGGAAATGGGGAGGGAGGGGCTGAAAGAATTAGGGATGACAGTCAGCTTTGGGACCCTTTCCTCCCTGGCACAGAGAAATCATCAGGCAAGTTTTGGTCGCAGACAGATGGTAGGACCAGGAGGCGACTCAGGGCCACCCAGCCTCCCAGAGATGTCACTGTGGCCTCCCGGCGTCCTAGCTCCCACCAACTGCTGGTAACATGCGGCCCAGATGTTCCATCCTGGGGCCAACTGTGCCGGGCCTTCCCCAGCATCAAGCAGGTTTCGTCTGCGGCAGTGACAACTTCTTGGATGCCGCTGATGGGGAGGCAGTAGGGCGGGGCGGGGCTAAGGGGAGGACCCTTCTTGGCCAGGAAGCTGTCGCCAGCTGTCACAGGGAGGGGGCACATGGGCAGCAGAACCCAGAGTGGCTGGCATGGTGCTGGATTTGGGGTCTTGAGCCATCAGATAGGAACCCCTCCCTGGAAGAAGGAAAGGTTGGGGTCCCACACCAGACACTTGGGGCTCACAATTTCCAGTTGCAAATTCTACTTCCAAGGCTTTGTCCCAGCATTCCTTGGCCCGGGAGTGGCCTAGTCCCTTCCCCTTTCATTCAGCCCCTCAACAAGTATTTATTGAGCACCTACTGTGTACCCAGCACTGTTCCAGGCACGAGGAAGATATCAGTGACCGAAATAGACCAACAAAAGAAAACAAACCGGGCTTCCTTGGTGGCGCAGTGGTTGAGAATCCGCCTGCCAATGCAGGGGACATGGGTTCGAGCCCTGGTCCGGGAAGATCCCACATGCCGCGGAGCAACTAAACCCGTGTGCCACAACTACTGAGCCTGCGCTCTAGAGCCAGTAAGCCACAACTACTGAGCCTGTGCGCCTAGAGCCCGTGCTCCGCGATGAGAGAGGCCACCGCAATGAGAGGCCCATGCACCACAACAAAGAGTGGCCCCGCTTGCCGCAACTAGAGAAAAGCCCGCATGCAGCGACTAAGACCCAATGCAGCCAAAAACAAATAAATACATTAATTAATTAAAAAAAAAGAAAACAAACCAACCAACCCCCGACCTCATGGAGCTCAGTCTAGTGTGAGAGGCAGGCAATGAACTAACGAATGGGTAAATAAAATATTTTCAAAGAATGTAAGTGCTGGGAAAGATACAGAACATGTTGTGATGTGAAAGGAAAGACAGGGAAACTTCTTTAGCTGGGGGTAGTCAGGGTGGGCCTCTGGGAAGAGGTGGCATTAAGCTGAAACAGGAAGAAGAGCCACCTATGGGAAGAATGAGGGGAGGTCCTTCCAGACAGAGGAAACAGCAAGTGCAAAGGCCCTGGGGCAGGATAGTTCCTGGCAGGTAGGCAGAGAGTGAGGGGACCCTTGTGGTGGGTACTGAGTGAGCAGGGGGAGGGGAGGAGGGGAGGGCTGGGAGGTGAGCAGCGGCTGTGGTGTGGTGGTGGTGGTGATGGCGGGCAATCCTACAGGGGCGTGGATTTAGCCAGGTGTGGGGAGTGCTCTCTGTATATAGAGACCCGGGGAAGAGGAGCAGGCGTGTGCAGGATCTTTCCCAACAGACCTCAGAGAGGGTGAGGCATTTGCCTTGCACACACAGCAACTAACGCATCAACCTGGCCTTTCCCCACAACCCTGATATACTGGGGCCCTAGAATCCAATAGGAAATTTTCTCCAAGTCAAAAAAAAAATTTTAACAATTTAAAGAAGCTCTGCATGGCCAGCTCCATCATATCTGTTCAGGGAGCCAGCAGAGGAAGAAGAGGGGAAGAAAGAAAGAAAAACAAAAAAGCTCAATATTTCTATTGTCCTTATCCAAATAAATTGAGATGTATTTGTGAAAGTGTCAAGGAAACCTCCAAGAGTGAAACTATAAAATCACACAGCTGCTCGGAGGGCCCGTGACAGACAGCTCAGATTAATGTAGCTGTATTTTTATGGTCTGTTAACAGTTGATATGGGTTTTAAATATTATTATCTTCCATTGTATTGTCTGTCATTTTAAAAACTGCTCATGTCTCCTGTGTTTGCTTTTAAAAGGTTCTTATAGAACATTCCACCACTGAGCTCCCAAATCTTTTTTTTTTTCCTGTAGATATATCATCACAGGTCTTCTTTCCCCCCCACCCCCGAGCTAGGTTTTCCCTGGTACTTTCATGGGTAATTTACCACAGAACCTATTGGAACCCCCTGAGTTTCTTAATTCAGGGAGCAGCTGCCAGAGGCTGGATTCTTGTCTAGTTGGTGATTTCTGAGGTGTGTAGATGGAGCTGCTCCAGATGGGATACGTTTCCATGTCTATTAAAAGGGATCTGACCTCGGAGGGCTCAGAGTCTGTTTATGGAGACTTGTAGTAACCAGCTAATGCTGTGATCATGCCGAATAACAAACATCCCCTGCCCCTGCCCGCTGCCCTGTGCTCTCAGTGGCTTATAACAACAGACACTGGCTTCTTGCTTCCAGGTCTCTGCTCTCTCTGTTGGTGAACTCATCCACTTCTGCAGCTTTGGTGATTCCTACCAAGTCTGATCCCAAGCCCTGAACAGCTTTCTGTGCTCCAGACAAGAATAGCCAGCTTGTCCCTCTGGTTCAACATTACAAACCTTCCTGTCCTCTTCTTGGGAATGGCCCCATCAACCCATCTCACATCCCCTTTGATCAAAGACCTGGGCATCCACTGCCCCTCCTCCCACGTCCTCACCCATCACCTATCAGTTTCGACATCCTGTCCATTCTATCCTCTAAATCTCTCTCTTATCCATCCACTCCTTTCCCTCCCCACAGCCTCTGATCCACTCAATTTCACCCTAACTTTATCTCTGGACAACAGAAATCACCTCCTTCCTGGTCTCATGGCCTCCATTTTCTCTCCCTCCAATTTAGTCTCCCTAAGGTGACTAGAGTAATTATTTTTAAAAAATTTAACCTGATCAAATCCCTCTTCTGCTCAAATCCTCCCGTGGATCCCCAGAGGATAAAATCTAAGCCCCTCGACCTGCTCTTCAATGTCTTCATATAGGTCCCCCATTAAGTCTTTCTCATCCTCCCTAAATTCTCTCCTGTCATAATTCTACACTCTAGCCTGTTTCACTAATTCTTAACCTCCCCATCGAAATCCCCAGCTCTTTCCAACATTCAAACCTTTGCACATGCTGTTCCCTCTGCTTGGAATTCCCTTCCACATCACAAACTCCTATGCATCCTGCATGACCCAGCCTCCATTGCCTTTCCTCCAGCAGAGGGCACCTTCAATCTGTGCCTCACTCTACAACCAGGATCTGTGGCTCCCATGAGCCTAAAGCAAATTCTGCATTTGCTGTTGTCTTCCCAACTAGACAATGACCTCCCTGTAGGGAGGGGCTGCATTTTCCTCTTCTGGGCACTGCCAGCCCTCACCCCAGGAATGAGCATGGCTCTAACTACACAGAGCAAAGGAGATGGCCTAGTACAAGGCATTAATTACAGAGTCAGGATGATTAGAAGCAAGGCCGGTAGACTGCAGAAGTTCAGGCAACCACAGAACCATAAATAACAAGGTACTAATTGTGCAGGAAAGACAATTAGGGAGGGGGGTTTTGAGTCACTGGTTCCACGGTCTGGACAATTAGACATCGGGCCATATATAAAGGATGTGCTTCATCGCTTGGTTCGGACGATTAACAGGGCACCCAGGAAATAATAAAGCAAAATGCCATCATGCAGCCAGGCACAGAGCCAGGTGGTGCAGCCTTGAGGACTGGAGTCTGGCTGCCCAGACCTGAATCTTCCTGTGGAACCTTGAGCAAGAGACTTCCCCTTGCTAAGCCTCATTCTTCTCATCTGTAAAATGGGGATGTCCGTGGTGCCCACCCCAGAGGGTTGACCAAGGCCATGTGGATGATGTCACACAAAAGCATCATTATTACGAACAGCAGCAAGGCATCCTGCTAGGAGATGCTCTTTGCCAAGTCCTAGACGGTGCATGATACAAACCTCCCAGCCCAGACAATGGGAGAATGGGGCAGTGCAGGTGATGAAGAGAAAAATCAAACGATGGACACAGAAGCTGGGAGATCTAACAGGGTGCGATTTACTCACTGCAAAGAATACAGAGGTGGCCAGGTGGATACTGCCACCCTGTCCCAGCCCTTATAACCCACCCCGTATGGATCTGCCCTGAATTATGTTCCCTGGGGACCATGGAGCTGGGATCAATGGAGCAGACAAACCTGGGTTTGAGTCCTGGTAATGCCGCTTTGGGAAAGTGCTTTCCGCTGGCTGAGCCTCAGTTTCCTCATCTGTAAAATGGGTGCAGTGATCATTCCCATTTCTCCAGATTCAACAAGATGTCACACACAAAACACTTAGCCGCCTGCCTGGCATGAGGTAGGAATGTGATACATGGTGACTGTTTTATAATCATTATTAACATCAGTGTATCATTTTTTTTGTTACTGTCATCCACCCTGAAATGTTTCTCACGATTCCCGCATGACTGTATCTGGGCTCCAAGGCAGGCATATGGTAGGATTCGAAGGCATGTACAGAGGGGCTTGATAAAATAGGAATCATTCTGCTCAGAGCAAGACTTCTCTGGGTGGAGATTTCTCTGGGTGGCCAGGTTGCCAGTGTCCTGATGAAGAGCGATGGCTGGGTCAGCCTGAGGCTGCCAGGGTTAGATGAGAAGAAGCCGGTTGTGGAAAGATCCGGGAGAAGGCACTCCAGGCGGAGGGTACGGCCAGTGCAAAGGTCCTGAGGCAGGATCATTCCTGGTATGTTCAAAGAACAGTGAGGATATATAACCCAAATAATTGAAAGCAGGGTCTCAAACAGACACTTTTACACCTGTGTTCGTAGCAGCATGATTCACAGTATTCGAAATGTGGAAACAACCCGGCTGTCCACTGACAGATGATGAATAAACAAATTGTGGTCCATCCATACAATGAAATATTTTTCAGCCTTAAAAAAGGAAGGACCTTCTGGCATTCCATTGTATGGATGGACCACAATTTGTTTATCCATCATCTGTTGACAGACACGTGGTTTGTTTCCACCTTTTGGCTACTGTGAATGATGCTGCTATGAACACAGGTGTGCAAGTAACTCTTGGAGTCCCTGCTTTCAAATCTTTTGTGGATCTACCCACAGGTGCAATTGCTAAATGAAATGGTAATTCTATGTTTAATTTTTGAGGGACCACCATACTGTTTTGTTACTTCTTTTTATTTTGGTTTCTGGTGTCTTCTGACATATAGAAGTTTCCAATTATAATATAATCTTCTTTATCATTCTGAGTCGAGGGAGGCTGGGAAGGGCAGTGAGGCCACTTGTGTAGGCTGATGAACGGCTAAGGACCTAATCAGGTGCGCTCCTCCCTGGCCCTGGAGAAGGCCCAGGAATGGAGCGTGGCTTCAGCAGATGGACCCCCAAGAGGAACTGATACTAGAAGAAGTGGAGGTTTCTGAATCAGAAATTAAGATGAATTATGGAAAATAAAGCAGCCATATTTTGTGTCCACCTGAGTTGGGGCTAACTTCAGAACCTGTGATTTTTATTTGTCATCTGTCTCCTTCGCTGAATCAAGAGCACTGTGAGGACAGGACTGTGTCCGTCTCCTTCGCCAACGTGTCCACACATCCAGCCCAGGGCTGGGCATCCACTAGGTCAGGAGTCAAACTTTTTCTCTGAAGTGTCAGATTGTAAATATTTTTACCTTGCAGGCTAGATGAATTCTGTTTCAACCACCCAATTCTGCCATTGTAGCAGCAAAGCAGCCATAGACACATATAAATGAATGGACATGACTGTGTTTTAACAAAACTTTATTTACAAAAACAAGCAGGGGGCCAGATTTGGCCCTGGGGCTGCAGTTGGCTGACTCCTGCCATAGGTGCTCCAGGAATAGTTGTTCGATACTGGGAGGGACTCCTGAAAGGAAAGGGCTGCCTCTGGCCCTAAGTGGTTCTCCAGGTGAGCAGAGAAGGGTATTTCAGGCAGAGAAAACTGCGTTCAGAGGTCTGGAGGTGGGAATGTGAGTGGATGCTAAGGGAGATTCAGGGGAGGGGGACTAAGTTACACATCGTCGTCATCATGGGCACCGTGGTCTGGAGGGGAGGGGGTTGGATGGACTCCAGAGAGCCGTGGGAGCCATAGAAGGTTGTAGAGCAACAGAGGAGTTGCTTATTACATCCTGAAGACCCGCTGGGGCTCACTGTGAACTTCTTTATCCATCCAGGGCAGAAATATCTGAGGTCGCTTTTGCTATAATACAGTTTAGAAGGAGCTTGAAGCATCCTCTCCCCCAGACAGGTGCCCTTATGAGAAACCCTGGGTCCTTCACCCACCCTGTAAGAGCCAGAATTTTATTGAGTGCTTGCTATATACCAGGGCTTTTTTTTTTTTTCAGGTAATAAAAAATTATGTTTCTGGGGAATTCTCCAGCTGTCCAGTGGTTAGAACTCGGCGCTTTCACAGCCAGGGCCTGGGTTTGATCCCTGCTCGGGGAACTAAGAACCCGCAAGCTGCACGGTGTGGCCAAAAAAAAAAAAAAAAAAAAAGAAATTATGTTTCTCTTTTCCCTTTTGCCATTAGGAAGCTCAGATCCAAGTGCAAGGTCCAACTGTAACTATGGGACAATACCTTATTACAGAGCCCCAATGAAAACCAGGATACTTATTGTCACAAGCACCCCTCACAGACTCTAATGAGACAGGAACTGTTAGCAACCCCATTTGAGGAACCCCCATTCCACCTATGCACAGTGTGTGTATTTCACACGGTTTTCCCATCAAAGTAAGATGATCAACCATCCTGGTTTGCAATGAGGGACTTTCAGTGTTAAAACCAGGGAAGTCCTTGTCAAACCAGGATGAGTTGGTCACCCTGTACAACAGCTTGAAAAAGAAACAATCGAAAAAGATCAAACTGCAGGCTTTTTGCACCTAGTGGCCTGCACACCCAGGACCATTTAAATGAATCATTCAGATATCATGGAAGTAGCCGAGCCAAGTGTGTCTTTTTTGCTGGGCACTTGTTAAAAAATCAATAAAAATAATACCAGTCAACAAACTCCTAATCTTTGCCCCTGGAAGAGGAGGCAGAGCACAGCTGAGCCAGCAGAGAGGTGGCACTGGGGTCCTGAGGTCTGGTCCTGCATCTGGCTTGCTGTGTGGCCTGGGGACCCAAAGGGCACTGCTGTCTGGGAGGCTCTGGCAGCTGCAGCTGATCATGGGGGTTCTCTAAAGCAGGTGGTAATGGGGAGAAACATGCCACCACCCTGAGCATAAACCACTCACGGTGGTGGTAGGTGAAGCTGGAATGTTTATAACTTCTTTCCCATCCTCTGCGTTCGCCTGGGTCCAGTCCCGTCATCACCCACCGGGTCCAGTACTGTCCCCCACGCTCCTGCCCACGTCCCCTATTGTTTGTCCTCCCAGCAAAAGCCAGAGGGCGCCCATGAGCACCTGAGTCAGGTCCTACCCCTCCTCTGCCCACAGCCCTCCAGGGCTCCCACCTTCCTTGGGTAAAAGCCCAAGTCCCCCTGAGACCCACAAGACCCCGCACAACCAGCCCCATCTCCTCCCTGCCCTCCCCTCCTCCCTCTCTCCCCCTCCCTCACTCTGCTCCAGACACATGGACCTCCTCACTGTTCCTCCAACACGCCAGGCATGGTCCTGCCCCAGGCCCTTTGCACAGGCTATACCCTCTGTTTGGGACACCATTCTTCCACATGTCCCCATGGTTTTCTCCTTCGCATCATTTAGGTCTCAGCTCAAATGTCACCTCCTCAGAGGGGCCCTCCCTTGTCATCCCAGCTAAAGTTGCATCCCCTCACTCCATCACTTTTTTTCCACATCACTGTGTTTCAATTCTGCCTATCACTTATCAGTATTTGAAATGACCATTTGTTGTTTGTTTGCTTGCATATTCTCTGTCTCTCTCCAGCTTCCAGCAGCTCCAGGAAGGTGGGAAATATTGTCCCTTCTGCTTTCTGCTGGACCTCCAGTGTCTAGAATAGTGTCAGGCACACAGCGATGATCAATGTTTGTTGAACGAATAAATGATCCAACAGGGGCAGACAGGGTAAGAACACAGAGGTGGGCATCAAAGAACTCGTGTTTAATTCCTAGCTCTGCTATGCACTGGCTGTGTGACCTTGGGTCAGTTGCTTAACCTCTCTGTGCCTCCATTTTCTGGGAGTATCTAATGAAATAATTCACACAATGTGGCTTGCAGGGTGTCTGACAGCTACTTAGCCCTCCCTAAATGAGTCACTCTTACCAGGTCAGGCAGTATCCCACTCGTAGGACCAAATAACCTTCATCTCAGAGACCTCGCCAGGTTAGGACATGTGGACCAGTCTCTCTTTTTTTAATGGCTGCATGCGTTTCCATAAGATGCATGTTCCATGGTTTATCTACCATGTCCCCACCTGCTGGACACGTCACCAACTCCTCAGGGCACATGCTTGAACGTGAGTCTTTGCACACACGTGCAGATGCTTCTCTGGGTTAATTGCTGAGGGCTGGAGTTGCTGCTCTGTTTTTATTTATTTATTTATTTATTTATGGCTGCATTGGGTCTTCATTGCTGCACGTGGGGCTACTCTTCGTTGCTGTGCGTGGGCTTCTCATTGCGGTGGCTTCTCTTGTTGTGGAGCATGGGCTCTAGGTGCGCGGGCTTCGGTAGTTGTGGCTCGTGGGCCCTAGAGTGCAGGCTCAGTAGTTGTGGCTCACGGGCTTAGTTGCTCCACGGCATGTGGGATCTTCCCAGACTAGGGATCAAACCCGTGACCCCTGCATTGGCAGGCGGATTCTTAACCACTGCCGCCACCAGGGAAGCCCCTGCTCTGGGGTTTTACTTGATGTCGTCAGGCTGCACAGCTGCTGTATATGCGTCCCGCTCCCCTCACCCCCATCAATACTTGATTTCATCCAATTTTTTTCTAGTTCTCTCCCAATCTGATCAGTGCAAAGCAGAATCTCATTCTGGTTTGATTTTCCTGAGGCAGGACTGTGCCTGGCGTGTTGGAGAAACAGCCAGGAGGCCCGTGTGGCTGCAGCAGACTGAGCTAGGGGGAGAGAGAGAGGAGAGGAAGGCAGGGAGGGGATGGGGACAAGTTGGGTGGTGCAATGGTTAGGCACGTAGCCTTGAGAGCTAGACCATCCTGGGTTCAAGTCCTGGATCTGCTCCTCAGTAGCTGGGTGATCTTGGGACCAAAGACCCCAGAAAGGGGCATAGCGTCCTCATGCTTCCGTTTCATCATTTGCCAAGTGGAACTGATGATACCGTATCTGCTTCATAGAATAGAGGAGGGTCTGAGCAGGGGAGGGAAGATATTCGATCTGTGACTTCTTTCAAAAACTCTCTTGGGCTGCCAGGGGCAGAGATGGAGGCCAGGAGGCCAGAGGAGACTGGGGTGGTCTCTAGACAAGAGGTGACAGCCTCTTGTGAGAGTCTGTAATGCCCTCCACAGCTGGGCTTGTCAAATCCTCACCCTAAACCCCTGTGGTCATGTAGATCTCATTATTTCCATTCTACAGGTGAGGAAACCAAGATCATTTCTTATTAGCACCATAGCTGATAATGATGGAGTCAGGATCATGCCCCCACCCCACCCCCAACTTTACCCAGGTTTCCTTTCTCACTCTTTCTTCTTTCTTTAAGAACAAGGATGGGGCTTCCCTGGTGGCGCAGTGGTTGCGCGTCCGCCTGCCGATGCAGGGGAACCGGGTTCGCGCCCCGGTCTGGGAGGATCCCACATGCCGCGGAGCTGCTGGGCCCGTGAGCCATGGCCGCTGAGCCCGCGCTCCGGAGCCTGTGCTCCGCAACGGGAGAGGCCGCAGCAGAGGGAG
>NC_041215.1:20909610-20924711 GCF_002837175.3 Physeter macrocephalus | reverse complement strand
CTTCGTTGCTGTGCGTGGGCTTCTCATTGCGGTGGCTTCTCTTGTTGTGGAGCATGGGCTCTAGGTGCGCGGGCTTCGGTAGTTGTGGCTCGTGGGCCCTAGAGTGCAGGCTCAGTAGTTGTGGCTCACGGGCTTAGTTGCTCCACGGCATGTGGGATCTTCCCAGACTAGGGATCAAACCCGTGACCCCTGCATTGGCAGGCGGATTCTTAACCACTGCCGCCACCAGGGAAGCCCCTGCTCTGGGGTTTTACTTGATGTCGTCAGGCTGCACAGCTGCTGTATATGCGTCCCGCTCCCCTCACCCCCATCAATACTTGATTTCATCCAATTTTTTTCTAGTTCTCTCCCAATCTGATCGGTGCAAAGCAGAATCTCATTCTGGTTTGATTTTCCTGAGGCAGGACTGTGCCTGGCGTGTTGGAGAAACAGCCAGGAGGCCCGTGTGGCTGCAGCAGACTGAGCTAGGGGGAGAGAGAGAGGAGAGGAAGGCAGGGAGGGGATGGGGACAAGTTGGGTGGTGCAATGGTTAGGCACGTAGCCTTGAGAGCTAGACCATCCTGGGTTCAAGTCCTGGATCTGCTCCTCAGTAGCTGGGTGATCTTGGGACCAAAGACCCCAGAAAGGGGCATAGCGTCCTCATGCTTCCGTTTCATCATTTGCCAAGTGGAACTGATGATACCGTATCTGCTTCATAGAATAGAGGAGGGTCTGAGCAGGGGAGGGAAGATATTCGATCTGTGACTTCTTTCAAAAACTCTCTTGGGCTGCCAGGGGCAGAGATGGAGGCCAGGAGGCCAGAGGAGACTGGGGTGGTCTCTAGACAAGAGGTGACAGCCTCTTGTGAGAGTCTGTAATGCCCTCCACAGCTGGGCTTGTCAAATCCTCACCCTAAACCCCTGTGGTCATGTAGATCTCATTATTTCCATTCTACAGGTGAGGAAACCAAGATCATTTCTTATTAGCACCATAGCTGATAATGATGGAGTCAGGATCATGCCCCCACCCCACCCCCAACTTTACCCAGGTTTCCTTTCTCACTCTTTCTTCTTTCTTTAAGAACAAGGATGGGGCTTCCCTGGTGGCGCAGTGGTTGCGCGTCCGCCTGCCGATGCAGGGGAACCGGGTTCGCGCCCCGGTCTGGGAGGATCCCACATGCCGCGGAGCTGCTGGGCCTGTGGGCCATGGCTGCTGGGCCTGCGCTCCAGAGCCTGTGCTCCGCAACAGGAGAGCGCAGCAGAGGGAGGCCCCCATACCACAAAAAAAAAAAAAAAAAAAAAAAAAAAAAAAAAAGAATAAGGATGTACTGATGTTGTTTATCCCTGCTCTGAGCACAGAAGTGACACCGTTCACTGCAGAAAATTTAGAAAATCTCAACATACTAAAAAGAAAAAATGAAACTTGGCTGTTATCTTGCCCCAGTGTGCAAACTTCTACGGGTGCTTCCTTTTAGTCTTGTTTCTGTGCAGGTATACGCATTGTAATTTATTTAATGGCAACATAGTGTTTTTCAAATTCATCCCCTAAGCACTTAGGTTGTATCTGATGTGTTGCTGTTATAGACCAGGAAATAACACCCTTGTAGCTACTTGTATGTTTCCATCCACAATTATCTTCTTGGGGAAACATCCTGGAATGACTAATCAGAGGTCAGATATATATTATAAGGTCTTTCTTTCTTTTTATCCTTCTTTCTTCCCTCCCTCCCTCCCTCCCTCCCTCCCTCCCTTCCTTCCTTCTCTTTTACTAATTTAAAACAACTTTATTGGAAATATAGATATAAGCCTTTTATATAGCAAGTAAATTTTTACACACAAGTACCCAAACGAAAAATTGAAAGAAATGGACACATCCTTTTAGCAAAGTGGCATGATGGAGGTTCTTGATGCAAAATATTGCATGATTAAGTCCTTCCTGTGAGTGACTCACTGAATGAGATTAGCCTATTTTTCTTTTTTGTCCTTAGAAATATATTGTTTCCCTTGTTGATTCTGGATTCTCAGATATATTCAGGATTTCCTCACATGAAGGTCCTAGTCTGAGATTTTTATCTGTACTGTCAATGTCACATCATTAGCTCCAGGGATGCTCTCTCTTTGCTTTTCTTCTTTTAATTCTTATTAAGGTGAAATTCGCATCATGATCATGAGGTTTGGGATGTATCCTTTTGATGCAGATTACCCAGTTCTCAGACATCCAATTCCCGCCCCGCCCCCCCCCGACCCCGAGATACCCACTGTTACTCTTTTGATGGTTTTCCTTTCAGTCTTTTTTCTATGCACATGGGTACATGATCTTGATACACCTGCTTTGCTTCTGCCCTCATTACAAATTCAATTTTGTTAATTGCTAAAGTGAGGGCAAGGGGTTTCGTCCGCGGTGTGTGTATCTCTGCAGCTTCTCTGACGCCTAGGACAGCCTGGCACACAGTAGGGGCTTGGTAAGTACCTATTGGATTAATTCATGAACAATACATCAAGACTTGTTTTATTTTTCAACCCAGCATGCTGCCATCATGATACCTTCTTTGTGAGCCTGTGAATATGGGTGTGAAATAATCAGTTCAGGTGAGGAAACTGAGGCTTGGTCTAGGCAAGTGACTGGCCCAAGCAGAGAATCTGAGGGCTGGAGAGGGAAGCAGAGAGGGAGAGGCCCCAGGTAAGAGGCCCGTAACACCCCCCACACACACCCCGGGCGGGAAGAAGGTTCTCTGACTCAATGTCAACTCCGCAGAAAGGCGAGAGCAGATGATGATAAATCTTTCTGCATCGAAAATTAATAGGGAGGAAATTTATTTCAGTGGCATGTGGATGTACCTCTCCCTCCTCTCTCCCTCCCCCAGGCCACACACAGGATGGAGTCGCGGGGGGGGGCGATTTTTGAGAACGGGGGACAGAATGGGGAGCCCAGAGCCAACAACGTATGGGATGTTCTCCCTAGAAGGGCAGCGAGAGAACAGAGTCTCATACCAGTGCGTAGGGAGGGGAAACCAAGACCCAGAGCAGAGGGTACAGACCCACCTCATCCCTCCCTGTGTCACCCCCTAGGGTCCTCCATGTAGGGTCCACTCATTTGGGTGAAACCCGTGATCCCAGCTCAGCCCCCATCTCCAGGCAGACTTCCTGACCCCGGTTTAGCATACAATCGGCATCTATTGGAGTTTCCTATGATCACGTGTGCGCACGCACGCACGCACGCACACCAGATTACAAGGGAAGAAGGTCACTCAACTAGGGATAGTTGGTGCTCATGTGGGCTTGAGACCAGAGCCTGTAATTTTTTAACTGCAGGCATCTCTCTCTCTCTCCTTCCTTCCTTCCCTCAGAGCCATTTAAACGATTACAAAGATGCTATTTTTATCTCGGGGAAAATTTAATTATAGACATTGACCTTTACATTTTCTTCCCAGGCTCACGTGCTGCTGGCCCAGAGTGTGAGAGGCTTCCATGAGCATTCTCAGAAGAGAAACGTCCTCTAAGTCAGAAACTCGAGATGTGCAAGGGAGAGCAGAGGCCAAGGGTGGAGGTCCAAGCTCATGGTATGGGAGGCATGTCGCAGCCCCCAGGGAGACCTCGGAGGGAAGGTATTCCCTTTTTTGTTGCCACATTTTGGAGCTGAGGTCAGGAAAGTCTGGTCTGTACTGGTTATGGCCGTGGTCTTTTCATGGGTTACCCACCTGTCTCTAATTGTATTTCCTTTTTTGCCCTGGACAAATCTTCCGAGGTATGGTAATACTAGGAGCTCATTCAATGGTTTGGGACTTCCCTTAAACATTTAATTATTCAACAAATTTTAAATGTGTGTCAGATGCTGTCCTAGGTTTCCTAGGTTGGGAGGAAATGGTGAACAGAACAGAATGAAAGTCTCAATAAACAAGAGCGGGCATTGTACAGTAAAAAATAAACAAGTACATGTGTACAGTGGGTCAGATGGTGGTGAGAGCTAAGGGAAAAAAATCAAGGAGCAAAAGAGGATGAAGATGTGTCGGGAGGTAAATCTTAAACAGGGTGGTCGGGGAGGCCTCAGTGAGAAGGTGGCATTTGAGCAGGCACAGAGGGCACAGCCTGTGCAAAGGCCCTGGGGCAGAACTGTGCCTGGAATGTTGGAGGAACAGCGAGGAGGCCCCTGTGTCTGGAGCAGAGTGAGCGAGGGAGAGAGAGGGAGGAGGGGAGGGCAGGGAGGGGACTGGGCACGTCACACTGGACCTTGTGGGCAGAGGGGAGGACTTGGGCTTTTACCCCAAGGGAGGTGGGAGCCCTGGAGGATTGTGGGCAGAGGAGGGGGCGGGGCCTGACTCAAGTGCTCACAGGTGCCCTCTGGTGGCTGCTATGGGCAGGACAGACTGTGGGGGGGCAAGGGTGGGAGCCAGGGGACCAGGGTGGAGGCAACTGCACTGGTCCAAGCTGGCAGTGATAGAGCTGGACCAGAGGATATAGAAGATGGAGGAGAAGTGGGCACTTTCTGGATAGATTGTGGAGGCAGAGCCAATGGAGTTTTCTAAAGGACTGGTTGTGAGGTGTGGGGAAAAGGGGAAAGCGGAGGGTGATACTAGTGTCTGAATTGAGCACCTGGAAGGTTGGAGCTGCCATCAGCTGAGATGGAAGGATGAGGAAGGAACAGGTTGGTGGGGTAGGGGGTGAGAATCCAGATTTGGCTTAGATGTGTTATTGGGTGCCCACATGCAGATGTCAGGGGCAAGTTAGATATTAGGAGTTCAGGGGAGAGATTCCTTCTGAAAACATAAATCTGGTGGTCAATGATGGAAGAAGGTATTTGAATCCATGGGGGTGGATTTGTCCAGGGAGAAAAGGAAGAGAGAAGATGCATGAGGGCTGTCCTGTGTCTAGAACCTGATCAGAGAAGGAGAGAAGTTGGCAGAGGGACTGAGAAGGTCCAACAGAGGGGACAGAGGGAAGCCAGATGGATGCAGGTTCCCAGGGGCCAAGTGAGGACATTGTTTCTAGGAGGATGAGGGGCGAGCCAAGTGAGATGCCCCTGGGAGCGAGAGGAGGTTGGGGACTGAGACGTGACTGGTTGGTGTGCGCACTGGGAGGTCACCTCAACAAGGGCAATATCAGGACAGTGGTAGGAAGGGTTCATCACTGAGATTTATTTTATTTTATTTTTTAATTTTATTTATTTTTGGCCACGTTGGGTCTTTGTTGCTGCACGTGGGCTTTCTCTAGTTGGGGGGCTACTCTTCGTTGCGCAGGCTTCTCGTTGCGGGGGCTTCCCTTGTTGCGGAGCGTGGGGTCTAGGCACGCGGGCTTCAGTAGTTGTGGCGCACGGGCTCTAGAGCGCAGGCTCAGTAGTTGCGGCGCACGGGCTTAGTTGCTCCGCAGCATGTGGGATCTTCCTGGACCAGGGCTCGAACCCTTGTCTCCTGCATTGGCAGGTGGATTCTTAACTACTGCGCCACCAGGGAAGTCCCCACCGCTGAGATTTTAAGGAAGGACTTTGCCTCTCTGAGCCTCAGATACCCCAACTCTGGAGTGAAAGTATCAGTGGGACCCCCCCCCCTCAACCAAAGTCAGTCTGAGGATTTGGTGAGGTCATGTGCTCAGCACACAGTCTGCTTGGTAAGGCAGAGATGGTATCACTAGATTATTGTCATTACAGTTAGGAGTGCTCTCTGTCCACCCACCATCCATCCACTCATCTATCCATCCACCCATCCATCCATCCATCCACCCATCCACCCCCTCACCTATCCATCCAACCTCTACTCATCCATGTATCCAATCACACATCTGTCCACCCATCCATCCATCCCTCCATCCATCCACTCACCCATCCATCCACTTATCCATCCATCCATCCACCCATCTATCCACTTATCCATCCATCCATCCATCCACCCATCTATCCACTTATCCATCCATCCATCCACCCACCCATCCATCCACTTATCCATCCATTCACTTATCCATCCATCCATCCATCTATCCATCCATCCACCCACCCACCCATTCATCCATCAGTTTTTAGCCATCCATTCTTCCACCCATCCTTTCAGTGTCTACACACGCCGAACCCTATGCTCCATTCAGTCTCCAGGCCTGTCTTGCTACCTCCCCTAGCCCCTAGGCTGCGCCCACCATCATCAGCCTGAGTTTGTTGAACGGACCAGAGCCAGCCAGGCTGTACCTCCCTGCTGTCTAGCTGTGGGCTGTGCTCAGGATCGGGAAGAGCTCCCTCCAACCAAGCCCTTCTCTGAAGGACCAGTTCTGGGGTCTAAGTCTCAGGAGCCACAATATTTATATCAGCTGAAAATTCTTTTGGGGGGCTTTTCTGGCCCTTGAACAAGGTTAGAGAAGCCACCCTCCCCTTGCACCCCAAACTCCTCTGCTCACTGGTACCCTCCTTGATCAGAAGACCTCTTAGCACCAGCATCGAACATTTCTTTATTTGGATCACTTTGACTTATTTCTGTTTCTCTCACCATCTCCTGAGAAATGGACAGAATGGGATAGTTGGGGAAGGGGAGACTATCACAGAAGTGTCTTGTCCCATCTCTGCCCTGCTTTGCTGCGTGACCTTAAGACACATTCCCTCTCTAATCATTTCAGTGTTTAATATACAAATGTGTGAACAGGCTGATTTTTTTAAAGTAACATGTAAATTATCAACCATCGAAATAAACGATTATATTTATTGAAAAAAAAAGACACATTCCCTCTCTGAGCCTCAGTTTCCTTATCAGTACAATAGGGTCACATTCCCCCAACCTCAAGACTAAATGAGTTGTGCATCCAAAGCACTTAGCACATAGTAGATTCTTAATAACTACCAGCTATTAATATTATTTGTATGACAGACCCCGACACTAACCACTACTGACATTGAGATGTGTGTTCTTCAGACATTTTTCTATGCATAGAAACGGTCTGGGGATCATAAATGGGATCATATTTAAAACCACTAACTCCAGGGGCTTCCCTGGTGGCGCAGTGGTTGAGAGTCCGCCTGCCGATGCAGGGGACACGGGTTCGTGCCCCGGTCCGGGAAGATCCCACGTGCCGCGGAGCGGCTGGGCCCGTGAGCCGTGGCCGCTGAGCCTGCGCGTCCGGAGCCTGTGCTCCGCAACGGGAGAGGCCACAACAGTGAGAGGCCCGCGTACCGCCAAAAAAAAAAAAACAAAAAAAACCCCCACTAACTCCCAATGAAATAACAACAACAATCATTAGATTTCCTAGCCCACAGCTGGGCCTTTTATATCCTGTTAAATTCCCCCCAACAGCCCGAGAAAGAAGATTTCTTGTTTTCCTAGTCCTCATTCACAGAAGAGAAACAGGCCATGCGGTGAGAAGAACGGCTGGATGCGGGCCCACATCAGCCTGAGTCCAGAGGCTGAGTGATGGGCCAGGTCAGCCACCGGAGGAGGAATGGAGTCCCTCCTGGGGCACCCTGGGCCAGGCTCCACCCCAGCCTGTGTCTTCCCCCTAAAGTCATGGCAACCAGCTCCTTTGAGATGCTAATTAAGGCAAATAGGAGATGATTCCTACCCTCAACCCTCCCCTGAGAACTAAATGCCAGGAGGGCCCTCCCTCCCCTGACCCCCTGTGCAGGCAAGGTGTTGTGGAATGCCTGTGGCCAGAGGGACTCCGTTTCCCCAGGTTGCGTCACTTGCTATTAGGCTGAGTCCCTGGGGGCTGAGGATGGGAGTGGGGAGAAGGGGTGAGCTCACTGGCTCAGAGATTGCAGATGCCAACCATGGGCTGGGTGCCAGCCACTAAGCACTCTCCATACACCATCCATTCAATGTTTTAAAATTTTGGTCTTAGATATTTCTTTGTTTGGATAGATAAAGATGAAACGGTGTATACATGTCAAGAGCAATGCTTAAATGGCACCTGCTTCATGCCAAGCCCTATTTTCAGCACCTGATTGGTGTTAATTCATTATATCCTCATCCAAACAGCCCTCTGAGGTGGGCATCATCATTCCTGTTTTGTAGATGAGGCCACTGAGGCACAGAGAGGTAAGTGACTGGCCCAAGGTCACACAGCTAGTCAAAGGCAGAACTGGGCTTTTAACCATCGTGCTTTTCTGCCTTTCAAGGTACAAAAGAGTTCACAGGGGGAAAAAGGAATCTCCCCAGGGATAGGTCATCCAGTGCCTATCCCAGAGTCAGCCAATTTTATAGGTCCCTGTGTTCCTTCCAGGGTTGACATGTACACACATAAGCACCTGTGTGTATATTTTTCTTCCCTTCATGATTCTTTTTTACACATGTGTGTGTACTCAAATTCTATCCTGCACTTTCCTTGTTATCAATTAACAATACACCTTTGAGATCATTTCTTATGGGTACATGGATTCTCACTTTTTATACATCTGCCAACTACTCCACTGAGAGAATAAACCAAGCTGTTTTTTCTTTTATTGTGGTGAAATATACGTGGCATAAAATTTACCATTTTAAAACTTAAAAATGTACAATTCATTTTTGTAAGTACATTCACAAGGTTGTACAACCATCCCCATTATTTACTTCCAGAACTTTCCCATCCCCCCAAAAAGTGACCCCATCCCCATTCTCAATCACTCCCCCTCCCCTCCCCCAGCCCCTGGCAACCACAAATCCACTCTCTGTCTCTGTGGATTTGCCTGTTATGGACATTTCGTATAAATGGAATCATACAATGTGTGGTCTTTTTTGTCTGGCTTCTTTCAATGAGCATAAGGTTTTCAAGGTTCATCCATACTATATAATATGTCAGTGCTTCGATTCTTCTGAAATTAAAAATGATTGTGGTAAAATATATATAACAAAATTTACCATTTTAACCATTTTTAAGCGTGCAATTCAGTGACATTAAGTGCATTCACACTGTTGTGCAACCATCCCCACCATCCACCTCCAGAACCTTCCCATCTCCCTAAAATGAAACTCTGCCCCATCAAACACTGACTCCCCGTCCCCCTCCCCCAGCCCCTGGCCCCCACCATCGACTTCCTGTCTCTATTGATTTGACTCTTCTAGGACCTCCTACAAGTGGAATCAGACAGCATTTATCTTTTTGTGTCTGGCTTATTTTATTTATAATATTTTGTGGTTCATATCGTAGCATGTGTCAGAATTTCCTTCTTTTTTTTTTAACATGAATAGTATTCCACTATATGGATGGACAACATTTTGATTATCCATCGCCTGTCGATGGACAATTGGGTTGTTTCTACCTTTTGGCTACTGTGAATCATGCTGCTATGAATACGTGCGTGCAAGTTTTTGTCGGAACACCTGTTTGCAATTCTTTGGAATATAAGACTGTTGTAAATGGTCCGTGTGGATGGACATATAGGTTGCTTTCCATGTTCTTTCTGCTTTTGGAGATAGTGCTGCAATCAAACGTCCTTGCCAGCTCTCTGCCTTTGGCAAGTCATGTTTTCTCTTGGTGTATTGGTCTCCCCACCTATACTATGGGGCTGATAATACAGACGTCCTACCTTGTAGGACTGTGAGCGAATTAGATGTGGAAACTGTAATAAAGGCCTTGGAACAGGGCCCAGTACATAGTAAGTGCTCAGTTAACATTACTCCTCTTGGGACATTCGTATGTGCCTCACCCTCCTGCCCACCTCCAATGTGACATATTTTGAAACTCACAGCGAAGAGGCAGCTGGCAGGGGGAAACACATGGCAGGGGATGCGGGTTGGTATTTTACAGGGGTGACGCTGGCCCAGGTGGCCACAAGGGTCCTGACCCACATGGGAGAACAGCCGCACACACTCCCACATGGGCCCTCTGACGAGTGGCCTGGGCATGTCCCCAGACAGAGATGTAGCGGCCAAGACTCACTGGATGTTATAAGCCCATCTGCCTCCCTCACAGGCAGAAGCAGGGACATATATGGGGGACACAAATGCCACAGTGACATCTGGACCCAGCACCCCTTCACTTAAGCCCATCTCATTGGCCCCAGAGAGACAGAGCTCTGAGATGCCACCAGAGAGGGGCTAAGCAGGATAAACTTGGGCTCTGAGAGGGAATGAATCTGTTCATTGTTTGTTCATCCATCCATTCATTTATTGGCGCTGTTCTAGGTGCTGAGACACAGCAGGGAACAAGATGGCCAACTGTGGGCCCACTGCCTAGTGGTTCATACCCCTATTTGACAGATGAACAAACTGAGGCTCCGAGGAAGGCAGAGCCTTGCCCAAGGTGACACAGCTCTAGCAGGAGACATGGACGTTGAACAAGTAAGTCATCCCTGACAAATGCAGGGATTTTTTACCAAATGGGGATTGGAGCTAAGAAGAAAATGAACGGGGCAGAGAATAATTGAGCATGTGCTCAGATAGGGTGATCAGGGAAGGCTTCTCAGCAGAGGTGACGGTTAAGTTCGGTTTGGGCAAGAGTTTGGGAAACAGTGTGTCAGGCAGTGGGTATAGCATGTGCAAAGGCCCTGGGGCAGGACTGTGCCTGGAATGTTGGAGGAACAGGGAGGAGGCCCATGTTCTGGAGCAGAGTGAGCAAGGGGGAGAGAGGGAGGAGGGGAGGGCAGGGAGGGAATGGGGGCAGGTGGTGCAGGGCCTTGTGGGCTGTGGGGAGGAATGTGGACTTTATTGAGAGGGTACTGGACTTATGGAAGGATTTGGTGCAGGAGTGACAGGATCTTCTGATTCAGGTTTTAAAGAGACACCCCTGGCTGCCGTGTGTGAAACAGGCTGACAAGCACAATTCATTCCTTCTTTTTTTTCTTTTTCCTAAATATTTATTTATTTATTTGGCTGTGCCAGGCCTTAGTTGCAGCATGCGGGATCTTTAGTTGAGGCATGCAGGATCTAGTTCCCTGACCAGGGATCGAACCCCGGGCCCCCTGCTCTGGGAGCGCGGAGTCTTAACCACTGGACCACCAGGGAAGTCCCATTCCTTCATTTATTCTTGAGTCACTCATTGAACAAGCCCCACCTGCAGTCATGATCTGCAGATGAGACAACAGGATCCAAGATGGGTGAGGTCACTGATCCAAAGTCATACGGTGCATGGGTGGAACAGCTGGGTTTCCAACCCTAGCCAGGCAGGCAGACCTGTGTGCTGGTACCTGAGTCATGGGGACCCTCAAGGAGGCGACTCCCTGGAGGGGTGAAAATTCCATCGAGATGATGCATACCAGGGGCTGGGTGCCTGCTGCAGCTGGGGCTCAACAGGCGATCGGAGCTTTGATGGTGGACACACAGGGAGGGGCATCTAACCCACACTGGGGTCGGGGGACGTCATCAAGGGGGGCTTCCTTAAAGAGGTGACATTGAAGCTGAGACTTGAAGATTGAAGAGTTGGCCAGGTGAAGGGGAGGGAAAAGCATTTTGGGTAGAGGAACAGCATGCGCAGAGGCCTGGAGGTGAGACCAAGGTTGGCCTGTGAGAAGCATGGAGCAAGTTCAGAGACGCAGAGTTTAGCCTGGAATGGGGGCCAGGTGGGGGAGGGGAATGAAGAGGAAGAGGATGGCTCAGGGGATGTGGGGGCCTCCTAGGCAGTGGAAAGAGTCTGGGATTTAGCCTGGGGGCAAAAGCAGCCCGCAGAAGGATCCAAGCAGAGGAAGGAGAGGATACAGTTTGTGTTTTTAAATGTCCCTCTGGGGACTTCTCTGGTGGTCCAGGGCTTAAGACTCGGGGCTTCCAATGCAGGGGGCATGGGTTCTATCCCTGGTCGGGGAACTAAGATCCCACATACTGCATGGGGTGGGAAAAAAAAATGTCCCGCTGGTTGCTGAGCGGAAGATGGAGTGTCTGTCGATGTCGAGGGGCCAAGGTGGGGGTGGGGGTGGGGGTGGGGGTGGGGGTGGGGGTGGGGAGGGAGCTGGGAGAGGCTGCTTCTGCCTCCTGTTGCCCAGGTGGGTTTCACCGTCTCCTCCTGCACATTTACTGCTTTCCAAAGTCACCCTTGGGTCAGGCCCCAGCAATATGCATTTGTGGTGTCCCCCACGTCTCAGAGTACCCCCAAATCCCTCCGTCCGTGCCAAGTGACAGGGGAGGCAAAGTGGCCCCAGCCACCTGCAAACATAAATGCTGATGGTGGGAGAGCAGGCCAAGAGCTGGGAGGCAGCCAGGCATTTGGGACGGTCCCCACTCCAGTTGGCAAGGAGAACCCTCCCTGGTGGGCCCAGTTTGGGGGGCAGCCAGTGGAGGCCAGGTGTAAGAAACCTCCCCCTCCACGAGAGTCCCAGGCCATCTGTCCCTGTGCCCAGTTTGTTTCATGGACACCGTCACCAGGTGGGGGCATGTCTGTGGGTGATGGATGCCAAGGCTCTGGCAGCTCTGGGGACAGAACCCAGGTGCAAGACACAGGTGCCAAGGTCTGGGGGACAGAGTTGGAACCAACCCTGGAATTGGGTCTGGAAATAAAATGGATTCAGCTTCAGAACCTGGGCCGCAGCAAGGGGGGCCTGGAGAGGCCAATATCCACTACAGCCAAGTCCTACTGCATGGCAGGATGTCCCACATGCCCCTTCATACAATCCACAGACTAAGTCCATAGGGTGAGATTTCTGCTCTTTCTTCCCAGAGGAGGGAATGAAGCTCAGTGTAAGAAAGCAACTTGCCCGAAGTCACACAGGGAGGGAGCAGTCAGGCCAAAAATTGAACCCTGTCTGTCTGGGTCCAGGATCCATCTTACTGTCCTTCCCAGCAGGGCGTAGGGAATTTTCTCTGAGCAGAAGCAGCCTCTTAACCCTGGAGAGCAAACATGTAACATACAAACAACCATAGTCTGTTCAGTTGCCTATGACAGACATCACTAACCAATAACAGAACTCTATCACAAGGAGACAGGACCCAGGCATCACTAATAGATTGCAGCACTCCCTTCCCTGCAGAACTGGGACTCAGGCTCAGAATCCTTCTTAACACAGACCCCAAGCGGCAACTTCCCATCAATGAGCAGATGTGCAGTCGGGGCTGTGGGTTAAACACAGGCTGGCTCTTTTTAGGAAATGTTGCTCCTTCATCTTCTAGATTGACATTCTTAAGCCACAAATTTAATCCCTTTCCTGTTAAAAATCCCTTCCATTTCTTTTCATTGCCCCAAGGATGAAATTCAAACTCTTTGCCCTGCCTTTGCCCTCACTGTACCCTCTGCTCTGCGTGCCATCTCTTAGCTTTTCAGAGAGGTCCCCCACCCCCCGCCCCCTTGACTAAAGTTTCTTCCACACGTACCCCTCCATCATCTTACTGTGCTTTTATCTCTTTGTAGCAATTGTCATGATCTGCAATTACCATCTTTATTCTTCAGTTTGCTTGTCCCTCCCCCAAGGCAGTGGTATGTTCTGCGTGCTTTGGGGCCCTCACTCCAAACTCCCAGAGGAAAGAATCTGATTGGCTCAGCCAGCTTCCCTGCTCTAATCTCTTAAGACAGGAGAGTGGAGTAACACTGTGAATGAGACAGGGGGCGCTGTGCTAGTGGGACTGAGGGGCAGGGGCAATTGTCAGGAAAAGCCCACGGGCTGGCCATACTCCCTGCAGATAGGGTATTATAAAAGCAACAACAAAAACAATACGAAGAGCTAATAATAATAGCAAATAATCATAGCTAATATTAAAACTTTAATATTAAATTATTGCCTGTATTTGGCAGATAGGGAAACTGAGGCACAGAGAGGGTGTGCAATGTGCCCAAGGTTATATAGTGGGTACTTGGGTGTTCACTAGAAACCTCCCTCCCCAGGAGGATAAACATCTGTGCAAGACCTGACCGAGACAAGACTCCACCTGTAATAGGCAACAGGGCATGAGAATCCCTTCTCCAGGAGGCTGAGCCCCTCCCCTTCCTATCTCCTGGGAGGGCCCCAAGGACAATTCCTTCCCCACAGCATCTCACATCCTCTGTGACCTTCATCCAATCTTGGCATGGCTCTGCGAACACGTAGGGCTTCAACTCCGGAGCAATTATAGTCTCTTTGTGGCCGCCCTGCCCCAGCCATTCTGCAGGGCCTGGCACCCACAGCTGTGGGTAAAGTTTGCGTGTCGAGGACAGGAAGTGTCTATCTTTACATTCCAGCATTAACGAGCCTCGATTTTATTGAAATGGCATTTTCTTTCTCCTACTAATACACGAGAATGTATTTTTTTTAGCTCTTCCGCCATCACTTGATTCTCAAGTCTGAATTGTCTGAAGGCTTAAAACACTTCTGACTACATCAACATATTTTAACATTTTCCGCTCCTGAATGAGAAAAACTGAAAAAGGGGGGGAAAAGTGAAAACATTTTGATTGTATAAAGAGGAGTATGGAGTGCAAAAACAGGAAGGTGATGCTACCACTTTCTCTGTTTGCATCCTCACTAGGAGGAATGTATTCAATTTAAAAAACTGGTAAACTGGAGCATAGGGAATAAACAGGCAGAATGGTGGTATAACACAAGTCCTTCATTTTTTTCACTCACAAACATTTATCAAGCACTTAGTATGTGTCAGGTGCTGTCCAAGCTGCTGCGGCTACAAGTATGAAAAAGCATATAAAAAGTCCTGCCATCGTGACAGAATGTGTGGGAAGACAGATATTAAGCGGTTAATTACATAATTAACTATCACAGTTAATGACTTAAATGCAAACTCTTTGAGAAGGGAGGGAGCCGGATGGAGGACTCCTCAGCTGCCGTATAAAGGATGAAAAGCAAAAGCAGGACGGAAGAGCATTCCTGGCAGAGGGAACAGCGTGTGCAAAGGCCGTGAGTCAGGAAGAAGAGCGAGGGCAGAGCAGAGAGAGTTTGGCTGGGTGCTGGTGAGGGGGTTACTCTGGAATGCTCTTAAAAAGGGTCAGATGTGGGGACTTCCCTGGTGGCGCAGTGGTTAAGAATCTGCCTGCCAATGCAGGGGACACGGGTTCAAGTTCTGGTCCGGGAAGATCCCACATGCTACGGAGCAACTAAGCCCGTGCGCCACAACTACGGAGCCTGTGCTCTAGAGCTCATGAGCCACAACTACTGAGCCCGCGTGCCACAACTACTGAAGCCCATGCGCCTAGAGCCTGTGCTTCGCAACAAGAGAAGCCACCGCAGTGAGAAGCCCGCGCACCACAACGAAGAGTAGCCCCCGCTCACCACAACTAGAGAAAGCCCGCGTGCAGCAACGAAGACCCAGTGCAGCCAAAAATAAATAA
>NC_041215.1:20878618-20909570 GCF_002837175.3 Physeter macrocephalus | reverse complement strand
CGAGTGCAGCCAAAAATAAATAAGTAAGTAGGTAAATTTATTTAAAAAAGAGGGGGGGGGTAAGATTTGGAGCATGCGAGTAGTAATCAGTGGACCAATCATTGAAAGGAAAAACATTCGTTTGACAAATGTTTATTGAGCGTCTGCTGTGTGCCAGACCCTGAGCTGGGCATGGGGGCCAGAGGGGCGACAAAGACAGGGGATATTGCCTTCTTTTCTACAAATGAGGAAACAGAGGTTCCAAGGGATAACATGACTTGCCCAAGGCCGCAGAACTGCCAAGTGGCAGGTGTGTCTGACTCCAAAACCTGGAATTCATCGATTCTCCAATTCTGCTCCTTAGACTGAAAGCTGAGGGCTGCCTGGAGGCGGAGGAGAGGAAGTGGGGGAGGGAAGGGCAGAGAAGGAGGAGGGCAAAGAGAGACACATTTCCTGAGCAGCTTCCAGAGAGCAGGACCAGGGCCAAAGGAGGGAGGTTAAAGAGAGAGGTCGGAGACCAGATGGATTAAAGGAAAAACTAACTAACTTGGTTAGTCCAAAACCAAGGCAGCTCTCTCATACAGGGAGTGGGGGTCCCATCGCTGGAAGCATTCAAGACTGGCCTGTGTCAGGGAGGGGTTTCTGCTCTGGAAAATCCACTGACCTTCCAGGCCCCTCAAGAGCCAGCAGTGCAAGGGCAGAGGGGACCACTAACCTGAGACCACAGGGCAGCATTGGCTCAGCTTGACTCACTGAAACCTGGGCTGTCCTCAGCCTCTCTGTGCCTCACCTGTAAAGTGGGAGCAGTATCAGCACAGACCTCCCAGGGCTGTGAAGGGTCACCAGAAAGTGCTGGGAACAGAGTCTGGAACAGAGAGTGTGCTCAGGAAATGTCATTTCTGGTGATGCCTCCAGCCCCGGTCACTGGTTGGCTGTGGTTGTCACTGGGGCCTCGGCAGGGTGTGGCACACACTGGGAGTGGCTTGGAGTGGACAGTGGGCCTCTAGGTTTGATGTCATTGGTGTCTCTGGCTCAGCATTCTGGGGACTCCTGCTCAAGTGCTCAGGGTAGAGGGAGCACCTGGTTACTGAGGCTTGGGGGCACAGGCTGCCCTGCCTGGGGGGCAGGGGCTCCCACATCTCAACCTCATTACACAACACCTGTGGCACAGCTGCAGGAGCCAGAGGACTCAGGCGGCAGGCTGTGGGCACCACCCCTTATCGGGGTTAAGAATATAAATGTGTCCCCATTCAGGCCCTTCAGGTTGCCCAGGCCCCAGAAAGACTGCAAGGGAGTGTGGTCAAGGGTCACTCTGTCTCCCAAGTCTGTCTCCCATCTGGCCACTTCTCCCTCTAAGCTGCCTGTACCCTGGTCTGACACCCATCATCAGCCACCTGAATCAGCATAGGCACCTTCCCCTGGTCTCCCAGCCACCTCCCGCCCTCGCCCTCCACAATCTGTTCTCCCTGCAACAGCCAGAGGGCGCCTGTGGGCACCTGAGTCAGGTCCTGCCTCTTCTCTGCTCACAGCCCATCTCCCTGGAGGTAAAAGTTGAAGTCCTCCAGGTGGCCCACAAGGCCCTGCATGACCTGCACCATCGCCTCCCTGCCCTCTCCTCCTCCCTCTCCCCACCCCCTCACTCTGCTCCAGACACACAGGCTCCTTGCTGTTCCTGCAACATGCCAGGCACGGTCCTACCCCAGGGACTTTGCACTGACTGTTCCCTTTACCTGGGATGTTCTTCATCCAGTGCCTTCAGACCTTTGCTCATCACAGCACGGCCTTCCCTTACCACCTGATTTAAAACTGCACCCCCAACCCTTCCCTGCTCCTACTTCCTCTTTCTCCCTAGCACTTCCCACCTTGCATTTATTTATCTGGTTTTATGTCCATCTCTTCCGCTAAAAAGTCAGCCAGGGATTGTTGCCTATTTTGTTCCTTGCTGTGTTCCCACTCCCTGGCACACAGTAGGTGCCCAATAGGTATCTGTCAGATGCATGAATGAATTAAGAAATGAGATGAGTCAAACCTGGTGTGCTATACCCAGCCCTGTTTGTCCCAAGCTATGTGAATGCCAGTACATCCCTTCTCTCTCTTGAGCCTCAATTTGCTCTGCTGTGAAATGGGCAGAAATCATCAGTCTTACTCCACGGGGATGATTCCAGCTGCTTGGCGACAAGGGAAGCTCTCAGCTCACAGCCCAGCACATAGTAGGTGCTCATCAGATGGATTCTGTTATCCTGTGTCAGCAACCCTCCCCTTTCCCTCAGCAGGAGGCCTGCTCCCAGCTCAGAAACATCCCAATATTTTAGTTTCTTTCAGTTCAGAAAAGTCACGACAATACTGGGGGACGAGGGCAGTGACCGTAGCCTGGGGGACCCATGTGCAATGTCTGAAATGCTGCAGCTGCCTTGAGTCTCATGGGCACAGAAAAAGCACCCCCTTCCAGGGCCCCAGAGTGCCAGGCACCAGGAGAGGCGCTCCATGAGTAACTGGGACGCCAGGCAAGTGGATTTATTTAGCACTTCCTGTTTTATCCTGCGCCACATCTCTGCTGCCAGGACGATCCCACTTGTGGCCGGGTGGGAGCCAAAGAGGGTGGCAGGGAGAGGGCTAAGCTCCAGCCCTGCTGGGACATCCATGTTTGCTGTGTGTCCTGCCTACTGTGTGTTCTGGCTAAGCCACGTCCCCTCTCCGAGGCCTGGTTTCCTTTAGAGGTGTGAAAAATGAACACTCTGACATCTATTAAATGCCTACTATGCATGTGATTAAATTCACACAGTGGTTAACCTAGACTGGGTTGAATTGTTGTGCCGTTTAAATTTTTGGAAGAACGTACCATATGCCCAAACTGCAGATAGGTAAACTGAGGACAGCTCCTGGGGGGGACCCCCCTCTGGATGCCTGCACCTCTCTGATTGGTTCATTATAGGGAAAAGGAATGTCACTCTGACTAAGCCCCCACCCAGTAGTTAGAGTGATCTGTGCCTCACTCCTGCCCACATCCCCCACTCAGACCCTTCTAGCTCTGCCCAGAAGAAACCCTATCCCTTTCATCTACTTCTCCTGGTGCTCCAGGACTACCCTCCTGCCCCCACCCCAAGCCCCTGCATCGTGCTGCAGTCTGTTCCCAAAATGCCTCTGGGCATGGTATGCAAATGAAGTGAGTTAACCCTTTTCACTCACAGGGACGGTCCCACACACTGCACAGGTATTCAGCAAGCCCCAGGGTATGCTTGGCTCTGTAAGAGGGATTGATGAGCCTCCAGCCCAGCTTTCAGAGTGATTTGGGGGCTGGAAGAGTCAGAAGGGCCTCCTGCAGGTGGCGGGCAGGAGTTGGCAAAACTGTGGGGTGGCAGAAAGGGGCGGAGAGGGCAAGCCAGGAAGTGGGAAGAGCCTGGGAAACGTCTGGAGGAGGACCGTCGGGGAAGGAAAGAGTATAGCTTCTGCAGTCAGGCTAATCTTTGTTCCTCACTTGTCCCTGAGCTGGTGATGTCACCTCCTGGAGCCTCAGTTTCCTCATCTGTAAAATGGGTCTCATGGAGACCCATACTGCTCGGGCATCACCAAGTTTCATCAAGATAATTCAATCTGCCCTGGACTTTAGTCCTCCTCAACATGGAGGAGGTGCTTGACCATTGGTTACTTCATATTTTCTTTACGTCCACTTGTTTGCTTCTAGGTAACCAAACTTCTTTTTAAAAAAGGAACATTAGGGCTTCCCTGGTGGCGCAGTGGTTGGGGGTCCGCCTGCCGATGCGGGGGGCGCGGGTTCGTGCCCCGGTCCGGGAGGATCCCGCGTGCCGCCGGGCGGCTGGGCCCGTGGGCCATGGCCGCTGGGCCTGCGCGTCCGGAGCCTGCGCTCCGCGGCGGGAGAGGCCACAGCCGTGAGAGGCCCGCGTAAGGCAAAAAAAAAATAAATAAAATAAAAATAAAATAAAGGAACATTAGGCCACACTTCTCTAGAGCTAGATGCAAATGAAATGAATACACAAAAGCAAGTAAAAGTAACCAATCCAATGAATAAGTAAGGCCAAAGTTTACAAAGAAAAAGGACGAAGGCCCAGCCTTGAAATTATTCGAGGGCAATGATCCGATCTGAGCTGTGACCACCATTCTCGGGCACAGACTCCCAGCAAGACCAACTCTCTCCTTCCTGGTAAAAGTGTTGAGAGAATGTGAGCAGGCAGGCGTTCATGACTCAGCTAGCACCACCCAAGACTCTCCTGGAAAAGAAAATAGAGAAGTGAATAGCTTTGGCCAGCGTGATTCTGTGGTGTTTCATGCTTTGTGTATGTAGAACTTAAAATCACCTTAGGTCCACCCAGATGTTCAGGTGCTATGCTTGGGGACCCAAGGTGTTGGTGGTAGGAAGACCCTGGCTTGGTGAGGTTGAAGCAGGGGGTCTGGATGGTGAGACTAGGTGTGTCCCTTGGGCCCTGGATATGAGACTCAGCCCCCACGTGGTGGAAAATCCAGGCCGCTGTCCCTTAAAATGGGTGAGTTCAGAGACCACATCTACACCAGGTAGGAGGTAACAGAGGCCAGTTTTGAAGATTGTCATCGAGTTCCCAGGAAGATAGTGCAATAAAGTCCCTTGATCGCTCCATGTTCCAGGCAGGCCCTAGAGCTGACCTGAGGCATGGCATCTCCAGCCTCCCTGAAATCCTGGATCAAGTGTACAGCAAAGTGATTCAGTTATACGTGTATGTATATATTCTTTCCCAGATTCTTTTCCATTATAGGCTATTAAAAGTTATTGAGTATAGTTCCCAGTCTTATACAGTAGGTCCTTGTTGCTTATCTATTTTATATATAGTAGTGTGTATATGTTAATCCCAAACTCCTAATTTATCTCTTCCCCCCCCACCCCCGCTATCCACTTTGGTAACCATAAGTTTGCTCTCTATCTGTGAGTTTGTTTGTTTTGTAAGTAAGTTCATTTGTAAGTTTATTGTGTCATATTTTAGATTCCACTTATAAGTGATATCGTATGGTTTTTGTCTTTCTTTGTCTGACATACTTCACTTAATTTGATAATCTCTAGGTCCATCCATGTTGCTGCAAATGACATTATTTCATTCTTTTTTTGTGGCTGAGTAATATTCCATTGTATATATGTACCACATCTTCTTTATCCATTCCTCTGTCGATGGATATTTAGGTTGCTTCCATATCTTGGCTATTGTAAATAGTGCTGCAATGAACATTGGGGTGCATGTATCTTTTTGAATTATGGTTTTCTCCAGATATATGCCCAGGAGTGGGATTGCTAGATCATTATAGTTTTTTTTAAGGAACTTCCATGCTGTCCTCCATAATGGTTGTACCAATTTACATTCGCACCAACAGTGTAAGAGGGTTCCCTTTTCTCCACACCCTCTCCAGCATTTATTGTTTGTAGATTTTTTGATGATGGCCATTCTGACCAGCGTGAGATGATACCTCATTGTAGTTCTGATTTACATTTTCTAATAATTAGTGATGTTGAGCATCTTTGCATGTGACTTTTGGCCATCTCTATGTCTTCTTTGGAGAAATGTCTATTTAGATCTTCCACCCATTTTTTGACTGGGTTGTTTGTTTCTTTGATATTGAGCTGCATGAGCTGTTTGTATGTTTTGGAGATTAATCTCTTGTCAGTTGCTTCGTTTGCAAATATTTTCTCCCATTCTGTATGTTGTCTTTTTGTTTTGTTTATGATTTCCTTTGCTGTGCAAAAGCTTTTAAGTTTAACCAAGAGTTTCTTAAATGACAGCTTTATTGAGATATAATTCACACTCCATACAATTCATCCACTTGAGTTATATAATTCAATAGTTTTTAGTATATTCACAAACCACCATCATCACCACCAATCATTTACAATCTAATTTTAAAATATTTTTATCATCCCCAAAGAATCCATTGTCCAGTCTAAAATCATGAAGATTTATGCCTATGTTTTTACCCAAGAGTTTTACATTTTTAGCTCTTACACTTAGGTCTCGGATCTATTTTGAGTTAATTTTTACATATGGTGTGAGGTAGGGGTCCAAATTCGTTCTTTTGCATGTGGATACAATTTTCCCAGTGCCACCTGTTGAAAAGACCATTCTTTCCCCCACTGAGTGGACAACCTTGTGAAAATCAATGAACCGTAGATGAGAGGGTTTATTCTGGACTTTCAGTTCTATTCCATTGACCATCTATCCTTATTCCAGGACCCCACTGTCTTGATGACTGTAGCTTTGCAATAATTTTGAAATTGGGAAGTGTGAGCCCCTCAACTTTGTTCTTTTTCAAGATTGTTTTGGCTATTCTGGGTCCCTTTAATTCCCATATGAATTTTAGAATCAGCTTGTCAATTTCTGCAGAGAAGCCAACTGGGATTTTTATAAGGGTTGGGTTGAACCTGTAGATCAACTTGGGGATATATTGCTATCTTAACAATATTAAGTCTTCCAATTCATGAACATGGGATGTCTTTCCGTTTATTTCGGTCTTCTTTAATTTCTTTCAGCAACGTCTTGTTGTTTTCATAGTATAAAATTTTGCATTTCTCAGTAAAGGTATCACTAAGTATTTTATTCTTTTTGATCAGTTGCAAATGGAATTGGTTTCTTAATTTCATTTTGCTTGTTTATTGCCAATGCTTAGGAAATACAATGGATTTTTGTGTATTGATCTTATGTCCTGCAGCCTTGCTGAACTTGTTTACTAGTTTTAATAGTTTTTTTTTAGTGGATTCCTTAGGATTGTCTATCTACCAAATGATGTCGTGCAAATAGAGATAGTTTTACTTCTTCATTTCTAGTCTGGATGCCTTTTATTTCATTTTCTTGCCTAATTGCCTGGCTATAACCTCGAGTACAATGTTAAATAGGATTGGTGAGAGCTGACATCCTTGTCTTGCCCTTGATCTTAGGGGGACATCATCCAGTCTTTCACCATTAAGTATGATGTTAGCTGTAGACGTTCTTTATCAGGTCAAGGAAATACCCTCTATGCCTAGTTTGCTGAGTATTTTATCATGAAGGGATGTTGAATTCTGTTAAGTGCTACCAGCAGGATTTGAAACCATGTCTTTCTGACTCCATAGCCCTAATGCTTACCTGATAAACTAAATCAGGGGCCCCACAAAGGGGCCCCACATTGGACCCAGTAAAGAGCAGCCAGTCAGCAAATGGGGTGTTTCCATCTGCCCCTTTTCTCTTTGGCATTTGAAGTGAACTTGGGAAGAGACAGAGAGGGAAATGTTTAACTTGAAGGAATGCACAAAGACAGTGGACTCTCCGGCATAAGGCAGAGTTGTAGGGGAGATGTTTTGGAAATGGCTTGCAAGAATTTAAGGCTGGGTTCTGTGAACTTGGCATGAGGAGTCCTGTGTACATACCGTGATGGGCAGTTGATGGTTTCTCTGGAGTTGTCTCAATAAAAACACAGTGAAGCTAATTACCAGGTTCTGGCAGATACTGGGGTGGAGGCTGGGCTGTCAGGGAAGGAGGAGGAGGGTGGAAGGGTGAAGAAAGCCCACCACTCCCCTGCAAAAGGTGCAGATGTTCATTAACTGAACGTTTCACCCAACAAGCAATGAGTCACATCCACAGCTTGCCAGTCCCTGTGGTTGGCAGACACAAAGGAGACCCAGAACCTACTATGCCCCACCTCCCAATTCTAGTATTTTCCACCTTGTAGAACTTTGAGGCTTAAGCCGTGCCCCCAGGGAGAACATTCTCTCTTCTTTCCTCTACAAGCTTCGGCTTGCAGGAGGTCTTGGTTTGGTGTTACAGGATCTGTAACGCCCTTCTGACACTTTTCGATCCTCTGGGGCTGGCCAGAGGCTGCAACGATATCAGACTAGAATGTTCTGTTCTCCTTGTATTGATTTTTATGATCACCTGGCTAGTCATCCTGGTTTTTCCATTGACAGTGGTCACATTTATCAACGCTTCTAGACTCTAGATGGTGTAATTCATTTCACTCTCCTAACAACCTTAGGAGATAGAGACTATTACTATCCTACATTGGCTGATGGGCAAACAGGCACAGATAAAGTGGGGAGACAGACAGAAAACAAGCAAACTGCCCCAGATAGTAATCAGTCCCAAATTGTAATAAATAGTCTGGTACTGAGATGAAGATAAACTTTAGCAGGATGGTCAGGGAGGGCCTTTCAGAGATTTGAAGGTTGAGGAGGATCCAGTCTTGGGAAGAGCAGGAGGAACAGCATCCTAGGCAGAGGCAACAGCCAGTGCAAAGGCCCTGAGGCTGGACTCTGCCTGATGTTTGCAAGGAACAGTGAGGAGGCTGGCATGGGTGGAATGGAGTGAGCAAGGGGTGCAGATGGAGGAGGTAAGGGCAGGGAGGTGATGGGGGCAGGCAGTGGGGGACCTTGTGGGCTGCAAGGAGGACTTGGGTTTTTTTTTTTTTATAAATTTATTTATCTTATTTATTTATTTTTGGCTGTGTTGGGTCTTCGTTGCCGTGTGTGGGCTTTCTCTAGTTGCGATGAGCGGGGTCTACTCTTCGTTGCTGTGCGCGGGCTTCTCATTGCAGTGGCTTCTCTTGTTGCAGAGCACGGGCTCTAGGCACATGGCCTTCGATAGTTGCGGCACGCAGGCTCAGTAGTTGTGACTCACAGGCTCTAGAGCACAGGCTCAGTAGTTGTGGTGCACGGGCTAAGTTGCTCCGTGGCATGTGGGATCTTCCCGGACCAGGGCTCAAACCCGTGTCCCCTGCATTGGCAGGCGGATTCTCAACCACTGCACCACCAGGGAAGCCCAGGACTTGGGTTTTTACCCCAAGTGAGTATTGTCTATTTCCTCCACTGGACTCAACTCCTGGGGGGCAGGAATTTTTTAGCCTTTTTGTTTATTTCTGTGCCCCAGCCCTAAAAACAGCCTGGCGCATAGATTGATGGCCTGAATGGGTTGGTTTCCTGCACCATATTTTACAACTGTTTTCCTTTGCCGCTCACAAGAACTCTCAGAGGTAGATGTGGTTGTACCCTTTTTGCAGATGGTAACAGTGAGCCTCTGAGTGACTTGTTCAAAGTCCCTCTCCTAATAGGTGGCAGGGCTGAGTGTGGCTCATGCCATGTCCAGCCCCTCCAGAGCCAGCAGTCTCATTTCACTCTACCTCCATCGAGTATGCAAGGCTTGAGCACCTACTGTGTACCTCAAATCAGCTAAGCGTTTGTGCACAGACCATCCCAGTTGATTCTTCAAGATGAGGCAGTTTCCCAATTGCTTGGATGAGAAAACCAAGGTTAGATTGTCAATGGCTAGGTCAGGGTCACACTGCTAGGAAGGAGGACAAAATAGGTTCTGCAAACCTGCACTGGCCGCTGGGAAACTCCAAGCTTAATTTAGGTTCCTTGTTGAATTATTCATTCTCTCCTCTCTTTTCTCCTATTTATGACTTCCGCCTTCTCATTTTGTTCCCTGAGTTAATGCCTTTTGTTTATATCTGCATCTTTGGCCAGGAATGAATGAATCAATGGTTTTGGAGGAAAAAACCCCAAATTCTAAACTTGAGTCCTTTTGTGGGGATGAGGCCCTCTCCAAACACATACCTTGGAGAAATAAAACGCTTCTAACAGGTTCAGAATACAATAATTTGATGTGCAGTCTTGTTTAGTGTCTTTGAGCCCTCCCACCCTCCGTGGTAATCTTTCCGTTTTTCTTTTCTTTTTTTTTTTTCCTCTTCTCATTATCCCACTTTCGAGCACCAACTACAGGCCAGGCAGGCACAGTATCACACTTCATCCTTACACTCTCTTGTGAGCAGCGGCCACCTTGCCCCATCTCACAGATGGGAAACTGAGACCCAGAGAAGCAAACCCATTTTGCAGGTGGGAAAGCTGAGGCAGGGCCCCACACGGCAAGTCAGTGTTTGACCTGGGGTTCCTACTGTGGTTTGTCCTCCTTCAAGGGCAGCAGCTGATGGTAATTAGAAGAGATGTTTGTAAAGTGGTTACTCTGCAGGAAATGTTCCCTCACTCATTCCCTCATTCATGCAGCCAAGACACATGGAGATCCACACCCTAGCATGACCAGAATTAAATTCAGGACAATGGCACAGAGAATGGAGCGTGGGTGGCTGATGGTCATGGTCAAGGAAGGCTGCTCCCAGGAGCTGCAGTTTAAGCAGAGACAGGAAAAAAGGGAAAGATCTTGGGGGAAGACTATTCCAGGTGAAGAAACAGCAGGGGCAAGGGCCCTGAGTCAGCAGTGAACAGATTGAAAGAGCTGTAAGAAGCTGGCTTGGCTTAGGTATGGACACCTGGAGGCAGAGTGATGGGTGCGAACGCAGAGAAGTGGGCCCCCCAGAGGGGGCTGAATTTTACACGGAGGGCACTGGGAAGCCATGGCACTGGGGAGCCACGGCAGAGTTTAGAGCAGCACATGGCAAACACCATGTCCTCTGGGCCAAGCGCCCCGGGGCTAGCGGGCGGACCCGCGGACAGACGGGTCCCCCGGGCTGACGCCGCCACCCACGTGTCGCGCGAAGCCCCACACCCCACGTGCTCCCACAGCCCTTTAAACGCCCTGGGCCACGTGACCCCCGCCGAGCCGCCTCATTGGCCGAAGGGCGTGGCGACTGCGCGGCTGCGCAGTGACGCGCCCGGGCCGGCCCCGCCCCGGCCCCGCCCCCAGCCGGCGGCGGCGGCGCTAGCGGAAGGAATGACGTCACCGGCTGGGGGGGCGCGCGAGCCGGCTCGAGGGGAGCGCGAGCCGCAGTGAGTGTCCTCGCGCCGCCCGCCCGGTAGCCCGGCCGGCGCGCGCACGCCGCGAGCCGCTGGCGCTCGGGCTCCGCTCGAATCCCATGCAACAGCCAGGATGTGAAGCGGGGCAGAGCCGGGGGAGCCCAGCCCAGCCAGCCTCCAGGTAAAGGGGGAAAAAAAAATCATGAGTTCGGTTTAAAAAAATGCAGGCGCTTCAATGGGGTTCTCGGAGGCAGCGGAGTGGGCAAAGCGCCGGCTTTGTGCCGGGGAAGCCTGCACGGCCATTGTGCTTGGAGGATGCTCCGCTGCAGCAGGCTGCACGCCCAGCCGCTGAGCCCGGCAAGCTGCGTCCGAACAATGCCCCTGAGGGGCTGGGCCGGGGCAGACAGGGGCAGCGGGGAGGGCTCGGCGGGCGGGATGGGGGGCTTCGCCGCGGCGGGGGAGGGGGCTGGGCTGGACTCGCCCGGAGCGCGGCGTTGGAAGCTGCCCAGCGCCGCCGGCTGCACCACCCGGGCTGCGGGCGGGGCAAAGGCGCGGAGGGAGGACGCGCGTGTGTGGGGAGGGGGTGCTGGCCCCAGCGGCGCCCGGCCGGGTCCCGGAGGCAGGGGGCGCTGTGCTGGGGGTGGGGGCCGCGCGGGCGCCCCGGAGTGGAGACCAGCCCGGGACAGTCGGCTCCAGGTGGGACCGAGGGGGGCACCGACTGGCCGGTGCGCCCAGGGCGGCTGCTGTGCCCGCCGCCTTCGCTCTCCAGTCCCCCTCCCCTAGAGAAGCCCCCTACTCAATGCTGTCTCCCCCTAGCGCCCTCCCGGCCTCATCTATCCTTTGGAGGAGAGCCTCCGCTACCTTAGCCTTGCCCCACCCTACTGTGGCCTCAGCGCCCCCTCCCAGCTCCCCCAGGTGGGGCAAGGCAGCCCCCAGCCCCAGGGACTCTGGCGGACGGGCGGGCGCGCGCGCCCGGCCCCCGACCTCCCTTCGGAGCTGGGGGCCCCGTGGGGATCCCGGGAGAGGGAAAGCCGCCCCTGGAGCTGACAGCCTCGCGGATTTTGCACGCCCCGGGAGCCCCCTCGGGGGCTGGGGGGGGAGGGGCGGTGACGTCATCCCGGGGGGCGGAGCCGTCTGAACCAGGTTGAAGGGGGTGTGGGTTGGGGGGACGCCGTGCCCGGAGGGAAGCCCCCCGAGTTCGAGCGCCCATACTCTGAGCGCAAGGGTTTTGGCCGGGTTGCGGCCAAGTTCACTGCTCCTTACGGAAATCACTCCCAAATTTAGAATTCCACCCTCCCCCCTCAGCACACACACAAATCCTGGACACTTAACCCCACGAAACTCCCCCTAAATCAGAGAACTCTCCTTCGGTTGCTTTCTTTCCAAAATTCTCGAATCAGAGAATCCACCCCAAAGTGGAATCTTTTTTTTCAGCCACACCCCCCCCAAATCTGGAGCCTCCTCTTTAGTGATTCTTCCCCGATTTCAAATCGTCCTCTAGTAGCCCCGTAAATAAGCAGCTTTTGAGTGTCCTTTCCTCTGCAACCCTTCCTCAAATTTAGCCACCCCCTAGGGTCCTCACCCCCAAATTAACAAACCTCCCCAGTGCCTTCATCTGGGGGGTGCCTCCCCTCCCCCTCTCGGGCTCAGCTGGGATTCCCCTGTCCCCCATCTCCATCTGGGGGAGTCCTCATTTTGAGCGTGGGGCCGTTCTGCCTCTGGCCAAACCCCTGAAAAACCAGCCTGGCCCCCAGCTCGCGAAGAGGTGGGTGGGCGTCTGAAGTGTCCAGGCTGGGTATTAGGACTCTGAGAAGCGGGGACAAAAGCCGGAGGGTCCCCGAGGGTCCCGAGGACAGGGACCCACTTGCTCTGGGCTCCCATTGGTCTCCCCGCGCCCCCCCGCCCAGGACTTTGGCTGCCGGGGTTCTAGTCTTCCCTCGATGTTCCCCATTGTTGCTGTTCCTGGGGTGCGGGGAGCAAGGGTTCCTTTTGTTTGGGGTGCCCTGCTTCCCCCTCTGAGCCACCTTGCGCCACTGAGAAGAGCGAGCCAGCCCGCGCCTCTACTCCTGTGATACCAGCCGCCGCTGCTGGAGCTTTTATTAATGGCTGAGGGACTCTGTCGATTCTACCATTTGCATAGCTCCCCTCCCCCTCCCAGGGTCCCCTTCCTTTGTGCCCCCTCCCCTGCCAATCTCGCCTACCTTCTGTCCCTCAGCTCTCTTCTTCCTCTGCCAGCTGATACTTTGGCTGCGGAAGGCAGGCAGCTGGGGCTGGGGGGCAGCTGCTTCCTGCCCCCCAATCCTAGAGCCCACCAACTTGGGCCCTGGGTCTCTGGCTGGCTCCCCTTCCCCGCCCCCGACAATGCCCTCCGAGAGGCATCTCTTGATGCCTGCTGTTGTGTCTCCATTCTTCCCCCTCCAGAAAGCTTCGTCTTGCCCTGTGCCCGGGCCTGGGGGGCACCTTCACCATGACGGTGCACTTCAGCCTGGGGCCCTGGCCCCCCCAGCCCCCTGGGGGCAGCCACCCGCCATACTTGATTGCCTTGAGAGTTGGTATAATTGTGCACAGGCAAACAAAACATCGCGGGAGACCCGGCCTGCCTGGTGAGCTCATGCGCTTTTCTATTCCTGCCACCCAGCCGGTGACATCGGCCCCCCAGGGGGGGACGGGGGCTGGTGCTGTCATGTCGGTGGCCATCCTGCGAGGAGAGGCCACGCCTGGCCCACTCCTCACCCTCTGCGGGGACAGGGGGATGGGTCATTCTGGCGTGGCCGGGGTGTGGCGTTGGAGGGCGCTGCTGGGGTGTGGGCTGCGCTCCTTGGGAGAACCCTTCTCCCCCAGGGGCCCTGGCCTTGTGGTGGGCACAGAAAGAGGAGCGCTGCCAGCCAGGCGCCTGCCTGCGGCCCGCACAGGAATCATCGCCCACTGACCGAGCTTCTGTTTCTAGCCCCTTGGAGCATTCCAAGCACCTTTCTTTTTCCCCTGCTTCCCAGGGGATCCCGGGCATCTTTACATATCCGTGGGCCCCATTCAGAGACATGGGGCATTTTTTTCCCAACACTGGGGGTGTGGTTCTGGGCCGAGGTGTCAGGTGGAAGGGGAGAAGCTCCCTGGATGTCAGGGATTTAGTGGTGGCATCTGGGGGGACAATTCTGGAGCCATCACTGTGCGCTCATTTTCTTCTTTGGGCCGCTCAGAGCGTGGGGCTTTGCCTGGTATTCCCTAGACCCAGGACGGGTTGGGGAGACAGATCCACTTCCCTTCAGCAAACGGCTTTCCAGGGATGACTCGATTTCCCCTACTGCCGTCTGGGTTGGCACTGAACAGCCTGTCACAGGTGTTGGAGCACAGCACACCTCCAGCCGCTGCTCCCAGGAGCCAGGCGCTAGGAGACCTGTGGCTTCGCTGATTACTCCACCGAACAATGGTCAGCGAGGTGGCCGGGAAGGGGCAGGCAGGAACGGGCAGGGACTTCGTGGCTCTGAGGCTCGGCACCCGGGAGCCCCGGGTTCACCTGCTTCGCGTGACTTTAGTGTAGCCATTGCGTATGGGGGGAGTGGGGGGGGCACTGAGAGAGTTCGGGATGGGGAGGAAAACCCTAAAAATAAAGACGGATATTTATAAACCTGGCGGGTTTGGGGGATAATTGACAAAGCTTAATGTTTGCAGCTGAAAGCTATACCCGCCCCGCCCCCACCCTCCAAATGGAGCTGCATTAGGTTCCATTTGTAGAGTCATCTGGAGCCTGAGAAAGGTCCTTGGGAAGTGCAGTGGGCTTGGCCAGCACGTTGCGGGCCGGTTATGGCTCCCTTTCTGGGGGTAGAGGGAGGGCTTGTGCTTCTGGAAAGAGGCAGGGGGCCTAGGCAGGGGCGCTGAGATGCCACCCCGCTTTCCTCTACACCTAGGACAGCCTCCTGGCACACCCTCCGTGGGTGGGTGGCCCGTTTCCCAGAATTTGCAGGGAGGAGGTGCCCCTCTCTGCCCTTGCCCTGTCCTTCCCTGCTACAAAAGATGCCCGGCGGGGGCGTGTGGAGAGACCCCAGCTGCCCACCAGGCAGGGGGGCTTAGCCTCCAGTGGGGACAGGGGGCAAGATCCAGGTGCCGAGCTGACAAAACCCCGTGTGGGTCCGTGGACAAAAGTCACACCACTGCGCTGTGGAGAATGAGGGCTTTTCAGATGGTTTCAAAAATTTTGTCTGACTTCAGCCTGGAACCAGAAAGCTCCTGGCTTATAGCCAGAGAAGATGGGGTGTTGGAAGGGGGTGAAATTCAAGCGCATGTCAGCCTGTCACCAGAAGGACAGACAGCCCGGACATAGGCAGATCTTAGCTTGTGATGCACAGGAAGCCGTGACACCTGGGTCTGCTGACCCAGCGGTCGAACTTGTCACCCCCTCTGGCCTTCTAGAAGCTCACTGGTTTCGAGTGTCGTTTGTGGGATTTTCCCCCCTTCTCTCTTTTTTCTTTAAGGAAAGAAAAGGCACACACAAAGGGAAAGAAAAAAAGAACCCCGACGTACCATTTCTGTCTTGTCTCTGATATTTCAGAAGCGTTGTGGGGGGGGCAGGGTGTTGTGTGTGTGGAGCATTAAAAAAATCAATTGGCTTACACTTCTGCAAAGGCGAAAATTAAGGAGCGGGTGGGAGTGACTCACGGACAGGCCCCGACTTTCGTGTTGCTTTATTTTTGTCTCTCTTCTCTCTCCCCTTCTGAGGAGCTGCCGATCTCCCTTCCCCTCTCCCGGGTCTGGCCAGGCTGGACCTGGGGGTTGGTGCTATTCCGGGCTGGCTGTGGAATCCCTCTCCTGTTCTCGGAATCGAGGCACCCTCCCAGTCCTGCGGAGGCCAAAAGGATTCCAGACCTGAAAACACACCGAGGTTTCTTTCCCCGGAGATCTCCATACTCATTCCCATGGATTCCACCCTGATCAGGGGCTTGGAGCTTGGGTTTCTGGGTCACAGTGACCCCGCTCCCAGAAATACCCTCTTTTTGAAGGAGCAGATTTTCTCCAGAACTCCCTGGATGGTCCCTGCGGCTTTTGAGTTTTTTCGGTTTGTTTTTTGAACTCTTTGCTGTTACATTAGTCCCCTGTAGAAAGGCCAGGCGTTTCCTCCTAGGGAAACTGAAAATCCCGATTTTTTTGTTTCCTGGTTCTCTCCTTCCTCTCTCCCTCTCTGTGTGTCATTGCCTCTGCCCTTTAACCTCTCTGTGTGGGAGCCTCCTCACTTGCAAAATGAGGTTATGCCTCTGGCTTGGGGCGGGGGGTGGCGCTGATTTCCAGCACCCACCCTGCTGTGCATACTTGGGCTAGTTGGTTGACCTCTCTGTGCTCCTTCATCTCTAAGATCAGAGCAATCACAGCCTACTTCATGGCAAGCCTGAACAGGAGATGCTGTAAGTAAAGCGCCTCCCTCAGCTCTTGGACGTGTCATCGGTTGCTGGCTGCATCTGTCTTATGACGCCTGGCCCCCGAATGGTGTCGCAGCCTCAGTGCCAGAGGCCTGGGACCCTCGGATGGAGGCGGGCCAGGTGGAGAGGGGCCAGGAAGATGCTCTGTTGTCGTGCTGTCGTGTGGGTAATTGAGTGTTGGTGGAAATTCAGGGGTTCTGGGGAAGGGAGGTCGATGTGTCTGTGTGTGTATAATTTAATGCCACTTATAATTAACCCCGTGATCAGCAAATGAGGGGATGTCGGGGGATAATAATAGCTGCTCTGACTTATTTGGAGTTGGTGCCCGTGCCATGTCCTACGCTGAGTAAGCACCTTAGGAGCATGCTCGGAACCCCATTTTGCAGACAGGGAAACTGAGGCACACAGAGAGGTCTTCACTGGCCTGAGGTCACACAGTCCACAAGTGACAGAATCGGAAATCTTACCCAGGACTAGTGGCTGCCAGAACCTGAAGTCTTAACCCCTGGGAAGGAGCCGGGGCTCTGCCCCATTGTCAAAGAAGTAGCTTTGATGACGGTTCACCTGCTAGGTGAGAGTCACTGTGGAGACTCCGGGGCTCCCAGTTGCCTTCCTCAGAGGGTAAGAGTATGGACGCTGGTCCGAGGTTGCTTGGTTTCCCATCCTGGCTCTGCCACTCGCTGGCTGTGTGACCTGGGGCAAGTTGCTCAACCTCTCTGTGCTTCCATGGTCACATCTGTAAAATGGAGAGTAATGCTATCCACCTCATAGCTTTGTTGGGAGGATTAAATGGGTTAATGCATGTAAAGTGATGTGTTGATCCGTAGCCAGACCTACCCGGTGGGGGCTCCCCAGCAGCACCCCCCCACAACCCTCAGCCCCTCACGGGGTCTAGCATGGGAGAAATGTTAGGATGACTCAGCCACTGCAAGCCGGGGCGTTCCCCGTCACTGGCTGCCTAATCAAGGCCGCCCCACTTCTGCGGCAGGACTGGGCCAGGGCCTGGCAGGATCTGAGCCATGGGAAGCCAGGCAAGGCAGGCAGAGAGGGCAGGTGGCTCCCGCACTCCTGAGACCTCAGGCAGTGGCCCCCCGACTTCCAGAGCTATGGTGGATCTGGGTGAGTGCCTGGGGGGAGGTCCGGGACAATTCAGGGCCGTGTGGGCTCAGCTTTGACTCGGGCCCTGCTGAGAGGTGCTCAGGAAAGCAGTCAGTTTATAAGCTTGGTGTGTGAGCCTTCATTCATTCATTTGCCAATTCATTCATTCAATCAATCAGTATTTGTTGAATACCGGCGGCCAGAGAACTCAAGAGCCAGACTCTGGGTTCAAATCCCAGCTCTGCTGCTCACCAGCTGTGGGGCCTCAGACTATTTATGTAGACCAGCTGTGGAGCCTTGGACTAGTTATATAGCTGCCGTGCGCCTCAGTTTCCTCATCTGTAAAATGGGTGCTTTGGTGTTGCTTTACTCATGAACAAATACATGCCAGGTAGACAGAAAGCGCTTTGTACATTCTTTTCCTTTCTTTCTTTCTGTAAATAAAAGCAAATGAAAGTCAAATTCTGGGGATACAGCAGTAAACAAGGCAGGCTCGGTCCTCCATCCCCTGGACCCTGCAGTCTATTGGGAGAGACTGAATACATAAATAAGCAAGAAAAATATCGGCTGCAGTAGGGCTCTGCAGAGACTGGAAATCCCCATGGCCCCCGGCAGGTCACCAGGCCACTATTTTGTCTGGGGGTGGGGATCAGGGGGACCTTTCTGAGTTGAACAGGTATTGGGAACAGCCTGTGCAAAGCTGGGAGGTGGAGCATCTTCAGCTGTGTGGCAGGAGGTGAGGGAAGCAGAAGCAAGAGGTGGGTGACCACATGGGGTCCCGACACTGAGGAGTTCACATTGCAGTTTCCACACGTGCAGCTAGAGTTTGCTGAAAGCCCCCAGAGCTTGGGTGCAAAGATCATTGCTAGTGGAGACCTGGGAGTTGAGGAAACACCTCTTGGAACAACTGTCATGCCGAGGCCCAGAGAGGGAGAGGAACTTGCCCAAAGCCACACAGCCACGCCTGCCTGCCCGGCTGGGCCTCACACTAGAAGGGTGGGCTGGATGTCTTCACACCAGTCCAGAGAGGGTAACGTGGCAGAACAAACGTTTGGATACCAAGGGGGAAAGGGAGGCATGGGATGAATTGGGAGATTGGGATTGACATATATACACTATGGATACGGTGTATAAAATAGATAACTAATGAGAGCCTACTGTATAGCACAGGGAACTCTACTCAGTGCTCCGCGGTGACCTGAATGGGAAGGAAATCCAGAAAAGAGGGGATATATGTATATGTATAACTGATTCACTTTGCTGTACAGTAGAAACTAACACAACATTGTAAAGCAACTGTACTCCACTAAAAATTAAAAAAAAAAAAAGACGTGGCAGAAACGTCATTCTCGAACCCCAGTGCCCACCAGGGCTGGGAAGGTCATGCCAAGGGGTGGTGGGCACCAGATGGGCAGCCCTGAATGGCTCCGCAGCCCGATCTGCTTGGTTTTCCAAGATAAACCAGAAATCTAGATTTTTTTTTGCATGAAATTGCCCTATTTTTCCATTCTTTGATCGTTCTTCTCCTTACAACACCTCCGTTTGCCAGTTGTGTGGACTTGACACCTCACTTGCCATCCCCAAGCCTCAGTTTCCCAGGCTGTAAAATGGATCGAAGAATCACAGCCACCTTGAGGGGTTATTTGGAGGCAGCGGTGCAATTATTCACGGGGAGGGCTGAGAACAGGGCCTGGGCCAGCAGCTGCGCTCGATAAACGTTGGCTCTGATTATATTAATATTGTCATAATGATAAACTTAAATGCTACACAGAAGGAAGCCAGCTCATCTCACAGGGCAGGGCTGTGAATTGTCTTCTGGCTGCAGGGCCCGTTCCTTGCCTCTTGTCTTTTCCGGAAATACCCGTTTGCTCTCGGGTCTGGGGCACCGGGTCACCTGCGTAATCAGTAGAGTTCATCACAGTGGTTCTCAACGAGGGGCGATTTCGCTCCCCCAGGGGACACAGGGCGATGTCTGGGGACATCTGTGGTCATCACGACTGGGGGCTCTCCTGGCATCGAGCAGGCGGAGTCAGGGAGGCTGCTCAACATCCCGGAGCGCCCAGGATGGCCCCCCACAAAGAATGATCAGGTTCTAGATGTCAGTAATGCTGAGCCTTAGAAAACCTGATCTGTGCTCCAGACCCCAGTGGTGAGAGAAATCAGGCGGCTGGGCCATTGGCTTGTCCATGAACGTCCGCCTCCCGTGCCTTGCACCATCTTGCTGGACTCAAACGCCGAGATTGCTAACGGGTTCCCGCTGACAGTGCTGGATCTGGGAGATGGAGGGGCTGCTGCGGGCAGGTCTTTCCCCTTTTTCCCCACCTGGCCTTTGGAGGCCGGAGCATTAAGTTCGAATCCTGGTGCAGGCCCTCCCCGGTTGTGTGAGGTGACCCCTTATTCCCTCCCCCCAGCCTCGCTTTTCTCATCCATGAAATGGGGATACATCTTGCCTGCTGTGTCATTGGGAGTTAAATGCTGTCACGTTGATATGGGACCTGGCACCCAGGGTACACAAGCAGGGACTAAATGACTGTGCTCTCCCATCCTCCATCTTCATGAACAGCTGGGGGAGATGTGGATGGAGCTCCACACCCACAATTTCCCAAACAACTGCAACGGAGGAGAAATAACCCAAACAGGCATGAAGTCCCCGTCATGGAGCCTACACTGCGTGTCTGGCCCTGGTCTCCGGCTTCACTCACATTTTCTCCTTTCATCCTTAGAACAGCCCTGAGAGGTGGCAGCTGTCGCCCCACCTGGCAGATGGGGAAACTGAGGCACGGAGTGAGGATGAGAAACTGGCACACTGGAGCCTTTTCCTGGGGCTGCCTGTGTGCCCACAGGCGAACCGAGGTGGCATTTCTGTGCTTGTGGATGTTCAGGGGGTCTTTACTTGGTTGAATGATCTGCTCTTGCTCTCTTGAAATTCTTAATAATTTTTGCACAAGGAGGCTCTGCGGTTTCATTTTGCCCAGCTGGAGCACATAGCAATTACGGAGCCAGAAGGTTGGTCGCAGAAGGAGGGACATGTTGTCGGCTGGTCTGGATCTGAGATATGTTTTCGCCTCTTCCGAGCTGTGTGACTTCAGGGAAGTTGCTCTGCCTCTCTGGTTGGCACACCCAAACCCCGCTTGCCAGCCAGTCCCCTGCCGGTTTCTCCACCCACTCCCTCCTCACTCATTCTGTACCAACCACCTTGACCTTCCTTCTTCTCCCACCTCCAGGCCTTCGTCCTTGCTGTTTCCTCCTCCAGGAGCTCCATTTCTGGCCAGGCCAACCCTATCCAGCCAGTGTTCCCCAGCACTCTTTTTATTTTACTTCCTCAGTTGCTATTTTCCGGTCTGTCTGCCCCCCCTTTTCAGGATGGGAGCTCCACCTGGCTCCCTCTCCCCAGACCAGCCACCCTGGTTTTTGAGAGCCACTGCCCTCCTGCACTAGAACCAGCGTGTCTAACTGTCCATATTAGGCGGGTCATGGTGGCTGGGAAGGCCCCACATCAGGCAGCTGAAACGCCCTGGCTCAGTTTCCACTGCCCTGGGCAGGGAGGCTAGGAGACCAAGTCCCCAGTGGAGGTGCTGTGTGACTTCGGCCACTTGCTTGCCCTCATGAGTCTCTGCATGTCTGAGCTGTTTGGCGGAGAAGCCACGATGATTGGCTGTTGAGAGCCAGGGGCCCTGAGGACGGGTGTCATGGGGTCAGGGAACCCTGCAACAGTCCATGAGGTTTCTTGTCTCCTGGGTAGGAGGTGAGAAGCCCAAAGGAGCAGGGGACCCCCAAAGGGCATAGGCATAGTAGCTGGGCCAGGGGATTTTTAAGACTCAAATAGCCCCGATGTTCACTTGACACCGTGTGCATCTGGCCAGATAGGTAGAAGAGTCACTGAGGAGCCACCAGGAGTGGGCCAGGCTTTCTTTGAGGGATTGAATTGGACATCTGAATAACCCACGTTTGAGTCTTGGCCTCACGTACAGCATGACCCTGGGCCAGTGGATTCTCCTGCCTGAGCCTTAGTCTCCTTGTCTAAAATGGGAGCAAGACTGTCTCTTGAATGATTAGAAAGATCCGTACCGAGTGTGCTTTGAAAGCGCTGGCATGGCAAAGATGTAACTGGCTAAACATCATACAATACGGCATGATGATGAATGCCTTCTGGGGGCAAATTGGGGGACCTGCATACGGAGCTTTGGGGGACAAAGGGTTTGGGGGTGCTGGGAGCAGCAGGGCCCAAGTCTGGCTTCTCCCAGGGGTGTCGAGTCTCCCGCTGCAGTGCTGAGAGCAGGCTGGCAGGAGGCCTGCCCCAGGACCACCTGAGCCGCGGTGGGGAAACCGAGTCACACCTGCGTGGCCAGAACCCTCGACAGGTGCAGGGGGTCAGTTCTGACCTTCTAGTTCTGTGCCTCGGTCACCCTGTGGGCCGCATCGAGGCCTCTGGGCTCCCCATCCAGTGCTCTCCCCGACATCACCCAAATTTCAGTCCCTCACTTTGACGTGTGCCTTTTGCCCCATCTACCTGGTCCTCCTAGTGACTTGGTAGTTTTCTTGAAACCCATTCTCTTTGAAAACTTAAAGGAGAAGAATTTGTCTTACTCTCATGAATGGGCAACCTGGTATGTCCTTGACATAAGAAGGCAGAACCTTTGAAATAAATGTGACGAGAGCCAAAAGAAAGAAGAAAAAAAAAGTGACATTAAATCATCCTGCTGCTGCCACAGGCTTAGAGCAGAGGCCAAGGGCTACTGAGGCGTTAAAGCCCAGTTAGCACCCACCGGAGACTTCCAACCTTGAGAAGGCTGGAAAAAGCCGGGGAAGGGGGTGGCGCCCTTGCTGGTCGAGTCCATGTGGCTGAACATGGCTATAGCTGTTTGGGGGTCTCCACCTTCGGACCGGGGTGCTAGGACTTTCTTGTGTGTGTCTTGAGTATTCCTTCTCAACAGCCTGGGGAGAAGGTTATTTCTCCCAGAATTCAATTAATGAGCCTATTAAAAACTATTTATTTTCCCTGACAGTTGTTTACTGAGGAGAAGGAGATGAATTGGCTGGGCATTCTCACCAGGCAGGCGCAAGGCGGGACGGGAGATGCCTGGTGCCTTGGGCCCAGGTGCTTAGCGAGCACAGACCATAGGTGGGGTCCTGCCTTCCGAGGGGCCCCTGGAAACACGGAGCCTGAACTTGGGCTGCGGCCAGTTTCTGACCTTGGGGTATTTGGGGAGGCGGAGCCTGGGATGAATGAAAAGCATCCTGGCGTGGAGGCAGGGGGCTGGCCCTGATAACATCTGTCTTCTCTATGCAGGCCAAAGTCTCTCAGATACACTGGTTTGAAAGTAAGACCTAGCCCCATCGGGCTACATGTTTTTGGTGGGGTCTCCCAATATCCCGTCTTTCTCCTCCACAGCATTTGAACCCTTTGACTTATCTGGGCACATAACCACCTGGCGAAAAAAAAAAAACAAAAACATTTCCCATTGTACCTTGCAGCTGTCTGTGCTATATGATTCAGTTGGGATAAATGAACAGAATTTCCCGGAAATGCCTTCAAAGGGAGGTAGCACATGCTTCCTACTTCCCACCCCCATCTGGAATACAGAGGTGATGGTAGGCACCCAGGCAGCCACTTTGGACCATGAGGCAGGTATCAGGGATAAGAATGGGGGATCAAAGAGATGGAAGGAGCCTGGACCCTGATGCTTATGGGGTGGGCAAAATAGCCCTGAAAGGACGACCTGGGAGCTTCTTTTATGTGAAGATGCCTCTCTTGTGAGTTTTTTGGCATCCGCAGTCCAGCTTGATCCTAATAGCGGAAGTAGGTGAGCCTCAGGACACAGTGCTTTTCTTCCTTCTCTCCTCGGGTCTCTGCTCATTTTCAAGTGAGGCTTCCCCTGACCTCCCTATGAAGATTTGCAAAGTTATTACTTGCGAAACGATTTGTAAGAGTGTTATTTGCAAATCCACCTCTCTACCTGGCCACCATCTTCCCCTCTCCTGCTCTGCTTTTACTGGAATTGCTGTTGCCATCTCCATGTCTTATGCCCTTTACTTGTCATCTACCTCCTTTTCGGCCATCTCCTGCTGTGTCCACAGCAGCGCCTGTGCACAGTAGGGCCCCGTGCACGTTTTGCACCCACAGATCTCTGTTCACAGGGCAAGAAATGAGGCTCTGAGACGCCTGAGGTCCTCCAGCTGGCTGGTGGCAGCGCCTGCATTGGCACCAACCAAGCAGGTGGCTCCCGAGTTCTCCCTTTTCACTCCCCTCTCCCCCCTCCCCCTGCAGTCGGCCAGTTCGGGCCACCCAGCGGCTGCTCCTGATCCTTCCTTTCGCCCCCGTGTTCTCACCTCGGCCTCCAGAAATAGCCCCTTTAAAATAGCCGTGTCCCTGCGTTCTGGGGCTTCTGCCTGCCCACGGACGTGATGCCGTGCTGACGGTCCAGCCTCTTTATTGCTGTGGGATTTTTAAAAATACAGCTGGTGTTAGGTGTTCCCCCCCCATTTTTTTACGCCTGAAGAAGCCCAGCCACCCACAGGCTGTTTCCATCCTGACACTTGTCATTTGGGGTTTCGCACTGTGTGTCGCCGTGGATCCTGATCCTCTGTCGCGGCCAAGGGGTCTCTGGTTTGCAGAGCCGAGAGCCTCCACTGCAGGCTCGCGCCAGCCCACAGTTCCAAGTCTGGTCAGGAAGCCCTGGGTCCGAGTCCCAGGGATGCCTCTTGCTGGCTGTGTGGCCTCAGGCACGTGGAGCAACTTCTCTGAGCCTCGGTTCACCAGTCTGTGAAATGGGGACGTCTCGGGACTCGGGCACATGGCTGAAGTTCTCTGAGCCTCAGTATAGCCACCTGGAAATAAGACCCCTGACGGTTTCTCACTCGGGCCAGCACACAGTGGGCGTTCTTGAGGTGTGAGCCCACCTCGTTATAGCACTCGGGCCACCTCTGAAACGGCCTCCATTACCCATCCCAGGGAAGGATGGAGTGAATTTGGTGCCAGGTCTGGGCACTGCCGCTTCTGGGAACCTTCAGGAAATCACTTCCTCCCTCGGGCACTCAGTTTTCCTCATCTTTAGAATGGGGCATGTTACCAGATTGTTGGAAGGTGGCTGAGGGATAAGGTACACTCGCTGTTTCCCCCTCCCCCACCAGGCCAAGGACACAGCAAATGGTCCGTAGGTGTTGCAGATGTTTTCCTGCCGTGTTTTATACTTGTATTCATTGAGACCATGTAGACTAGTGGTTAAGAACCAGACTCTAGGACCAGATGGCCTGGGTTCGAGTCCCAGCTCGAACATTCTCCCCCGACACAGCCACTTGGCTTCCTCCCTCACCTCCATCAGGGTTTTACTCAAATTGTAAAATTTCAGTTTTACAACTGAATTGTAATTCAATTGTAAAATTGAAATTTCACCTCCCGGCCTCAGTGTCCCCATCTATAAAACAGGGAAAATGATGACCCCACCCTCCCAGGGTCCTTGGGAGGATCCGATGAGTTAGCAAGGGGGAAGCCTTACTGCTGGGCTCAGAGTGAGGGTGACACGGCGCCCCTAAATAATACGTCTATTCCCTAAATAGTTATCAGACACCTTCCAGAGTGGCACCTCTTCCTGGCAGCGGGATCAGGGAGATGGATGCTTCTCGAGTTGATCTGTTTGTTTGGCTTGAGGTGGGGCTCAACCTCTGGGGCCTCCCTTCCAACAGGGCAGGGATTAAACTGCCCGGAGGAACATTCCCATCCCAGGCCACAGGCACCACGGAGGCCGCCCCTGCTTCCTGCGTTTTCTCAGCAGGTGTTGGCTGGAGGCTCAGGAAAGGGGGCAGAGGGCAGAGTCCAGGGATAGCTCAGAAATGGGGACAGGAAGGGCCCCCCGGAGGAGGCGTGGATTTGCTTCCTCCGCCAGCCAGCCCTGGAGGCCCAGCGGCTGGTTCAGGGGTGGCTACCGCCTCCCCACATCTGTGCCTTGTCATCCGGGCACCTACTGTGTGCTGGGTCTCTGCTGGGGCCCAGTGGGGAAGAAGTGTATGCCTTTGTGGGGCTCACGTTCTGATCAGGAAGAGGTAATAAGGAAAATATGTGTCCTGTCAGGTGGTGATAAGAGAACACAGTAAAAGAGAACACAGTAAAAGGGAAAAAGGGATGCGTGAGTGGAGGGATGAGGGCTGTCGTTTATGTTATTTTATTTAATTTTTTAATTTTTAAAATTGATCTTTATTTTTTTAATTGATGTTTAAGTTTCTTTCTTTTTCTTTATGTTTTTTTGCTGCACCGTGAAGCATGCGGGATCTTAGTTGCCTGACCAGAGATCGAACCCACGCCCCCTGCAGTGGGAGTGTGGATTATTAACCACTGGATCGCCAGGGAAGTCCCAGGGCCGTCATTTTATTTTTATTTTTTTATTTTTTATTTTTATTTATGTGGTCCATTTTTTAAAGTCTTTATTGAATTTGTTACAATACTGCTTCTGTTTTACGTTTTGGGGGTTTTTTTTGGCCATGAGGCATGTGGGATCTTAGCTCCCCGACCAGGAATTGACCCCGCACCCCCTGCATTGGAAAGCGAAGTCTTAACCACTGGACCACCAGGGAAGTCCCAGGGCCATCATTTTATTTTATTTTATTTTTTTAAATTTTATTTTTATTTTATTTTTTTGCGGTATGCAGGCCTCTCACTGTTGTGGCCTCTCCCGCTGCGGAGCACAGGCTCCGGACGCGCAGGCTCAGCGGCCACGGCTCACGGGCCCAGCCGCTCCGCGGCACGTGGGATCTTCCCGGACCGGGGCACGAACCGGTGTCCCCTGCATCGGCCGGCGGACTCTCAACCACTGCGCCACCAGGGAAGCCCCAGGGCCATCATTTTAAATGGGGTTGTAGGGATGGCTTTTTATTGAGGAGTTGACAATTTGAGTAAAACCCTGATGGAGGTGAGGGAGGAAGCCAAGTGGCTGTGTCGGGGGAGAATGTTCTGGGCAGAGGACACAGCCTGTGCAAAGGCAGCACCGTGCCTGGCATGTTGGAGGAACATCGAGGAGACCCGTGTGTCTGGAGCAGAGTGAGGGAGCGGGAGAGAGGGAGGAGGGGAGGGCAGGGAGGGGACAGGGGTGGGGGCAGGTCATGTAAGACCACAGGCAGGGAGGACTTGGGCTTTTACCCAGAGGAGGGAGGTGGGTACCTGACTCAGACACTCACAGGAGCCCTTTGGCTGTTGCAGGGAGGCTAGACGGTGGGAGTGGGGGGTACAGGGCAGAGGAGACTCTACTGGTCCAGGCAGGATGGTGGGGTGGAACAGGTGGAGACAGAAGATGGGGGAGAAGTGGGGAGATTTGGGATAGAGTTTGAAGGCAGACTTTTCATAGGTTTAATCTTCGTGGTAGCTCTGTGAGGCAGGGACTCTTATACCCATTTGGCAGGTGGAGAAACTGAGGCCCAGAGAGGTTAAGTCATTTGCCCAGTGTCACACAGCTAGATGTTGCACAGCGGCTGGGTGGCCTGGCTGGGGTGCCGCTTGCACTCTAAGCACTTCACATCTGTCACTTCCTCCTAATTTATGTATAGATTGACCCTCTTTATTTATTTGTTTATTTAAAATTTTATTGGAGTATAGTTGATTTACAATGTTGTGTTAGTTTCAGGTGATTCAGCAAAGTGATTCCATTGTACATAAGTTTATTCTTTTTCAGATTCTTTTCTCATATAGGGTATTACAGAATATTGAGTAGAGTTCCCTATACTATACAGTTGGTCCTTTTTGGTTATCTGTCTTATATATGGTAGTATGTGTATGTTCATCCCAAGGTCCTGATTTATCCCTCCCCCCACGTTTCCCCTTTGGTAACCATAAGTTTGTTCTGTTTTTTTTTTTTTTAACATCTTTATTGGAGTATAATTGCTTTACAATGTTGTGTTACCATAAGTTTGTTTTCGATACCTGTAAGGCTGTTTCTGTTTTATAAATAAGTTCATTTGTATCTTTTTTTTTTTTTTATGCTGTGTATTTAAAGGCTCCTGTGAGGTTGAGTTCTCTTAGTCAAGATGTTGGCTGGGGTCCCCGCCCTGCCCCATTTTATTTATTTTTTATTTTTTTAAATTTATTTATTTATTTTTGGCTGTGTTGGGTCTTCGTTTCTGTGCGAGGGCCTTCTCTAGTTGCGGCGAGCGGTGGCCACTCTTCATCACAGAGCGCGGGCCTCTCACTATCTCGGCCTCTCTTGTTGTGGAGCACAGGCTCCAGGTTTGCAGGCTCAGTAGTTGTGGCTCACGGGCCCAGTTGCTCCGCGGCATGTGGGATCTTCCCAGACCAGGGCTTGAACCCATGTCCCCTGCATTGGCAGGCAGATTCTCAACCACTGCGCCACCAGGGAAGCCCCTTTGCCCCATTTTAGAAAAATACACTGTAAGTGCTGTTGGCAGGTAGACCAGGACAAAGCCAGGGATCCTGGATTTGAATTTGCCCTTACCTCTTACTTTGCTGTGTGACTGCATGGCTTTTGCCCAACCTCTCTGAACTCTCATTTACTGTGAAATCAGACTCAGCTATTTGCTCGTCATCCCAGTAATATTTTCTGAGCTCCTGCTGTGCGCCAGGTGGTTTTGGGCAGATTGGTTATTCCTGTCTTGACCACTGCGGCCCCCAAAATGTTAGTTGACAAAACCACAGTGCTTGGGCCACTCGAGGGTGGGTGGGAGCCTTACATGCATTATCAGTACCTTCCGTGGATCCCTTAGTGCGGGTGTCAGAGGCTTGGAGGGAAATCTTGGGGCAGCCACCCATGGGGAATGCTAGGTGCCTGGGGCCTGGCCGCACAGGGACTGGTGCCACGTGCAAAACCCCAAATCAGCAGCACTGGGGTGAAAAGCAATTCAGAAGAGGTGGGCTTGGAACACAGAGGTGGTTTAGAAAAACTTGAACGATATATTTTACTTACACTTTGCTTTTATGTTCAGGAGAGAAAGGTGATCGAAGTGTATGTCCAAAGAAGTCTAAAAAAGCTCTTTCAGTCGCTGTCAAATGAGAATTCTGTGTGATAAAGAAGTCATGTCCTGTTTAATTGGCAGCATTTTTTCTTTCTTATTGACACGTGAAATAATTATGCAGCTTAAACTCGATGAAATACAGAAATCGTCAGCTCTGGAACTGGGATGAGGAAGAGGGAGAGAGGATGCAAGGCTCTGAGAGTGAACAGTGGGAGGGGAGGTCAAAGAAGGCTTCCTGGAGGGGGTGGCAGCTGATCTAAGATGTGGTGGTTGAGTAGGAGTTAACTTGGGCAGAGAGAGGAGGGAATGGTGTTCCAGGCAGAGGCAACAGCATGGGCAAGGATTTCCCATGCAAAGTCACTGTGAGCCTTCAAGGTGAAGTGGTTAAATCTTGTGTCATTCATGGGACCCAGCTCATAGTAGGTGCTCACTGAATGGATCATGGTAGATGTTAGACCAGTGGGTCCATAATAGGCAGCTGGTCAGCGGGCACGAGGTAGGTGCAAAGTAAGCAGGAGCTGCCCTCAGTCCCAGATCTGGATGATGCCGTGTGGGTGTTGCTTGCCAGCATCTGCATTCTGAAAGACCTGAGACTCAGAGGTTTGAGTCTGTTTGAAGTCCCTCAGCAGGTTGACTGTTGAGCAGGGATAACCTTGAAGGTTATCCTCAGCTTCCTGCCATGCTACTAATGAGGCTCTATCCTCAGTTGCACAGTGGGCATGCAACTTGAAAGGAGGAGAAACCCAAATCAACTGACTTCAGTTTTTAAAAAAAAAAAAAGCAGATGGATTGATTGGCTCTTGTAACTGAGAAGACTGATGTTAGAATAGACCAGCTTCAGGCATGGCTTGATCCAGGGGCTCAGACAAAGATCCTTTAACTCCATGTTAAAGAGAAAGAAAAGCAGACCCAGATTGCTTAAACTGCTTGCCTGAGGCCACTCAGCTAGGAGGTTAAGCCACAGTTCAGACTCGGGTTGCTCTGAATCTAAAGCCTGTGACTTGTCCCAAGCCAGGGAGTGATGACTCCATTTTACAGATGGGGAGACTGAGGTTCATAGAAGGGAAATGACTTACTTCAGGTAATTGAGTAAGCAAGGAGCAGAGCCTGGGACCAAACTCACATCAAACTCGTGGTCTTGGACCTCATACCGTATGGTTCTGTGTAAACACAGGTTGAATGGTGAGTTGGTCCAACTGAGGTAGAGCAGAGGAAAGGTTTGCCAAGGACCACATTGACCTTGGGCCAGGCCCTCCCCTCCCCCTGCCAAAAGGGCCCACGCACACTCCCTCCTGCCACCCACCCTGGATGGTTGTGACTTTCCCCTTGCTCTTGATGAACACATCACGGGTGACAGGTGAGGAGGTCCCCGCTGGCCCTGGCTTCATGCCAGCTGTGGGTTCTGGCCCGCCCTGCCCATCTCTGTCACAGGAGGAAATGAGATTGGCAGCCAGTTGTTCTCTTCCGAGCCAGCCACCTTGCTCCCCGATGCCCGGTTTCCAACGTTTGCATTGATGACTCAAGCCCTCCTCCCTTCTCCCCAGCAAACATCCGACCGACTGCTCAGTAACTCAAACCGTGTCCACCTGAGCAGTCCTTCTTCTGCACCCTTTGCCCTTGGGCATCTCCATGGCATTGGGCACCTACTGTCTACCAGGTGTTGAGCTCGACTGCTAGCAAGCTTTGTTCACCTCATCCTAGGTCAGGCTCTGGGCCCAGGTGACCTGTGCTCATATCCCCTCTTTGCCACCTCCAAGCTGTGTGACTTTGGGTAAGTGGCCTGACCTCTCTGAGGCTCAATTTTGTCTTCTGTAAAATGGAGAGTATTAGATGAGATATGTGTCTAGCAAATAATACATGGTCTTAAAATATTAGCAAGTATTGTTATTATTGCTATTATTATTTCAGCATTAGTACCTCTAGGTCTGTTGGTCTCCTCTCTCCTTTCCCACACATCCTACACCCAACTCTTCCTTGCCGTGCTTTTTCACAAACAGACTCAGTATGTACAGAGCCTTCGTCTCCTTTTTCTGGGCTGTGTACTATGCCACTGGCTTGTCCAGCCCCTTCCTGACCGTCATGCCCACCCATCTCTCTCTTTCACTTTCCTGTGAGAGGAGCTGCAGTGCTTTTCACACACAGGCTTCAAGCACGAGTAAGAGGTTCTACGTGGAATGCTCATTTTAGAATTCGCTGGATCTCACCTGGTCACCCTACAGAGTGTCTGTAATCTCCATTCCAGCCACCAGCAAGTGAGCACAGGCTTCCGCTTAACAGTTTAGTAGGATAGGAATGTTTTTATTCTTTGGCGGCTCCCACCAGAGCAGTTGCAGAAACCTCCCATGGTTTCAGATCTAAAATTTTCTTTTAGACCCCAAGAAAAGCTTCTAAGTGTTGAGAAAAATATCACAGTGCCTCCTCTGGGCCCAGGATCCTGCTGGGGGGTGTCTAGAGATTCATCAGTGGATATTTATTGAGCACCTACTGTATGCTGGGCCCTGACCCGGGTGCTGGGAATAAAATGGTGAAGAAGACAAGAAAAAGTCCTGTTCTTGTGAAGCATAGCAGGGAGAAGAACAATACACAAATAAATAGGTTAAATATTTAAGGAGCTATAGCATGCCTTTAAGAAAAATGAAGCCAGGGAAAGGAGTAGGTGATAAGGAGGGACTATTTTAGCTATGGAATCAAGGCAGGCCTCTCTGAGGAGGTGACATTTCAGTAAAGACCAGCAGGAGGTGAGAGAGTGAGTTATGTGGCGATCTGGGGGAAAGGTGTTCCTGGGGTGGGGGGGCTGGGGGGAGAGCCCTGCAAAGGCCCAGGG
>NC_041215.1:20756031-20878359 GCF_002837175.3 Physeter macrocephalus | reverse complement strand
AGGGGAGGGCAGGGAGGGGAGGAGGGCAGGTCGTGCAGGGCCTTGTGGGCTGAGGGGAGGACTTGGGTTTTTGCTCTCAGGGAGGTGGGAGCCCTGGAGGGCTGTGGGCAGAGGAGGGACGGGGCCTGACTCAGGTGCTCACAGGTGCCCCTTTGCCACTGCAGGAGCTGGGGACCAGGGTGGGGGCGACTGTACTTGTCCAGGTGAGCGATGATGGGGCTGGACCAGATGGAGGCAGAGAAGGGAGAGAAGTGGGTGGATGCTGGAGAGATTTTTTTTTTGGAAGAGCCAGTGGATTGGCCAAGCAGTGGGTGCAGGGTGGGGTTGAGAGGCATCAGGATAACTCCTAGATCTCTGGGCTGAGCATCTGCAAGGATGGGAGGGACAGGCATGGGGACCCCCGTGTTACAGGACACCCGCCAAGGTTTCCAGAAGGCAAAGGGAGTGGTTCTGTCTGCAGGTGTTGGAGGGGACCTCCTGGATCTGGTGGCTCCTAAGTTAGCCCGTGGGTATGATCTGGGGCCAGTGTCCCATGCTACAAGCAAGCCAGTGGCCCCTGACCAAGGCACATCCTTTTCTCAGCCTCAGTTTCCCCATCTGTATAATGGGGATGGTAACGGAAGGGAACGAAATGAGTTAATATGTACAGAGTACTTAGAACACAGCCAGCTACACGTTTGGGTTTAGATGGGGCTGGGCCTTTGCCAGCTCCACGCTCCACTGGGGCTCTTGGGGCAGAAATTCTGAGATTCACTGAACTTCCAGTTCAAGATACAGAGGAGGCCTGGTTCACAGACCAGGAGACTGAAGCCCAGAGAGGTTAAGGCACTTGCCCCAGGCCATACAGCATGTGGCACAGCACCCATGGGCCCACACATCCTCTCTAGCTTGCTCCTCTCCCTTCTCCTCTGTGTGTTTTCCACCCCCGGGGCTGCCGGCTTTAGTTCTCGGTGGTTTCCAGGCTCCCCTTGGCTCCAGCTTGGCACTCACCTCCCACTTCCACGCGCTCTGGGCCCAGGGCCTGGTGCCAGGCGGGCCCAAGGGCGGGAGGTGGGGGTCTTGACGAGCACCCTCTGCTTTATACCCAGGGTTCCCTCTGCGCCTGCCCCTTCCCCGATGCTCCCACAATTGATGGAAGTGGGACAGGAGGGAGTGAACGAAATTATATACACACGGACATATAAAAATTAGTTTAGGATCTGGGCCAAGAACCACTTGTGCTTGGCTGGGCATTGTGGGTAATTCATCCCCGATTACCATAAAAGCCAGAGCCTAGCTGACAGGCAGCCGTTGGGCTTTTGTTTAAGATTCTGATGAGTATATAATCTCTCTCCCGCCTGGAGCCCGAGGTTCCCCCCACCCTGCCCACCACCCCCTCTGCTGAGAATGCTTCCTAGGAAGGATGTCCCCAGGCTCCTGCCCAAGGGGCTGGCAACTCTGGCCTGCTCTGGAGCCAGGCCGGCCCCAGGTCCATTGGTAAACCTGCCTCAGAGAAGCTCGGCTTGGCATTCGATGCCCACTGCTGCCCCCAAAGATCCCAGACCTTGTAATGCAGCCCCAGCCCTGGGCTCAGTTCCCTCAGGCCCTCATTCATCCACTTGACACACATTTATTGGGCGCCAACTGTTTGCCTGGTCCCACACGGGTGCTGGGATGCTGCAGCGACTGAGATGGATGGGGGTCCCTGGCTTTTCAGAGTCTGGGGAGTGATGGATGAGTAGACAAGCATTTATTCTATATTTAAAGATTCCCCATCTCTTGCCCAGAAGATGCAAATTAAAACAACAAGATCCATTTCTTGCCCGTTCGCTTGGCAAAAATGTCTGAAGCTTGATGATATCCAGAGTGGAAATGGGAGGGGGACCCCTGGGCGTCATCAGCGGGAGAAAAAATCAGCATTTCCACTTTGCAACATCTTTTATTTTTAATTTTTTTTTTCTGGCCAGATAATGCATAGATGTGAGACACAACTGAGGATGTACAGAAGAATACACAGGGGAGAGCCTCTCTATCACCATTCCCCTCATATCCTCAGTCCCCTTCCCCGCTCCTTCCTCAGAAGCAGCACCAGCGTCTTGCTAGGACAGGGTTTGGTAGACTTTTTCCGTAAAGGGCCAGATAGTAAATCTTTTCAGCCCTGCTGTGAGGCGGGTGGTCTCTGTCAATACTATTCAATGCCACCATTGTAGCATGAAAGCAGCCAGAGACAATACATGAATGAATGGCTGTGGCCGTGTGCCAATAAAGCTTTATTGACACAAACAGCCAGTGGGCCAGATTTGGTCCATGGGTTGTAGCTTGCTGGCCCCTGCTCTATATCAGCGCTGTCCAGCAGAACTTTTGTACAGTGTTAGAAATACTCTCTGCTGATGCTTTCTAATAAAGTAGCCTCTGGCCACATGTGCTGTTGAGCATTGGAAATGTGGCTAGTGCAAATGAGGACTCAACTTTTAAATTTCATTCCATTTTATTGCATTTAAATGTAAATAGCCACGTGTGGCTTGTGGCCACCATTTTGGACAGCGCAGTTATCTAGACATCTTCAGTGAACATTAAGTAGGCAGGTAGATTTGTATTCCTTTGTTTAACCAAATGGTAACATCTGTTCTGTACCTTGGGGTTCCCCCCCTTAAAAATGTAGTATCTTAAGAGTAATTTCATAATTATACATTTGGCTCTCGCCTTTTCACAACGGCAATACTAGTCTCATAATATTGAACGATACTAATATTTTGTGGCATTATTTGGTCCCTTGCACCGTTATATGTTTAACCAATCCCCTATAGTTGAGCACTTAGGTTGCTTCAAGTCTTTTGCCGTGAGGACTTTCTACAGATGTCATTTCACGGGGATGTGTCTTTCAGATAAGTTCTGAGAGGTGATGTTAGCAGGCCCAAAGGGAAGCTGCAGACACCCCAGCTGCCCATCTCTCTGCATTGAGATGTGGGAGGCGTGGACGCAAAGATTCACAGGCATTTGTCGAGACTGAGATATAAAATGGAACCAACCTAAGTGTCCATCAACAGGGGGTTGTAATAACTGGGCACAGCCTTGTAATGGAAGATTATACACAGCAGGTGGAAAGAGTCTAGGGATGTGTATGCACACTGTAGATACAGTGTCTTGTGAAAGAGCACAAGTTGGGAAATGATACAGACAAGATGATACAATTTCACGGAAGAAGAAGAAAAACATTCTGTATTCTGGTGTTACCTTTGGTCTGTAACTGCTTGGGAAAGATATGCAAAGATTGACACAAACCAGCAACAGAGGTTGCTTCTAGGGGCAGATAAGAGGGACTTTCCATTCCACAAAGGTTTGCATCTGCTGTGTGCTAGCTGCTTCCTGTCCTCAACAGGAAGAATTTGAAAGAACAAATCTCCTGCCCTCTTGCAGCTAGCACTCCAGCTGGGGAGCTTGAAAATAAACAAAGCACAGGGGAAAAAAAAAAAAAAAATCAAATGTCAGAGAGTGGTATGTTGCTCTAGGGGGGAAAAAAAATTAGAGAAGGGGACTGGGGAGGGCCCAGAGTGGGAGGCAGAATTTTAAAGAGGGCATTCCAGAAGACCTTACTGCAGAAGTGACACTTGAACAGAGGTGGTGAAGGAGGGAGCCCTGTGGGTTTCAGGGGGAAGAGTGTTCCTAGCAGAGGAACAGAGGATTCAAAGGCCTGGAGGTGACATCTCCCGGGACAATTGCTGAGCCCAAACCACTGTCCTCACCCAAACCTGTACCTCCTCCATCATGGCTCCCAAATGAGCACGGCTTGCTGGGGGCCGCTGCTGGGGAATAATGAATAATTGATCATAATAACTGATACATCTGGGAACCAGTGGTCCATCCTTGTGCTTCCACGAGGCAGCCAGCCCCCACCCACGTGTGGGCTGCAAAATCACAGATGGGCTAGGTTCGAGATGCCACACACTCCAGGACTGGCTGGCCTCCAGTCAGGCAGGAGGAGGGGAAGCCAAGGCCTGAATGAGTGGCGTGGGGAGAGAAGTTGAGAACCCAGCTTGGGTTCAAGTCCTAGTTCTATTCTAGTGGTGAGAATATGGACCCAACCTCTGGGCCTCAGTTTTCCCAATTGAAAAATGGGGAGAATAATAACACCAATCTTTGAGGTGATTCAGTGAGCGGCTTCATGGAGGCCTGGCCCGTGGGAAGAGCCACGAATAGGAGCTGGTGTGCTCGTTGAGCACCTACTGTGTGCCCAGCTTGGTTTGGAGCACTTTGCCCCATGCTAAGGTCTTTTTTTAAAAAATAAATTTATTTATTTTATTTTATTTAGTTTTGCTGCATTGGGTCTTCGTTGCTGTGTGCAGACTTTCTCTAGTTGTGGCAAACGGGAGCTACTCTTCATTGTGGTGTGCGGGCTTCTTCTCAGTGCCGTGGCTTTTCTTATTGTGCAGCACGGGTTCTAGGTGCGCAGGCTTCAGTAGTTGTGGCACACAGGCTTCATTGCTCCGCGGCATGTGGGATCTTCCTGGACCAGGGATCAAACCCGTGTCCCCTGCATTGGCAGGAGGATTCTTAACCACTGCGCAACCAGGGAAGCCCCTCCCATACTAGGTCTTAATGAGCGTCCTGAGGTCTTGGGAGAGGAGGGGTTGGATACAGGTCCCAACCCCTGTCCAAAGATGTCACCTTCCCCCTGGTCACCCAGGACTTGAGAGCTTGGGGAGCTGCCCAGAGAGGTTGTGCCTGCAACTGAGCTCAAACAAGAAGTCTGGGCCAAGCAGGGAACCTAGCTCTGCTGTCCCATCCCCCTCAGCAGCCCCCGGTCCCTCAGGCTTCTCACCTATGAGATGGGACTTGGCCCAAGGTTCCTATTCCCACTTCTTCCATTCAGTCCAATGTCACTTAGATTTCCTCTCCCAGTTCCCCTTTTCTTTCACATCTTAGATATCACAGCCTACCAGAAGCCTGCCCCGCCCCCATGCCAGATGCATTCCCCATCTCACGTCTGGTTTTTAACTGCCAGAGACCCCATCTGCCTCCCCTACAGCCTATGAACTTCCTGACGCCAGGCCAAAGCTGCCTGGGTCATCCTGTGTCTCTAGTGCTCAGCCTAGAGCCTGGTATACAGCAGGTGCTCTATAAATGCAGGTGTGTGTGTGAAAGAATTGTTACTGAAGTGTGATAATCGTTCATGCCTCAGTGTGTGCATTCCTCAAATGACATCCCCCCACCTTACCCCTCTAATCCCATCTCCCTCTCTTTCCCTAGAACTTAGTGTGTTCATTCCCACCACAGGACCTTTGCATGTGCTGTGTCCTCTGCTCAGAATTCCCTCCCCACCCCTATCTTTGCATGGCTATGCCATCTGTCGCTCTCCCTCCCTAGAAGAGAAGCCCTGGGAGGTTATCTGTCCTGGTTCCTGCTGCATCTCCAAAACTCAGGATAGGGCCTGGCACAGGATAGATGCTGAGGTTTCAGCAGTGACCAAGACTGGATCCCACCCTCACAAGGGAAGTCAGTCAGGAGCTGCATGAAGCCCTGTCTTGGGGACCTCTCTGGCCAGTGCCTCAGTTTCCTTCATCTTCAAAGGCCTTGAACCCACAAAAATCAGCCCCAGGCACTGAAAACCCAATCATCCTCTGCACAGGTGGGGACACAGAGGCCCTGAGAGGGGCATGGACTTGCTCAGGGCCACGTAGCCCCCTGGGGACAGAGGTGGGAAGAGAACCTAGGCCTCCTGCCTCCTCTGGGCCATGAATTCTAAAGTGGGGGACCCACCCCCAGGATGAGGTTGTTTTGGGGTGACCTGTGGAGGAGGCGTCCGACAGCACAGAGTTACACAGACCAGCAGCAACTCCGCTTTTGGTCCATAACAAGTCAAGGGGAAAGTCTCAGTCTGGTGCAGGGTGATTTCTGAAACCAACACCTGCCAATCTCTCTATAACCAAATCCCATTGGGCTGCTGGCCTTAGCAGCAGTATCCAGGGAAAATGGAAGAATTCGGTACATAGTTTCATTATAATAATTTTTCTGGTGACTTTCAGGGCTCCGCAGTTAGAGCCTTGCATTTTAGAGTTAGTTTCTAAAGTAAATTAGTTCAAGAGAACTGCGTAAGCCAGTTGAATGAAAGATTTAATGAGGTTTATTGGGATGTGGCAGAAGTAGGGAACAAGGCGGAGAGGATTTGGGGGGAATGCCACACATGTCCTCACTGGGGACCTGGCGAGCGCAGAGGCATTTACAGAGAGAACGCAGCCAGATCCATTAAAGCGGCCACAGCTGGTCCGAGGTGGGAGACGGGGGGCTTGGCGGGGGCCCAGCCTGGAGGGACCATGCCTGGCAAGGGCACTACCCCTCCTCCCCCTGCCTCTGGCTGAGTCAGCAGGTTGGCGCCTGGCTGCAGAGCGGAGTCTGGCTGTGCTTGGAGCAGCTTATGGACCAATTTCTGCCCTTGGGGCCAGAGCAGCAGCCCCCAGAGGGCGCCTGGGACGGATGACCCAGGTTCAATTCCCAGCTTTGTGGACTTGTGGCTGCAGATGGTGCCTGCCAACCTCTGCCCTGTCCTGCAAATCAGCCCCACCAGACTTCACAAGGCCTCTTAGCCATTACTTTGTTCTTTCATTTATTTATTTATAGTATTTATTTATTTATTTGGCTCTGCTGGGTCTCAGTTACGGCATGCAGGATCTTTAGTTGCGGCATGCGGGATCTAGTTCCCTGACCAGGGATCGAACCCAGGCCCCCTGCTTTGGGAGAGTGGAGTCTTAATCACTGGTCCACCAGGGAAGTCCCTCTTTCATTCATTTAGAAAGCATTTATTGAGTACCTACTGTACACCAGGCCCTAGGACCAGGAATGGCTGAAACCGACCCGGTCCTGCCCTCCGGGCTCCCACCTCCTCCATCAGGGCTGTCCACAGAACTTTCTGCGCTGATAGAAATTTGCGATGTCTGTGCCAATACTGTGGCCACGAGCCACACCGGAAACACAGCATGTGTGACCGAGGAACTGGATTTTGAATTTTGTTTAACTTTATTTCATTTTAATTTAGTCACATGCGGCTAGTTGTTCCTTATTGGACATCACAGATCTAGACAGTAAACAAGAAATAGATAATTTCAGATGAAAATAAGTGCTAAAAAGGAAAAAAAAAGCTAGAGAAAGGATGTGTGATAAAGGCTGATGGAGGTGGTACCTGAGCCGGGGTGATCAGCTTCTCTGAGGAGGCAACGTTTGAGGGAGACCTGAATGGCGAGAAGGAAACAGCCATGAAAATGTGGGGGAAAGATGTTCCAGGCAGAGGGGAACCAGCATGTGCAAAGGCCCTGGGGCAGGACCATGCCTGGGAGTTGGAGGAACAGCGAGGAGGCCCGTGTGTCTGGAGCAGAGTGAGCGAGGGGGAGAGAGGGAGGAGGGGAGGGCAGGGAGGGGACGGGGCAGGTCATGCAGGGCCTTGTGGGCAGTGGGGAGGACATGGGCTTTTACCTGGAAGGAGGTGGGGGCCCTGGAGGGCTGTGAGCAGAGGAGGGATGGGAGCTGACTCAGGTGCTCACAGGCACCCTGTTGCTGCTGTGGGGAGGACAGATTGTGGGGAGTAAAGGCCGGAGCTGGGGGACCAGGGCAGAGGTGACTGTACTGGTCCAGGTGGGCACTGTTGGGGGCTGGACAGGGGGGGAAGGGCATCTGGAGAGAGATGAGGAAACTCAGGAAAAATTTAGGAGGGAAACTTGAGAGTATTTCCAGACTGGCAGCATGAAGGAGGGAGAGAAGTCAGGGTCATCCCCCAGCTTCTAGGCTGAGCCTCTGTAAGGATGGAGCTGCCCTCAGCTGAGCAGGGGAGGACAGAGGGAAGAGCAGGTTTGCTGGTCCAGCTGCACCTGAAAGCATCCTGGATTTGTCCAGAAGGAGAGGATGGTAGCCGGGCCTGGGGGAACCAGAAGGTGAAAAAGGCAGACGAAGAGCTGGTGCGTGCCTGTGGTGGGCTATGTGCCTGCTGCGGCGTGGCTGGCACGCAGACACGGCGCCAGGGCCGAGATGTGAGTATGGGCGAGGCAGGCGCTGGGCTGGTCTGCACATGCTTGCTGCTCCGGGGCATGAATGCTGAGCTGGGTAGAGAGGGGCCCCGTTGGGCAACCTGGGGCCCGGGAGCCCGAGAGAGGAGGAAGCTGCCCAACCAGTTTCTCTCTTGCTCCCAAAACCAAGGGTATGGAGTTTGGTGGTTGCCCCTCAATGAAATTTTCAGGAATTTTGGCCCCAAATGTGAAGTCAGGGAAGGGATTGGGAGTGGGGCGTCCTGCCCAGGGTGTCCAGGGTGCAGTTTTACCTGGGGCTGCCACATCAGGGCAGGTTTCAAAGGCTTGTGACCATCCCAATGGAATGACCCTTTGCTTGTAAACGATGGGTCACAGCTTCATCTGAGGACATGTCTCTCTGCTGTTTATACTACAGATCAAGTGAGGTCCCAGTAAACTCTGTGGGCTGGACCCTGGCAAATGGTTTCATACTGGTGATCTCTGTGTACCCATTTAAACACATCGGAGAAAGACTGGAAGGAGGCAGTCAGCTTTGGCCTTTGTACTTGCTGTTCCTCCTGCTTGAAACTCTGTTCCCCTAGGAGTTTGTCTGTCTGATTCGCTCAATTCATCCAGGTGTTCTGAGAGGTCCCCCCAGACCCCTGCACGCTTCTAGAGCCTTACAGATCATTTTATTTTCTTTTTCATACCTCTCAGTACTTCCAGCCTTATGTTATTGACAATGTTTGTTTCTCTGTGGATGTCTGTCTCTCCTGCTTATCTTGAGCCCTGGGAGAACAGGGTGGGGGGGACGCGTGTGCGGTGCTTATCATCCCGCTGCTGTGTCCTCAGTGGGCCGGCACACAGTAGGTGCTCAATAAGTGTTTCTGGAAAGAATGAATGAAAATGACCACATGCTAACAGATTCTCTCCAGGAGAGGGGTGGATTGTGGGCCATTTTTATTTTCTTCTTTATGCTGATTTTTCTCAATTTTCTGCTGCACACGCCTATTTTATAATTAGAAGAAAAGTTATTTTGAAAAAAATTATCCCCCCAAATGTCCCAGCTGCAGGCGCTGACGTGATCTAGCCCCATGCTCCATCCCAAGGACAGCTGCCTCCTGGGTGTATACAGAGGACGTAGCAACTGAACGTTTGTGGGCTCCCGGGGTCAGCCCTTGGGGGCACTGGGTGGGCAAAGCAGTCAGGGAGGGCTTCCCGGAGGTGGTAGCCCTAACCCTCGTGGGGCTCAGGCCAGAGTTGTCAAGGTGCTTATCTTGAGTCCCCTCTTTAACTTGCCCCCTACAGCCAGTCCTTTAGAAAATTTCCTTGCCTCTGCCTTCATAATCTATCCAGAATGTACATGCTTCCCGCACGCCCCGCTTCTCTGCCTCCACCTGATCAGTCCCCTCATTGCTTGCCTGAACCTGTGCAGTCACCTCTGCCCTGGTACCCCGGCTCCCCCCACCCCCAGTCTGTCCTCCTCTGCCCACAGCCCTCCAGGGCTCCCACCTCCCTCGGGGTAGACTAAGGCCCTGCAAGACCTGCCCCTGTCCCTTCCCTGCCCTTCCCTCCTCCACTCTGCTCCAGCCACACGGGCCTCTTTGCTGTCCTCCACCATGCCAGGCACAGTCCTGCCCCAAGGCCTTTGCACATGCTGTGCCCACTGCCTGGATCACTCCTCCCAAACATCCATACTTCCTTCAGGTCTTACTCATGTCACCTCCCCACTCCCTGACCCTCCCTTTTAACACTGCATCCCACCCCATGCGTCCTCTCTTCCCCCGCTTTGTTCATCTTCATAGCGATCCTGCACGAGCCCTTTGCCTGGGCATCAGCCTGCAAAGCACCTACTATGCTTCTGGGGGCGTTTTCTGAGGGCCCACTGTGTGTCCTGCCATGCTGGGGGAGGTTCTGCCACTCAGTTTCACCCCCACGTTGACCCAGAGCACCTCCTGTGTGCTTCCTACACGGTGCTGTGGCGCCAGGGGTCCCACCTCCATGAAGCACCAACTGTGGGCCTCCCAGGGTTAGGGCTGTTGGGGTGGGGGAGATGTTGGAGCATCTCGTGTTTAGCAGCACCTACTGTGTGCTCCATGTAGAAGGGCCAGGTGGAGAGTCTGCACACAGACATTCACAGAGCACTTACTCTGTGCTTGGTGCTTTGAGGACCCCAGTGCACGCCTCCCCAGTGCCAGGGGAGGTGGGATTATATGCTCTATTTTGCAAAGCGAGGGACTGAGGCACAGGACTGGAAAGGGCAGATCACCCAGGGGAGGGTGCATTTGGTGCTGGGGAGAGATGGGGGGTGGACCTGCCAAGGCAGCCATAGCAGGGCGTGGATGGGCCACCTTGGGAAGTGAGTCGTCCCTGTCCCTATCTGGGGTGCCTCGTGGCTCAAGCAGCAGCTGCCTGGGTGCTGCCCATCAAAGCCCATGTTCTTTTTTTTTTTTTTTTTTTGCCGTACGCGGGCCTCTCACTGTTGTGGCCTCTCCCGTTGCGGAGCACAGGCTCCGACGGGCAGGCTCAGCGGCCATGGCTCACGGGCCCAGCCGCTCCGCGGTATGTAAGATCTTACCAGACCAGGGCATGAACCGGTGTCCCCTACATCAGCAGGCGGACTCTCAACCACTGCGCCACCAGGGAAGCCCAAAGCCCATGTTCTTTGTCCCACTTCTAGAGGCTGGGGCCTGTCTGTCTCCAGCACTGCCGTTTCCTCCCGGGCTTTAAATTTATAGTGATTTGTCATTTTCTGGCTCCAGGCCTCTGTAGCATTGTGGGTAAGGACGCTTAGCCTCTGGACCTAAACATTGGTTCGAATCGCTGCTCTTCCTGACCTTGGTAATTTCTCTCTATTCCTCCCTAACCCCTTTGGTCAATGGGGCTGATTGATGGTGGGGTGATGTGAGCCGTCACAGGGCTTGGAATACACTAAGATCTCAGTACACGTAGGCTATGGGAGTCGTCCAGAGCACTAATGGTGGAAGTGATCCCAATTCGCCAGGGATGGGATCAGATAGGGGAACGCCTCCCACCCCGCCCCTGCAGCTGCCCTTGGGTCTCCGTCAGGGTCCCTAACCCTCCCTGACGCTTCCCCCCCAGCTCCCAGGACCCGCTGGGGCTCTCGGCGTTCCCGGCCTCTCCCTTGGAGTTTTCAAACCCGCACCGGGCAGCAGCGCGGGCCAGGATTGGCTGCCTGGGTGGGGACGCCCCTTCTCCACCCCCCCCCCCCCGCCCCCGCCACCTCCCACCCGCTCGGGATCGGGTGTCTCGGGCCTGGCACGGTGGCCCCATCTGTTTCCAATCTGGCTCTGCGCTCTCCGCCCCCTCAGGGTTGTGGCTAAGGTTGAGGCCTCTGCCACGGTGTCCCCGTTCATCCCCCCCCCCACCCCCGACCCCAACTGGACTCCCAGCAGGAGAGAAGCCTCTTTGTGCCTTTGCCCCTCCCCCACCCTGTGGGTTTCTGTGTTTGTAGGGGGCGCGGCCTCTGCCATCCAACCCAGACTGGAAGGGGATCTTCTGCCCCTTCTTCGACCTCCTGTATTTGGGTGTGTTTTGGGAGCCCTCTGCCGCCCTGTCCAGCATCCAGCCCTTTCATCCGTTGCCATGGCCACGATCAGCGCCTGGAAGGGAAGGGGGAGCAGGGTAGGGGATCCCTCTGGCATCAGGCTTCCAAAGGGAGGGTCCTGAGCTGTGCCACTGGGGGCACCCCCTCATGTATGTGCACATTGCGGGGGACACAGTGACCTCCTTGGAGGCCTCCCCGACACAGGACCCCCATCCACGTAGGATTTCAGTGCCCGCTGATCTGGGTCCCGACTGGTCCCCCGCCCTACTTCCGGCTGGGCCCCACCCGAGGCTCGCTCTGGGGCCCCCTCCCCGGGCCCACCCCCTGGCCGCCCCGCCCCTGGCCCCGCCCCGCCCCGCCCCGCCCCCAGGCCGAGCTCGCTGCGCCTCGGCGTCTTCGAGTTTTCGCTGCGCTCCGGGCGGACCCTGGGTAGGGCTGCAGCGGGCCCGGCCGAGGCAGCGCGGGGCCTGGGCCCCGATTTCTGAGCCGTAGGGTGAGTGCGTCGGTACCCCCTTTCACCGCGAGGCCCAGTCTGCACTGGCCTTTGTCCGTCTCCTAGCCCTCCACCCCGGGTTCCCCCCATACCCCCGCCCCGCGCGGCCTGGCCCAGCTACCCTCCAGGGATAGCTCGAGCCCGCTGCTGCCTGGCGCGCCACCCCCCCCACCCCCCCACCGTTCAGGCCCGTCGCTCTCGTACTTTGGAAAACTCCAGACCGTTATGCTCTGTGGGGTCCCCTCCCCCGCCTGGCCCCCAGCCCGACCTCTTCCCCCACCTCTTGGGGGCGGAGCCAGGCTGGGGCAGCTTTCGCTGCCAGCAGTGAGGGGGGGCGGTGCTCTGATAGCGGGTGGGTGCTTTGGCATCCTTCCTTCCGCTGGGGACCCGCTCCGCGGAGGAGGTGACAGGACTGCTGGGCTGGGGGTGGGGGGTTAGTGGCTGGGATCCCTGCTCTTAGCCACTCCCCAAAACTCACAGAAAGTTTTCCTCTCTCACTTTGTTCCTGCGTCCCTCAGGCTTATGGACTCCAGATCGATGCTGTGCCTAGTCGGGGCTGTAATAAACTGAGGGGTTGGGCAGGCATATCAGCTCCCACCATCCCACTTTCCATACCTGTCTCCAAGCTCCATGCCTCTGAACCCCCCATTATTGCCTGGAGAATCCTGCTTCCCAGGATTCCTATTCAGAGTCCTGGGCGACCTTAGAGGGACTTCCTGTGACTTCTGGGCTGACCCTCCTTGAGCCTCCCCTCCATCCCTTAAGGCTTGAGCAGACATCCCCCCCCCCAACAACCAAGAGCAGATGTAAGCTGCACCTGGAGGCCATGTCTACGGTGGCCTCTGCTGCCTGTGGCGGCTCCTTCTGGCCTCAGTTTCCTGCTCTGAAATGGACATGACCACGGGAATGGTACGGGTAAAGTGTCAAGTGGGGCCAGGCATGTAGCAGGCGTCTAATAAATGCATGTTCCTAGGGTGGGGAGAAGACTCCCGTCCTGGAGGATGATGGGTCTGTGACAGGAGCAGAGCTGGGATGGGAGACACCGGCTCTGAGGGAGCCCAGAGGGGACCCTGGTCCCTCCTGTGGCATCCAAGAGGGCTTCCTAGAGGAGGTGCTAGCTCAGCCGAGACCTGAGGAAGAGCGTGAAGGCGGAGGTCTGATGGAGAACGAGGAAGGGTGCGCTGGGTGGAAGGAACAGCGTGCACAAATATCCCTGTGTGGGCCAGAAGGCAGCGAGTAGGGACACCATAGGGCAAACAGGGCAGTCTGGGTGCAACATGATGGAGTCGGCAGTTCTGGAGGGTGAGGTTAAGAATCTAGATTTCAGTGGATTTTGATGGAAGCCATGGGAGGTTTTAGAGCAGAGGAGGGGCAGAGTCGAACACAGCTACTTCCAGCCCCAGGGTTGGGGGGGTCAAGACTGGGCAGAGGAGGGGTCCCAGGGCTGGGGGAAGAGTCCAGTCTCAGCCTGGGGTGGGAAGGTCTGCGGCTGTGGCTTGAAGGATGAGTTGACAGGTGGGCCCCCTGGAAGTAGGACCTGTGTGAAGAAAGGACCAGAGGTGGACCGGTGCATTCTGAGAACTGTGGTGACCTGTGGGAAGAAGCAGCAGGGCAAGCCCAGGACACTGAGCAGAGGCACTGGGGAGCCCTGGCAGCACGGCAGGGGTGTACCCAGATCTTGGTGTTTCAGGCTCCTCCATGAAGCCGGTGTGGGGGCCATGCTGGCAGGCTGGGCACCCAGGGAGCGTGGGCTCTGGGCTTGATTGAGAGCTGGTCTCTGGCCTCAAATCTTAACCCAGCCCAGCCCCTCCACGCTGCGTGACCCTCCATGTGCAGCTAGCCCTCTCTGAGCCTCAATTTCTTCTGCTATCAAACAGAAGGAAGCACGGGGAACATTTAAGAGGGCTGGGCACGTGGAGGGGGGCACCCAGCTGGTGTTACCCATTACTCCCTCTGGGGCTGGGCCTGGCTCCCCAGCTGCCCTGCCCATCCGCTCCTGGCGGTGGGGACCCTTGGGGACAGCACTCAATACAAATCGATAGTCAACTAAAGGCAGATTCCTCAGCCCTGGTCCTAGCCCATTCCAGGTAGGTGGCAGGGCCAGTCCCACCCGGCTACATCCTGAGCCCGTTTGCCCGGTGGGGGGACATTGAGGCCCCAGGAGGGAGAGGGGCTTGACCAGAGCCCCTTGGAGCCCACCAGGGGCTACAGAGCTAGAGCTTGGACCCTGTCTCACACTTTGGGGACACAGCAACCCAGGGAGGCTGGAGACCCGGGTCCTGCCCTCCAGGGGCTCTGAGGCCCTGGGAAAGGGGTTCCAGGCAGCAGGAAAGTCCCCTGGCCCTGAAGGGAGGCTTTGGGGCTGGAGAGGTGTGGGGCATGGGTGTGAGGGCGGCGGAGACGTTGTGTGTCCCTAGGGGGGTTTTCCTTCAGCCCCGCTGCCAGTGTCACCCACCTCTCCTTCCCCTGGCCCCGGGAAGTCCCTGAGAGTCAGGGTTGTGCGGGTGAGCCCCTAGACCCCCAGGACAGACCAGACCCTCAGACGGGGCAGGGAGAGGCAGCCCAGAGTCCTCAGGACCTGGGACACCCGGCCCCATACGAGTGACACGGAGCCTATTTGCTGCCCAGTCCTGGGTCATAATCACCCTTTTGTGCTCCCTGCTTTGCGTGGGCACACAGAGCTGGCTCCAGGATCGCGTGACCTGCATCCTGGCACCTGACCGGAATGGGTGCCCACTCACCCCCTGTGAGCGAGGCCTGGGAGCTCCCAGAGGCCGTCCAGCAGGCCACACCGGGCCCAGAGAGGGTCGTCCACTTTCCTGAGGTCACACAGTGGCCAGGGAAGGACACAGTCCTGTGTAAACGTGGTCTCTGGAACCAAGACCCCACCCAGCCGGGGGTCCTTGACAGTCCCCGCTCCTTTGTGAACCTCAGTTTCCTCATCTGTGCAAGACGGGCACCCACCTCTTCCCGGCTGCTGGGAACAGATGGTGGGCAGCTCTGCACCTGGCACAGAGGTGGGCAGGGACCCTTCCGGGGCCCTGGGTTCCAGGTCCAGAGGCCACTCCCTTCCCTCCTCCCCATCCCCTGCCTAGCCTCATTTCCCACCCAAGTTATTTCCTCTGGCTCCCATGGGTGGCTGTTCCTTTCTTAATGGCCACGTTCATCCTCCAAGAACTTGGGGGTTGCTGCGTCGTGCAGCTCTGAGGCACCTACCTCAGTTTCCCTTTCTCAGCAGTGGGGAGGCTGATGGCTCAGGCTGCTTTACTGCAAGACCCGTCAGAGAGGAGGCTTGGCGTGGTGCCAACCTGGCTACATCCCCTCCTGCTCAGAGCTGCCTAGGGTTCCTTGCTCTGTGGGTTCAGTGTGTGGCCACCGCTCTGCCCTGATCTCTCCCCATCTCCCTGCTAGGACCGCTCAGTATTGCTTCTTGTCCTTCCTCATGCTGTTCCTTCTGTGGAGACACCCACTCCCATTCATCCTTTAATTCTCAGTCAAGTCATAATATTAACATTAAATCTGGAGGCAGAGAGGTCCAGGCAGAGGGTACCAACCCGTGCAAAGGCCCTGGGGTAGGACCATGCCTGGCATGTGGGAGGAACAGCCAGAAGACCCATTGGCTATAGCAGAGTGAGTGAGGGGGAGAGAGGGAGGAGGGGAGGGCAGGGAGGGGACAGAGCAGGTCGTGCAGGACCTTGTGGGCATCAGGGAGGGCTTGGACTTTTACCACCAAAGGAGGAGGGATGGGACCTTACTCAGGTGCTAATAGGTGCCCTCTGGCACTGAGGGGAAGACAGACGGGGTGGGGGGTGGCATGGCAGGAGATGACTCCATTGGTCCAGGTGAGCAATGAGGGGGCTGGACTGGGTAGAGGCAGAAGAAGGGGTAAGAAGTAAACAGTCTCAGCCTAGATTTTGGAGACAGAGCTGACAGAATTTGCTTATATTCTCCCCCAACCCCTTGCAGAGGAGCTTACCCCTGGGTCTTGCAGGAAGCCGGAAAAGTTGGGAGGGTCTGGGGCTTTGCCATGGCAAGTTCCTCCAGGGAGAATGGGGGCCCAAGAGACCCAGGAACTTTTTTTTTTTTTTTTTTTGGCTGTACCTCACGGCATGTGGGATCTTACTTAGTTCCCTGACCAGGGATCGAGCCCACGCCCCCTGCATTGGAAGCGCAGAGTCTTAACCACTGGACCGATAGGGAAGTCCCAACCCTGGAACTTTTAACCTTCTGTGTTCTCTCTGATGCTTTCCACCCTGAATTGGTCCCCACGCCTGCCACCCCCATTCCCGCTCCAGGCCTTGAAAGCCCCCAGGGCCGTGTACTCCCCCGGCCTAGCAGGCTGGAATGACCTCTTTGGGGGAGTTGGGAGCTGATGGCTGGGCCCCGCCTGTGCCTGGATCAGCCCCATCCTGCCCCGTAATTGGGAAGGCGGGGCTGCAGGAGCCAGGGGCTAATTAGGGGCCTCCCTTTTTAGAAGGCGGCTGCCCCTGGCTCCAATGGGGCATAGGGGGCGGGGGAGGCATCGTGGCCAGGGCCCTTCATGCAGGTGACCCCTGCCCATGCCAGCTGGCATTGGAGATGAGGAGACTAGAGCAGGGAGGTCATCCCCGCCACACCCCGGGGTGGTGGGTTTGAGCCCCTCCGTGTTAAAATTCTACCTCGGTTTCCCCAGATGCTCTGTGCGGGCCTGGGCAGCCGATCCAGGTGGTCTGGGCCAGAGCTGAGCCCCCTCCCCAGATGTGGCCAAGCTGATGGGCATCTGTGGGCAGGGCCAGCTGCTGTGGTCACCCTGGCCCCAGCTGGCCATGGTCCATTTCCCCAGCTGGGACCTTCACCGTCCTCATCAGCCACTTTTGCTCTTAAAGGGCCCGTGGTTGGGTCCCAGTGTGTATCTGTGGTCTGACTGTGCGCCTGCCTGTCTATGCATGTGCATGTGGATGAGGGGGGTCTGGCGTTACGTGTCAGTGTGCATTTTGTCTGGCTGGGTGCAAGTTTGCTCTGCTGACTGCCCATCTCTGTAGCCCCACTGTGTGCCCGCATCCGAGTCCGTGAGCTGTGTGTTTTTACCTGCCATGGCCTGTGGAGCTCCAGTGTGCCTCTGTGTTCATGCTTGCCTGTAGCCCAACCGTGTATGTGTATTGCCTGCCTGACCGTGACCCTGTGTGTATATCTCATCTAGCTGTGTGTCTGTGGTCTTGGCATGTACCTGTGTGTCTCTGACCTGACTGCTGTGGTCTGACTGTGTATATGTCTTGTCTGCCCCATTGTGACCCTTTGTCTGTATCTTGTCTGATTCTGTGTGTCTGGGGTCTGATTTTGTGCCTGTCCATGTTTGTGGTCTGTGTGTCAGTTTTATTGGCCTGACTGCACATGTGAGCCCATCTCTGTTGCCTGACTGTACAGATACATCCGTGACTATGTCTGGTCTCCCTGTCTGTCTGTGGTCTGACCGTGTGTCTGGGTCTGTCTGTGGCCTATGTGCAGGCATCCTCCTTTTCTGTCTGGTCTGACTGTCCATGGTCTGACTGTGTGCCCATTGAGTGCCCCTGTCCCCACCCTCCTCATCCCACCTTCTCCACTCTCCACCCTGGGCCGTGACCCAGCCACCACCAGCCCAGCCTTCCCCTGGGGCCACTCTGGGGCTGGGTGTGGTGACCACAGCTGGATATTTTGGGAGCCAGAATCACAGGGGCTGCCCCATGATTACGTGGCACCCGTCCCCGTGGCCATGGTGCGGACCCGGCGTGGGTGTATAAGGTTGACCCGGCCACGAGGGCCTCATCCTTGGGCCTCTTGCTGCCCCCGCTTCCACCCTGGCCCTGGCCAAAGTGGAGAGTGGAGAGGGGGCCATCCTAGGGTTTGGCCCCTGAGAAGGACCCTTCTGCCCTAGAGGAGTTTGGATTCTCACCAGAGAAACAGACGCTGGGTGATGAACATTCTCACTTGATTTGCAGACTGGGGTAAATGCTGTGAAGGATGATGTCCGTCATTTCTGAAGCCGTGGGATGTGGAATTGGGGGTGGGGGCTGACCTGCCAGGGGCAGGGAGGGCTTCCAGAGGACGTGACAGTGGAGCTGAGACCTGTCACGTGGTAGTGGGGGGACAGCATTTCCAGCAGAGAGCACAGCCGGGTGGGACTGAGCTGGGACCGTGTGGCTGCACCTCCCATGAGAGAGGGGATGAGACCAGTAGGAGCAGCTTCCTCTGGGGCTGACGGGAGCCATGGGAGGTGTTAGAGCAGGGCAGGGACGGGCAGGTGTGTTTGGGGGGAAGGTCCGTCTGGTGGCCGAATGGGCAGATTTGTAGGGACGGTCAGCAGTGTTAGCTGGAGCCTCTTCCTTCGGGTGGGCGGCCCAGCCTGCGAGGGGGGAGAAATTCGATGTTCAGAGCACTTTCTAGAGGGGGTGCTCAGTCCTGGTTTGGGGCTCACCCTGGGGTCGGGGGCTCAGCCAGGGGTAGGGGCTGTCTCAGTCTGTTCTGGCTGCTATAACAGAATTCCATAGACTGGGTGGCTTATAAACAACACACATTCTGGAGGCCAGAAGTCCAAGATCAAGGCGCTGGCAGAATTGGCGTCTGGTGAGAACCTGCTTCCTGATTCACAGACGACCACCTTGCTGTGTCCTCACATGGTGGCAGGGAGCGAGGGAGTTCTCTGGGTCTCTTTATAAGGGCACTAATCCCATTCACAAGGGGTCCACCACATGACCTAATCACCTCCCAAAGGCCCCTAAGACCATCACACCGAGGGTTAGGTTTCAACATAATAATTTTGGGGGGACACAACATTCAGTTCATCGTGGGGGCTCAGCGCTTTCTTTCTGCCCCATCGTCTCCCCCGACCCTCCCCCATTGTTCTGTAACCCTCACCCTCGCATCCCGTGACTCTCGTCTGCCCCTCTGTGATCCTCCTGCTGCCTCCCCCATGAAGGCCCCCTGGATTCCCCTGCTCCCCTCTCACGGCCCCTCTTTTTGTCTCTACAGACGCTGCCCCGACTGACGCTTGGCTTGAGGCCTCTCTGTGAGGGACCGTGGGGGGGGGGGCATCCCCCCTCCAGGGCCGGAGGTTGGAGGTTGCAGGTCACGGCTGAGCATGGCGCCTGCCTGGGGCCATGGTATGGCATCTGTGGTTGGTCCCATGGGCCTCCTCGTGGTCCTGCTGGTCGGAGGCTGTGCCACAGAAGGTAAGTGTGGGCGTCTTGAGTTTGCATGTGCACGTGTGAACACGTGTCCCCACCCCACCCCACCCAGGGGGTTGGGAGGTGAGGGACCGTGGGGGGGGGGCATCCCCCCTCCAGGGCCGGAGGTTGGAGGTTGCAGGTCACGGCTGAGCATGGCGCCTGCCTGGGGCCATGGTATGGCATCTGTGGTTGGTCCCATGGGCCTCCTCGTGGTCCTGCTGGTCGGAGGCTGTGCCACAGAAGGTAAGTGTGGGCGTCTTGAGTTTGCATGTGCACGTGTGAACACGTGTCCCCACCCCACCCCACCCAGGGGGTTGGGAGGGCGCTGGTTTGCCATGCAGAGCCTCTGTGCTCTGTGAACGAGGCCGAGTAGAATGCTTGCTGTGCACTGGGTCCTGAGAGCTGCAGAGGTGAATAACAAGAATGGTATGAAAAAGCAGTCATAGTGACAGTGATGACAGTGTCTGTTTGCCCAGCGTTGAATCTGCACCAAGCCCAGTGCTAAATGCAGGCTTTACCTGCTTCATCTCCCTCCACCTCACAGAACCCAGCATGCTAGTTTCATTACCGTTCCCATTTTTCCATGAGAGAAACCAAAGCTCAGAGGGGACTGGGGCTTACTCGAAGTCACTCCTGAGGTAGCCACAGAGTTTTCCTTCCCTTGCCACAGGTAGAAACACCAGCACCCAGTTGGTAGACGCACAGGCAATCAAACCTTCCCAGGCAGAGCTCCAATGCCCTCTCTCCCTCTTCTTGGGAGAGAGGGCATTGGAGCTGGGGTTTTGTGGGTGTGTAGGAGTTTGCCAATAGCAAGGACATTACTGGCGAAGGTGTTAGCGCACAGAAAGGCCTGGAGGTGAAGAAAGAGGTTGGTGTAGTTTGGGGATGGGCAAGGCTGTGCTTCTGGCAGTAACATGGAGTGGATGAGAGTCAGTCCTAGTCCTAATGCCACGGTCTATCCCACCACGAGGGGCCTAGAGGAGGTGTCATTAGGCTGATGGGGACACAAAAGGTCAGGTCAGCAGGGAAAGAAACTGGGATCTGCTGTTAGGCTGGATTTGCATCCTGACTTTGCTGCTAACCTGCTGTGTGACCTTGGGCTAGTGATTCAACCTTGCTCATAGGCCGTTTCTACCTTGACAGAATGAAACTCAGCATCATCCATCTCCCAGCATTGCTGGGACAAGGACACACGATAAGCCCCTGCATGCTGCTTGCACACAGTAGGTCCACAATCCCGGGTTACCATGAACATGATAATTATTGCCCCTGGGTGAGAACACCAGAGACATACACACCTGCCTTATCCATCCGTGCTTTTTCTCGTTTTTATATTATTTTGTAGTAAATGCCTAACACATTCAGATCAGCCACCACCACCTGATGAGATGGAGGCTATTCTCCCCATCCCCATTGTACAGATGGGGAAACTGAGGCACAGTGAGGTTACGTTTTACAACCAGGAATCGGCCAGTCTGCCTGGCACCAGAGCCCGGGTTGCTACCCATCACCCCACACAGCCAGGCGTGCCTGAGCTGTGATCCATCTGGTCACCTCCCAGGGCCTGTGTCGTCTGTGCTCTATTCCTTGCAGTGGGAATAGTGGGCCGAGGGCTGAGCATTCTTAGTTTTTCATTCATTCACTTAACGCAGGGTTTCCCCTGCCCTCGGCACTGCTGACGTCGGGGCCAGAGCATTCTCGGGGAGTGGGGGGCCATCCTGGGCACTGTGGAGTGTGGAGTAGCATCCCTGGCCCCATCCCCTCAATGGCACCCCCACGTGACAACCACCGATTTAACTTACACTAGTGGAATAAATCATATTTATGACTTTGACATCTTGCTCCAGTGATAATTAACCAGTCTTGGGCAGGATGCTGAGATCATTCCCATTGACAGGTGAGGAAACTGAGGCTGCAGAGTGGCTATTGTGAGGAGGGGGTAGAGATCACAGAGTTTGGAGGCTATCCTGTGCTGAGTTCGAATCCTCGCTCTATCGTGTGACCATGGGTGGGGCTGTGCTCTCATTCATTCAGTGGGTCCTTCATAAGCACCTACTGTGCGCCAGGCACTGGTTTAGACCTGGGAGACAAAACAGATATCCCACCCCCTTTTGGAGCTGATAATCTTGAGGGAGAGACACCGAGTGTGCTGGATGGTGGACGTGCCCGGGAGCAAGATAAACAAGAAGGGAGATGAGAGCATCAGTGGAGGTCTAGGGGCTGCATTTTAAATGGGTGGGAGGGCATCAGGGAAGGTCACACCAAGGATATGACATCTGACCAGAGACCTAAAGGAGCTGAGGAGTGCACCCCATGCATGTCTAGGGGGAAGATATCCTGGGCAGAAAGCATAGCCTGTGCAAAGGTCCTGGGGCAGAACTGTGCCTGGTGTGTTGGAAGAACAGTGAGGAGGCCCGTGTGTCTGGAGCATAGTGAGCAAGGGGGAGAGAGGGAGGAGGGGAGGGCAGGGAGGGGATGAGGCAGGTTGTGCAGGGCCTTGTGGGCAGCAGAGAGGACGTGGCTTGTACCCCAGGGAGGTGGGAGCCCTGGAGGGCTGTGGGCAGAGGAGGGGCAGGTCCTGACTGAGGTGCTCACAGGTGCCCTGTGGCTGCTGAAGGAGGACAGACTTAGGGTCGGGGAGGACAGGATGGGGGGATGCCAGGGCAGAGGAGACTGCAGTGGTCCAGGTGAGCCATGAGGGAGTGTGACCCAGGCTATCAGCACTGGGCATGTAGCCGGGGCTAGCTCCATGGATGCTCCCTCAGTGAGCCCTGGAATTCTTTTTTTTTTTTTTTTTTTTTTTTTGGCCACACTGCGTGTAGCATGTGGGATCTTAGTTCCCTGACGAGGGATCGAACCTGTGCCCCCTGCAGTGGAAGTGCGGAGTCCTAACCACTGGACCGCCAGGGAATTCCCCTGGAATTGTTACTACTGTATCCCTTTAGGTGTTGGTAGTGGCCTAGACTCAAACCCAGGTCTCCGTCTCCAAAGCTGGGGCATCTTGACCCCAGGAGGTGGTCTGTTTAGCAGGAACCCTGTCATCTAGGGGCCAGCAGAGGGGCTGTGGGAACCGTGATTGGCACTGCCAGCTTCAAGGAGTAGCCCAGGTCCTCAGGAAACCATTCGGGTGGGGGCTGTCAGGTGGTAGAGAGCCCGGGCAGGCAGCTGATGTGTCCACCATCCAGCACCAAGAGGAGTGATTTCTGCCCTAAAAACAGCTTCTGGTCCTGTGGGACCTTCCCAGGGTGCTGTGCGGCCAGCCCAGGCTGGGTTGGAGGGGACTGGTGGGTGGGTCTCCAGCTCTGGCACCAGATTTTTCTCTGCAAAATCTGAAATGGAAAAACAGAAATCAGGCCAAGCCCTTCCCAGGCTCTGCGCTGTTGGCATTGCCACTCTGAACCTCGGTCTCTTCATCTAAGAAACAGGAACACCCAGGGTGCTCTCCATCACTGAAGACCCACAACCCTGTATATCAAGTGTACTATTTGCAGGGCTTCGGGAGCCAAATAGGACCAGGTTGGAATCTTAGCTCTTGCCCGTCACAAGCTGGGTGACTGGGGGCCAGTCACTCACCCTTTCTGAGCCTCAGAATAGAGCTGAGTGTGAGAACAGGCCCAGCACAAAAGGAGCGCTTGCTTGCCACAGGCTGCGGCCATACCCCAGTGTGTCTTTCTTATGTCTGGGGACCCTTTGCCAAGAAGAGGAAGGGAGGGTTTGTCCAAATGAGAGAATCTAAGCGTCTGCAAGAAATATTCTAATGGGGGATGCAGCGGGCGGAGAAAGCTCTACCGTGCTGGCTGGGATCCCAGAGCTGCCTGGAGGTAAGCTGAGCGGCGTCTGCCCTGCAGCGAGGGGGCGCCAGGGAGCGAGTGGGCAGCTTCATTGGGCCCAGTATTAGGCAAGCATCAAGGTTCAAAGCCCCAGTTTTTCAAGGGTCACCGGGCACAGAGAAGTGGTGTGGTGGGGTCCCAAGGAGTGGGGTCTGTTTCATGCCCACCTGCCAGGTGGCACATAACCAAGTATTTCAACCCAGTGTGATCAGGGCCGTGATGGAAGGGGGCGCCCGTGGAAGGATGGGGACAGAGGGGGTCCTGACCCGGCCAGTGGTAATCCAAGAAGGCTCCCTGGGGGAGGTGCTGGCTGAGCTGAGGTTGAAGCCGCCAGATGAAGAGAGGAGGACGGACAGCACGGGCTCCCATCATGTCTCGTTTCCCGGATTGGAGGGTGCTCGAGGTGTCTTCCCGGCTCCGAGTCATAAAAAGGCAGCTGGATGCTTCTCACTCCCTGCAGCTCGCTTCTGCCCTTCCTTCCAGTGGCTCCCCAGGGAGGATTTTTCCCAGAAGCGAGATTCCTGACCTGACCAGAGACTTCCCCCCATGACCTTGGCTGGGGACCCATATGGCCCCAGTCACCATTCCTGTAGGAGGGGCAACCCAGGCAGGCAGAGCCAGAGAGGCAGGCCCAGCCCAGGGCTCAGCATGGAGCAAAAACATCGAAATCAGGCTCAGGGCCTGGAGGTGAGAGGAACAGAAGACGTGGGCTTGGGGACAGATAGACCCAGGATCAAACCCTGGTGCTGTCATTTCTGAGCTGTGTGACCTCATGCAAGCTCATTAACCTCTCTGAATCTGTACAATCCCATCTGTACAGTGGAATTAACAATCACTTCCCCAGTAAGATACACAGGATTTGAGTGAGCCCACACTGATACCTGCATGCAGTGGGTCTACTGATTTTCCAGAGAGGTGGGCAGTGTAGACTTATATGGTCCTATCAGTGGGAGCACAGCCTGGAATGAGGGAGGTGAGGCCAGTCAAGCCACTGAGACGGGGACTCTATTTTGTTCAAAGTCCAGCCTGAGTCACAGATCGGAGAAATTGGGCTCTGTGGCACCCAGACTTGGAACCTGAGGCCTCCTTGAACTTCTCGGCACTTCTGAGCAGCCAGAACTTTCTAGGTGAACCTGAGTGGCTCAGTGCTCAGAGGCCTGGCGTTGCTCAAGCTTGAGTTGTTCATCCTCTCTTTGCCTCTCCTCAGACCCCAAACTTTTACTTACTTAATATATTTCTTTAATTGGCTCACCTTTCTATTCAAACCTTACAAAAATAATAATTTCAATTTATCTTCAAATAGTTCTAAATGTAAAAAAGTTACCAGGGTATGAAGCCTTCTTTCCCCTGTGTCCAGCCACCTGCTTTCTCCTCCCAGAGGCAGCCGTTGTTTCTGTGGGCGCACGTGCACGCACACGCACGCACACACACACACACGTTCCCCATTTTCATTTTTCTCATCACACAAACAGGAGCATTTATTATACTTTTTACCCCTCGCTTTTTGTCCATTTCATAGTGTATCTTGCTGTTCCTGTCCTAGTAGTTCATTACAAAAGCATCCTTGTCCCTTTTTACAGCTGCATAGTATTCCACCTAGTGGGTGGTGGCCCAGTGTTCATTTAATCATCCCCTTTTGTTGTTTTGTTGGATATGTAGGTTGTTTCCCTCGGGACCTTGTAGGTACGTTGCAGCCCTTGGGTCTGTTGGTAAAACTCTCAGAAGTAACTGAATTCATTTTATGGGATACATTGTAGCATTACTGTGGATGGAAATCCAGTATCCCTTTGGGCGATTCAGAGGTTACTGTGAAAAGTCAATAAAAAAAGAGGACAATGTTAATGAACTCTCAGGTACTGTAGCCTGTTCGAGGTGCAGAGTTGAGGCTGTGTAGGCATCAAAGACATAGCAGCTCCCACTTGAGACTTTCCTGGGGAGACTTAGCACATCAGATCATCATGAGGGGCAAAGGATGGGGGCACAGGACCAGCCCGGTTCAAATCCCCTCTCAGCCACTGGCTGGCTGTGTCGAAGCAAGTGCCTTGCCTGCTCTGTGCCTTGGTTTTCTCGAGTGTGAAATGAGGATCACGGTGGCTCTGTCCCCCAGCACTGTCAGAAGGGTGTGATGTTGCTGAGGGTACACCATCCGCATACAGTAGGCGCTCAATAAGCACTTGCTCTAGTGGTTGGTAGCACCCGATCACCCATTTTGAGCTCTGGCCTTCAGCTCTGACTCCTTGTGTGTTTGGACACCTCCCACGGATGAAGAGGCTGGAGCCCTGGGATCGATCTCTGGTCTGGCTCTGACCTCAGGTCCCTTGGGCACCCCTCTGCTTCCCTGTTTCATGCCTCAGTCTCCCCACATGTCCCATCAGGGGATTAGACCAAGTTCTCTCCTCCCAAGTCTTTTTAAGATCAAGGACCCTCCATAGTCTGGCTGGTCACTACTGAGGGTCTTCAGGGGCTGAATTTAGGGACCCCAAAGTCTCAGAAGTATCCCCTCTCACCTTCCCCTGTGGCACTGGGTCTGAGCAGGTGTGCCCACGTGAGGTGTGTCCTCGTGTGAGTATGTGTGGCTGTTGTATCCGGGTGGGGGGGGGTGGAGGTGCTGGGTAGGGCCCGGGGTACCCACAGGGGGCAGTGGTATCATTTCTTCCTCTATCCAGCCCTCCTGTTGGGCCCACATGGTACCTCTGTGCCTGGACAGAGGACGGAAGGCATGTTTACCTGGCCCCATAGGGTCCTCGTCACATGCCCGGGCCCACCAGAGCCCCTCCGCTTCCTGCTCTCTCCCCAGAGCCCCCCAGGTTCATCAAAGAACCCAAGGACCAGATTGGCGTGTCAGGGGGCGTGGCCTCCTTTGTGTGTCAGGCCACGGGAGATCCCAAGCCACGCGTGACCTGGAACAAGAAGGGCAAGAAGGTCAATTCGCAGCGCTTTGAGGTGAGTCAGCGGGGAGGGGGATGAGGGGAGGGGAGACAGCTGAGGGCCAGCCCCACCCCTGGATGGGGCCACGGCAGCTCAGCCACAGAAGCTGTCCCAGAAACATTCCCCAGATGGAGCACGGGCAGTCAGGGCAGGCACCCTCCAGACAGGTCCCTTCTCTTCTCCCACCCACTCTCTGCCACGTGCACCCCCCACTATGTGCCCCATGAGGGCCCTTCAGGCTCGCTTGTTCTGCCACCTTTGTGCTGTGTGGCCTCAAGCAACTCCCTGCCCTCTCTGAATCTTATCTCACCACTGCCCACAGAAGGGAATTCACAACTCTGTGCACAAGTACATGGTCAGACACACACATTTCCACATCCAGCGTGCCTTCGCATGCCTGTCACCAGACTTACGTGCGAGTGTCACACACCCACTTATGCACAATACCCTTTACTTGTACAGACCGTTTTCTGCCTCCAGCATCTTTACATGGATGTATACACACACGTGTGTACAGCCCCCAGCTCCTCTCCTGTTCACGCCTGGGACCCCAGCCTCACCCTGACCTTTGTCCCCTACCCATGGCAGACGATTGAGTTTGACGGGAGTGCAGGGGCTGTGCTGAGGATCCAGCCACTCCGGACACCCCGGGATGAGAACGTGTACGAGTGTGTGGCCCAGAACTCAGTCGGGGAGATCACCGTCCATGCCAAGCTCACTGTCCTCCGAGGTATTGGGCTCCCCAGGGTGGGTCGGGGAGGACCTGGGGCCTGGACTTTGGGGACAAATACCAAAGGGATTCATGAAAGTCTTGCTTTGGATTTTCTCTTTGGGGGGAACTTGATCTCCTTTTTTTAGGTTGTAATACAACTGAGGCCCAGAGCCTTCTGGTAGGAATTTACTGAGTCTTTGCCGAAAAGAAGAGTGTCAAGGGACTAGAATCATCTCCATTTGTCATCTTAATCATGCTCTTCTGATTACAAGAGGCAGATCCAACTCAAACTGAGAATTCATTGGTTCATGTAATTAAAATATTTGTGGGGTAGACTAGCTTCAGGTTCGGCTGGATCCAGGAGCTCATATGATGTTCTCAGAGTTCACTTTCTGCCTCTGGGTTTTGTTTTCTTCCCTATCAACTGTATCCTTAGTGAGATTCCCCCCATTAGCCCCAGGCTCCGGGGCCCCCTGGACTAAATGACCCAGGACTGCTGCTGTTCGTTGGCCCAGCTTGGGTCAGATGACCATCCCTGAGCTGGTCAATGTGTCTGGAGGAACAGATACTCTGATAGGCAGTCTTCCCTGGAGTCAGGTAGACGGGGTCAGTAAGGGGTGGTTCCCCTAAGGAAACAAAGGAGGAATAGAGGCTGGCTAGGCAGCAACAGCTAAATAATCACCTCCTCATAGATTCACACAGATCCTTCCTGTGGGCTTCTTGCTGGCCTCATTCAGGTGGGCTAGGGACCAGGAAATGGCTTCCTTGTTGTAAAACAGCATCATTCAGACAGTCTCACCAGAAACCCGCCTGCCCCCGACCCCAGCTGCTCCTTGCTGCCTTCTCCCTTGCAAGGTGGTTTTAACCAGGGACCTGCAACTTGAGTTCGCATCCTGGCACTGCCCCTCCGTAGCTTTGTGACCTTGGGCAAGTTAATGAACCTCTCTGAGCTGCAGTGTCCTCACCTCCAAAGTGGGATAATAATGATGTTCACCACAAGGGATTGCTTCAGAACCAGATACAAGTGGGGGACCAGCATGGTGCCACGAGGGGACCAAGCATTTGGTTGATTCTGCCGATCTGATATTATTATTACTGTCATTGTTGTTATTCTGGTTGTGACAAGACAGCTGCCACCAGCCATACTGCAGCTGTCAGGTGGGTGGGTGGGTGGGTAGGTGGATTCTGCCTGTCGCCTGCAGGGGCACCCTGACCCTGTATGATCTCTAAGTAGAAGCCACTTGGAACTTCCCTGGTGGTCCATTGGTTAAGACTTTGCGCTTCCACTGCAGGGGATGCGGGATCCCTGGTCAGGGAACTAAGATCCCATATGCTTCGCGGCATGGCCAAAAGGAAAAAAAAAAAAAGTACAAGCCACTGCCAGCCATTGGAGGCAGGTGGCCCCCACCTGTGGCTCCCAGGTTGGGAGTCATCCAGTGTCCTCCCAGGCAGTGGAGCCACGGTCAGCTTGGAGCTCTGGGAGGAGCTGTCACATTGGCCGCAGGGGCACGTGGTCCCAGACCCTGGTGTACGACTGCCCTCAGAAGGCTCTGCCGTTACTGCCTGGAAATTCCTAGTAATTTTTTAACAAGAGGCCTCATAGTTTCATTGTGTGTGTGTCCTGGAGCCCATCCTGCTGGCGGATTGAGGGAGGAGGAGGGAAGGGGAGGAGTCCACCCGCCCCAGCCCACCCCGCCTCTTCCCAGCAGATATTTTTGCCCTGACCTTTCTCAGGAACAACCCGCCTCCCGCCCCGCCCCCACCCCCCCCACCCCCCCCACCCCGACTGTGCCAGCCTCCATTGTAAGCGCTCAGAGAGTTAAAAGGACACGCTGTGAATCTATTAACCGCCCAGTCTCTGGGAGTCTGGGAAAGACACATCTCCGTTCCCCGCCCCCCGCAACAAGACCCTTGGCATCTCTCTGTTCTCGGGCCGCCTAGAAAGACGTGGCGCTTGGGCTGGGCGCCCAGCCCAGAGCGTTTGACCCAGATCGCCTGTGCCCCCTGCCTCCCCCGCCTCGGGCCCCCCCGCCCCGAGCCGCAGGGACACCCTCCCCCCATCCCCCCCCCGCGGCTGAGCGGGAAGGTCTGGGCTGCCGGGCCCAGCACCCCCAGCTTCCCTTCCTCCGCTGCCATCTGATTGTGGACCCTGCTCACGCCTCCCGCGCTGTTGTTTTAATTAAACTCCGAGGAATCAGGCACAATGTGGTACTCGATGAACATTTTTGTTTAATTAGGAGCTCTCGGTAACGTCAGGCGGCCACGGCCTCCCCCACCCTGGCTGGCTGCCGCCCACAGGCACTCACGGGGTCCCCTCGCGGGGCTGCACGCACCCAGGAAGTGCTCATGTGTGGACACGCGTGGGGTGCGGGTGCATACGTGGGTGAGCACGCATGCACACTCGTGCACCCGTGCACACACACACAGAGGAAACGGGTGCACAGAGGGACGCCAGCAGACGCAGCCCCCAGCACGCCTGGGCCACCTTTGAGCACCAAGAATTGAGGCCCAGTTGTCTTGGCCCAAACCTCCAGTGACGTCATCAGTAGCCAATCACAACCATGCATGAGGTGGTCCGGGCCTCGAGCCGGGAAGAACAAACCGGGTGTGGAACCAGCTCAGACAGGATCCAGCCATCCCATCCGACCCCACAGGTCCAGGCCCGGCTTGGGGATTCTGCAGATGCTGGTCACACCCAGGTTCCTCCAGGCTTAGCCCTGCCTGGGTTCAAATCCCAGCCTTGCTGTGTCCTGGCTGTATGACCTGGGCAGGTACGCATGTGTTTGAGCCTCAGTTTCCCCCTCTGTGAGATAGATCCCATCTCAGAGGTGGGCACAGAAAGCTACCTTACAGGGCCTGGTACATAGCGCTCAGGACTTGGGACTGGGGCTGTTTTCCTCTACGAAGCGACCCCTGCCTGGGCTGGCACCACAGCTCCCTTGTTTAACTGGGGACACGGGGTGATGGTGCCCCGGCCAGGCTCTCCCTTACCCCGTCTTGGTCTCCTGCCCCTTCCATGTACCTGGGTCTCTGTTCCCTCCCCACATGGTGGCCTCTGGCCCACCAGCCCCCGTCCATCCCCCAACACACCCACCATGTCCGGTGCCCCTCCTGGGCATTTGTAAGCAAATACACGTTTATTATTTCCTTTTTACACAAATAGCAGCTTTATCTTTACCAGGAGGCAGCAGGCTTCTTCTATATAACACCAGAGTAAATATTTTTGACTCTGCAGGCTAGACAGTGTCTCTTGCAACTTCCCAGTTCAGGAAAGCCGTGTGGATGATGAGGAAACCAACGGGCGTGGCCGTGCACCAATAAAACTTCATCAACAAAAACAAGCGGGGCCCCAGGTTTGGCCCAGGGACTGTAGTTTTTTGGTTTTGTTTTCTTTTAATTAATTAATTAATTTGGCTGTGCCGGGTCTTAGTTGCAGCACGCGGGATCTTTCATTGCGGTGCACGGGCTTCTCTCTTGTTGCGGCGTGCGGGCTCCAGAACGCACAGACTCAGTTGCAGCACACAGGCCTAGTTGCCCCGCGGCATGTGGGATCTTAGTTCCCCGAGCAGGGATCGAACCCTGCATCCCCTGCATTGGAAGGCGGATTCGTAACCACTGCGCCACCAGGGAAGTCCCAGGGGCTGTAGTTTTTGATCCTTGGTCGACACATCTTTCACACTGAACTCTGTCCACTTAGGAGTGCATCTTGCGGTTTGTTACGAATCTGTCTGTAAGGCAATTCCTTCTGCTTGTTTCGGGGACCCATCCATAGATGGCCCAGGTCTCTGTTGACAGGTGTTTAGATTGTCGCCAGCATTTTCCCGTTACTGTTGGTGCCTCAGGAATACCTCTGCCTTCCTCCTTGAGTGCACGGGCCTGGGGAGCCAGCCGCTGAGCTCAGGGCTCGGGGGTCTCAGGTGGATGGTACCAACTCGCCCCTCCTGGTCCCGCTGTACCAACGAGCATTCCTGCCAGCTGTGGACTAGCAGGCCTGTTTCTCCTCAGTCTCATCAGCCCTGCGTGCGATCACTTTTTTTGTCGCTTGTCCATCAGGGGTGGGGCAGGGACTGTGTTAGTTTGCTAGGGCTGCTCTGACAAAGTACCACAGTCTGGGCGGCTTACATCACATGTTTTTTTCACAGTCTGGAGGCTGGAGGCCCTAGATCAAGGTGTCGGCAGGGTTGGTTCCTTCTGAGGCCTCTCTCCTTGCCTCAGAGACAGCCGTCTTCTCCTGGGTCTTTACATGGTCTCCACTCTGTGTGTGCCTGGTTCTTCATCTCCCCTTCTTATGAGGACACCAGTCGCGTTGGATGAGGATCACCCTAATACCGCATTTGACTTAATGACCTTTGTAAAGACTCTGTCTCCAAATACAATCTAATTCTGAGGTCCCGAGGGTTAAGGCCTCAACCTATGTATTGGAGGAGGGGGGAGCTACACATTTCAGCCCATAACAAGGGGGCTAGTGGCTGTTTTAATCTTAGCTGAGGAAGCCTGCCCTACAAAGGGGACCCTTTGTCCACTGCAGATGACAGGCCAGACCAGAGCTGGGGGTTTTAGGGGTGAGAGCAAAAGGATCCAGGAGTCCAGGTGCTGGAGGTGGGGGGCAAAGGTGCAAGAGGGGGTGGGGACCTGGTGGGAGGCTGTTGAGCTGCATACCCCACCCTGGCATCAACTCCAGCTGAGTCAGGCCATGGAGCCCATGGTGCGATGTGCAAATTACTTGAATGAAGGCCACCCGCCCCATCGCCTCAGGCCAGAACCACATTCTTCTTTTTTTTAAAAAAATTTTTATGGGGGTATAATTGACTTACAGTGTTGTATTAGTATCAGGTGTACAGCAAAGTGTATCTGTTATACAAATACATATATCCACTCTTTTTTTTTTTTAAGATTTTTTTTTTTTTAATTTATTTAACTTTGGCTGTTGTGTCTTCGTTGCTCCGCGCGGGCTTTCTCTAGTTGCGGGGAGCGGGGGCTACTCCTCATAGAGGTGCACGGGCTTCTCACTGCGGGCTCTAGGCACAACGGGCTTCAGTAGTTGTGGCACACGGGCTCAGTAGTTGTGGCACACGGGCTTCAGTGGTTGTGGCTCGCGGGCTCTAGAGCACGGGCTCAGTAGTAGGCACACCTGCTGTGTGCCAGGACCTGCATGGGGCGGTAGGGACGTGGCGGAGGCGCGGATACATCATGATCCATGGGGTTTGACGCTTGGATGTTCTGGAGTCTAGGAGAATTTTTTATTATTATTGTTATTATTTTGGCCATGCTGTGCGGCATGCAGGATCTTAGTTCCCCATCCAGGGATCAAACCCGTGCCCCCTGCAGTGGAAGCGTGGATTCTTAACCACTGGACCGCCAGGGAAGTCCCAGGAAAGTTCATTGGTTTTTGTTTTTGTTTTTGTTTCTGGCTATCATTTTATACATTATCTGAGTTAATCAGTTGAAATAATGATTGAACAGAAATAGAAAAATAGATGAGGTTGCCCTGAGAATTAAACCAGTTTTGTCTTCACAGAATTTGCTAATTGAACAACTTTTCTGCCTGTCTTCTGACTCATCAGGGAAGTCCTCTCTGGGCGGGATCAAACCCGTGCCCCCTGCAGTGGAAGCGTGGAGTCCTAACCACTAGACCGCCAGGGAAGTCCCCAGGAGGATTTATAACTTGGGGCCGCGAGCTAGCCTGAGGTGATGTGGATGCCCACGGGTGATGCAGGAGGGGGCATGATGACTCCGGGGACCGAGGTGGCTGGTGTGGCTGGATGGAGAGAGCGAGAAGCGTGAGGCTGGCATGGAACGGGGCAGCCGAGGCCGGCGGGGGCCAGCGTCGGGCAAGGAGGCTGGGTTCCTCCAGAGGGTGGTGGGGGCCACGGGCAGCAGGGGGGCGGTGTGGTGCCATTTACATTCCAAAAAGCTCCTTCTGGCTGCTGTATAAAGTAACCCAAGGGTTTTGTAGCCTCTGTGCTGCTGACATCAGGGCTGGATCATCCTCTGCAGGGCCGTCCTAGGCGCTGGGAGGGGTGGAGCAGTATCCCTGGGCCCACCGAGTCAGTGCCAGGAGTGACAACCATAGATGTCCCCAGACATGGCCCAGTGTCCCCTGGGGGCAGAATCGCCCCAGGTCAGAGGTACTGGTCTAGCCTGATGTTCTCCCAACAGTTCCCCGACTTGAGAGTGGTCTTTCTCACAGACAGAGAAAGAAACAGGCTACAGGAGGTCACCCAGCCAGGCAGGGGCTGGACCCAGGGCCCTTCCCTGAGCCCCACCCTGGTGGGATGGCCTTGTGACAACTGGGCCTCTGCTTTGTTTTTCCCATCTCCACCCTCAGAGGACCAGCTGCCCCCTGGTTTCCCCAACATCGACATGGGCCCCCAGCTGAAGGTGGTAGAGCGGACACGTACAGCTACTATGCTCTGTGCTGCGAGTGGCAACCCTGACCCCGAGATCACCTGGTTCAAGGACTTCTTGCCCGTGGACCCCAGTGCCAGCAATGGGCGCATCAAGCAGCTGCGATCAGGTGAGCACAGGTGGCCAGGAGGATGCGGGAGCCACAGAGGGTAGAAGGGGGAGGGCAGCATCCCAGGGCCCAAGCCCTGGGGACTGATGGAGGACAGAAAGGCCGAGCTTATGTGCAGCCACGGAGGGCATTGGTATTGGGGGAGAAAGTGTCTTCAGAGCTGAACCATTGGGGATGTAATAGGATATAGACAGGCAGGGGTAATGGGGAGCTATGGCGGATGGTAGGGGGAGAGTTCTTCAGTGCTTGCATGGAGATATAATGGACCCAGTTATGTACAATGATGGGCAGCTGCAGAGGCCGCAGGGGCAGAGGGTCTCCAGTACCCAAGCAGTGGGGTCCTAATGAGGCACAGATAGTTGTGGGTGATGGAAACCCACAGAGGAGGGTTGGTGTCTACAGTTCCCCAACAGTGGGGACACGGTGGGGGAACAGACAGGCAGAGGTGATGGGGAGCCATGGAAGGTGGCAGAGGGAGGGTATCTTCTGTGCTAAAGCAGTAGACTTGTCCAGTGAGGATATAATGGGGTCCAGACAGGTAGGAGTAGAGGGGAACATAAGGCAAAGGCAAGAGAGTATTGCCAGTGCTGAAGCAGTGGGTGTCTGCAGAGGAGATAGTGGGCATAGACAGGTAAGGTACTGGGGAGCCATAGAGGGCTGCAGGGAGAGAGTGTCTCCAAGACTGAAGCAGTAGGGACGTGATGGGGCACGGACAGGCAGTCCAGCCTGTTTGTCCAGGCCCCGACCGGGATAGGGGAGCCTTGAACAGAGCACAAGGCCTTGGCCACCTTGGGGCCAGGCACTTCCACAATCATGTCTTAGCACAGTACCTCTGTGCCCCTGTCTGTGGGTCCATCTCTCTGGGGGGCTGTGTGTGCATTGTGTTGGCTGTCTTAACTGCCTCACGAACGTCCGCGTGTGTGTGTCCGGGCTCCCTGTGTGTCCTGACCTGCTCCCCGTCTGTGGGCACACACAGGCTGTGCCATCGGCACAGGGTTGCCTCCCCACCCCACATAGCAAAGCTTGTCCACGTGTGTCTCGGTCACACGTGTATCGCGTGACGGTCCCTCCCGTGTGCACGTCTCAGGCTGGTCCTTGTGTGCATGGACACGTGTGTGGTCGGGATGTGCCCGCGGGCACTCACGCATGTTTCAGTCACATGGACACATGTTGGTGCACCCTCTCTCTTCTCTGTCCCCTTCCTCTGAGGGCCCCGCCCTGGAGCCACCCCTGCCTGAAGGCCACCCCATCGTTCTCAGCGCCCCTCCCCCCCACTCACTGCCCAGTCCCGTCCTCTGAGGAGTCCTGTCTGCCCATCCTCTGCTTTCTCCTTCCCTCAACAAAGACCCAAACCCTGAAAAGGGGCAGATGTTAAGCCCAGAATTTCTTCCCGGGAGAGACCTGGACCTCGCACTGGGGAGAGACGTAGCCTTCCCCGTCCCGACCTGTCTGAGGATATTTGCAGCTTGGGGGGTTCAGCTGGAGGAGTGATGGCAACCTTCGGGATCCAGTTGCTTCTCTGCTGGTTTCCACCATTGTCACCCCAATATAATGAAATGATTAAGAGTGTGGACCTTGGTGCCCCATGCCCTGGGTCTCAGCATCCTCATAAACCGTGCCTATTCCCTAGCGTTTCTGTGAGGGGCCTCTGACAGGCTGCCTGGCATGTAGCAAGTGCTCAATGAACATCAGCTGCTTTAAAAATCATAATCAGGGCTTCCCTGGTGGCGCAGTGGTTGAGAGTCCGCCTGCAGATGCAGGGGACATGGGTTCGTGCCCCGGTCTGGGAAGATCCCACATGCCGCGGAGCGGCTGGGCCCGTGAGCCATGGCCGCTGCGCCTGCGCGTCCGGAGCCTGTGCTCTGCAACGGGAGAGGCCACAGCAGTGAGAGCCCCGCGTCCCAAAAAAAAAAAAAAAAAAAAAAAAAAAAAAAATCATAAGGGACTTCCCTGGTGGTCTGGTGGCTAAGACTTTGAGCTTCCACTGCAGGAGGCGCGGGTTCAATCCCTGGTCGGGGAACTAAGATCCCACGAGCCGCACAGCACGGCCAAAGGGAAAAAAAACAATTGTAATCAATCTGATCATTATTCTGACCTCCCCTCCCGAACCCACGAGGATACAGGCTTCTGCATAACCACCCGTTAATGTTCCTGTTCTCTTTTCTTGTCCCTCCGTTGTAAACGTTCAGAAACCTTTGGTAAGTTTAATTTCTTCACCACGTCAACAACTAACGCCCCCCCCCACCGTGTCCCCCCTTCCCGTCCCCTCCCCTCAGACTAACGGCCACCGTGACAGTAACTGTGACCCACTCCACGTGGCATGTTTACTAACGTCTCCCCCCACCGCCCCCCTGCCCCTGACCACCCAGCCCTCCCCATCCAGGCACCCGGGGGCTGCAGAGAGAGGAGCCCAAAAGGAAAAGAGGAAAAAAGACAAGACCACGAGGGGCTAGTGGAGCTTCACACAGATGGCACCCCCTGCCCCATTCTGGGCCTTGACACTGCTGGAAAATGTGAAATTACAGAAGTTTGCGGGCTGGATCTAGGGAGAGGGAGGAATGTTCCAGGTGGGCTAGTACTGGGTGTTGCTCGTCCTCTTTTCCCAGCCCAGCCTAAATCCCCTGAATCCAACTTGCTGGGCTAATTCTTACTAAGGTAAGAATGACTGATATTGGCCCGTGATAGTAACTTCTCATCTTCCTCGGAGTAGAAAGCAAAACCACCTTTAATACCCAAGAGGTGTATCTTTTCCTCTCAACATAGTGGCCATAGGCTATTTGGCCATCTTGGGAAGTTCTGTCCTTTGGCCTCTGGCTTCTATCACTTGGACTATGGTGACAGTCCAAGTGTAGTAAAACAGCCTGAGCCAGAGCTGACCTAGATTCCCACTGACCCAGATTTTCGCTCTCCATGGTGCAGCCTTAGGCAAATTCCCCTCCTTCCTCCTCTCTCCCCTCCCTCCGTGTGAAGAGGGGGAGTGGCCCCATTAGGTTGGGGATTTTGTAAGAGATAATGTAGGGTCCCCCTAAAGTTCTAGAGGGGCCCCAGCCTGGGAGGCCAGAGAGCTGGGTTCAGGGCTCACCCCTGCCTCTGACTCAGGGCGTGACAGTTCCTTGGCCCCTTGTGGGCCTCAGTTTGTTCATCTGCAAAATGGGCCTGGGCCAGGAAGAAAGAGCTGTATTTTCTCACCCTCGGCAGCTTCCCTGCCCTGGCCTTGGGGTGCCCAGGTCCTCAGCAGAGAGAGAGGGGGCCCAGATCTCCCCTGGGAAGATGAGCAGAGGGTGGGAAACTCTAGCCTGGCACCACCATTTCTGGTCTCCTGAGGTGTCCCAGCCCCCAGCGCCCATATAGACACATAGATCATTCTCTTCCTCTTTTCCTTTTGGACGTTAAGGAGGCTGCAGGGCCCTCTCTCTACCCTCCATCCCCTTTCACTGCCCTCCCCTGTCCTTCCTACTTGGCCTGTCTGTAACACATTCCCTTTGCTTTATTAATGCCCAGCCCTGGGGCACTAACCCCTCTCCCCCTTCTCTAACAAGACTCCCAAGACCCCCATCATTCCATGACCCTCCCGAGAAGAAATAGGAGGGGAGGTCGTGGACCTCCCCTCCTCAGCCCAGAAGAAAGGCAGCCCACAGGGCCAGGCGAGGCCATGGACCTCCCTGGGGCATGGCCACGCCCCTCAGGCCAGTCCAGAGGGGCTTCTAGACTCAGCCCCTCCTTCCCCAGGAGATTCTTGCCTCCTACGGGAAGCCCTCCTGATTCTTCCTCAGCAAGGCCTGCAGGGTTTGTAGGCCCAGGGCTGCCTCAGCGCCCCCTCCCAGCCCCGGGGGCAGAGTGTTCAGGCCTGGCTCATGGCCCAGCCCCGCCTCCCTGGGGCCCCCTGGCCCCCCCAGGACTGCCTTCTGACATTCACCTGACTCTCTCTGCTTCCCTTACAGAAAGCACTCCGATCCGAGGTAAGAGGCTCTTTCCTCACCCACCCACCCACTCACACTCTCTCTCGCCGCCCGCCCAGCCCCCCAGGCTCCACGGGGGGCTGCCCCAGGCCCCCCTCCACATGTGTTCTCCTCGCCACCCCGCCCAGTGTCTGTGCAGTCTCTGTGTCTATGTCACTATCTGTGGACGGGGGCTGAGTGTGGCCGTGGTGGCCCCTTGGGTCACCTGGCCGCAGTCAGGGGGTTGTGTCCTCAGGAAGGGGCAGCGTCTCCCGTGGCCACCCAGAGCGCTGGGAGTCAGGCTTCTGACCACTGCTCTGTACGCAGCCCTCATCCGTCTCTAGCCTTGGTTTTCCCATCTGTACAATGGACGTGCGGAGGGGGCCTTCCAGCTCTGAAGCTTTGATGTGGGTGGCAGGGCAGGGGGAGTGGAGGGTCCAGCTTGAGGGAGCAGAGAGACAGGCAGTCTCAAAGGCAGCCCCATGGTGCTGCCCTTAAAGAATAGACTAGAACAGGCCTAGGTAGGAGCCCTAGGGAAGAGTCCATGTCTAGTCCTGACTTTGCCACGAAATGCTGTGTGACCTTGAGCAGGCTCCCTGCCCTCTCTGGGCCTCCATAGTAATACATGCCTGCCTGCTTCCCTGGGGCCTTGAGGTTGGTAGGAAGTGTTACGAAGGGGCAGAAGCCTAATCCATGGCCCCCAGAGAGAACTTCCCCATCTGTGGGTTCCCCTCACTTCTATGGGACACCCACAAAGCTGGGAGGAGGGGTCTGCTTGGGACCTTGGACTGGATTTTTGGACTCCTGGTGCCAGGGACTCTGATCAAAACCTGTGATTGGGGAAAACAACAACAGCAAACAAAAACAATGTGTGATTGAAACACATTTGGAGGTATTCCCTCACCTTCATTTACCAGTCAACCAGTCACAGGGTCCAGGACTGTGAGTGTAACGTACTTATAGATAGTTACGCAGTTTTATTTACTTATGAAAATGAGGACCTTGGTCCAGGCCTTTGATTTCAAACATAACTGTGGAAACCTCTGCCTCATTTTTAATTTGTTCACGGGCACTCAAGTATTTGATCAAGGCCTGTGATTTCAGACATACTTAGAGATGTATTTTACTTGTGAAAGTGAAGATTTGTCCCAGGCCTGTGGTTTCAGATATCTTTGGGGAAATCTTGGCCACATTTTCATTTACTCATGAGCACCGTAGCGTGTGATCAAGGCCCTGTGCTTTTAAATATTCTTAAGAAAGTTCATTCATTTTCACATGTTCATGGGAGGTGAAGTCTTTCATCTGGGCCTGTGATTTCAAACATAGTGTGGGGAAATCTGCCCTATTTTCATTTACTTGTGGGCACCAAGACCTTTGATTTGGGCCTGTGACTTTAAATAAGCTTGAGAAAATTGACCTCTTTTTAAAATTCTTATTCACTCATGACCAACAAATTCTTTGATCCCGGTTTATAATTTCAAGCACGCTGGGGGCATTTCAGCCTCAACTTTATTTGCACGGGTTAGAGGTTTTCCTTCACACCTGATTTCAAACACTTTTGAAAATTCTCCCCGTTAAGCTGTGAGCACCGTGGACTGGGGTCTCCGTCTGTGATCGCAAACACACTTGAGAAAATTCATTTACTTGTGAGCATCCGGAATCCTGAATCCAGGCCCGTGGTTTTAAAACAGATCTGTGAATTCAGACTGACTGACTTAGATGACTTTAAATCTCCGGGGAAATTCACTCTTCAATCAGTTTCAGGTACAGAAAGCGTGGATCCAGGCCTTTGCTTTCAAACATACTTGATGTATATCACTCTCAGCCTCCTTTACCTTTGGTCTTGTGGAGTGGTAACCCACTCCTGAAATTTAAACACCCGTGAAGATATACAACCCTGTCTCCGTTTCTGGACACCGTGGGCCTTGAGGCCTGTGATTCCAAACATACTTGAGGAACCCAGACCCACGGTCATTTACACACAGGCACTGGTTGAAACCAGCAGGCGATCACCAGCTCCCTGAATTGGCACATCATTTGTGGTGGCCCCTGAAGTGTCAGGGTCTTTGGAACGGCTGCTATGGGTTGGGACTGCCAACCTGCTCTCCACCCCACCCTGCCTGGAGAACATCACTTGATGCTTTCCTGAAAACACATTCTCCCCAGCTTTGTCACTCAACTTGGCAGTCGTTTACGAGGTCCCAGCTGAGGGTGGAGGATTTGTGGGGCAGGCGGTATGTTCAGGCCGGGATGGGCCAGGATCGGGGTGGGGGAAGGCAGGCAGGGAGGCCCTGACCCAGTGGGGGCTTCTAGGCTGACTCAGCTTTTTCATCTGCCTCTCCGGCCCAGACCGACTAAGAGACAGGACTCTGGGACAGCCCTCCCACCACCCCAGCCTCGAGGTTTCCCCTAATGGGCCAGGCCTTGTCCCCTTTACCCACAGGAGCCCTGCAGATTGAGAGCAGCGAGGAGACCGACCAGGGCAAATACGAGTGTGTGGCGACCAACAGCGCTGGCGTGCGCTACTCCTCACCCGCCAATCTCTACGTGCGAGGTAGGGAACGCCGCGTCCAGGTCGAAGGCAGGGACCCGCCCCACCCGTCCCCCTCCCTCCTCGGGCTCACAGCCTCCGGGCTCCCCTGTCCCCTGCAGACCCCAGCAGGCAGGCCCAGCCCCGCTTGTGGCCGCGGGACCTTGGGCGAGGCTGTGTCCCTCTCTGGACCTCAGTTTCCTCGCCTGTAAAATGGGGGCTGCTTCAACCCCCACCCCCACCCCCGTGCATTGTGATGGCCGCCCCGTGGGCTGCAGGACTTGGGGTGGGGGGGGCGGCAGGAGGGAATGGGGCAGGGCCGGGGGTGGGGTCGGTCGTGGGCCTACAGGGCCGGGGGAGCCTGCAGGCCTCTGCCCCACCCCGCCCGCCCGCCCATCCGAGTCGGCTTCTGTGGTGTGTCGTGCAGTGCCTCCCCTTTGCTGTGTGCTCGCTTCGCTTCTCCAGACTCGTGGCCTCGTAGCTCCCTGCTTCACCGCCCCCCTAATCTAAGAGTTGGGGAGAGGTCTTCAAGGCTGCCCCTGCCAGCCCCACGCCCTCAGCTGTCCCAGAGCCTGGTGCTCTCCTAGTCACCCTCAGAGAAGGGCTCCTTTAGGCAGACACCCTGGGGTTTAGGCTGAGGCTTGTCAGTTTCCCACTTAGTCACGCCTGGAAGCACGGGGGTCCTTGCCCTGACACCCCCACTCACCCAAGGAGGGCCTGGGAAGCGGCTACACAAACTTTCTTCTGGGCCCCTTGGTGTCCCCTCAAAGATGCCAGGCTGGGAGGGGGCTGTCCCGCTCCTAGATGTCTCTGTGGACCCCGTCTCATCCCCGGGTCGGTTCTCTTCCGTCCTTTCAGAAATTTTAATTTGTCTCCTCCTCCATCTCCTGCATCCCCTTGGCTGTTTCTGATCCGATTTGTGCTAGAAACAGCTCCCGCCTGCCAGGAAACAGGGTCCCGTTCATCCCCCCGGGCTGCCCCAATTGGCTCTGTATACTTGACCCCACTCCAGCCTTCTTCGGGCCTCCGTTTCCCCCGTTCAACGCACCAAGCCCCTGCCGTTCTCCACCTGGGAGGCCATGCGGCTCCTCCCTCACCCGGAGACCCTCAGCCCCTTGGTCCCCAATAAGCAGGGCCCCAACCAGCCCTGAAGCAGCACCTTGGCTGCACTTGGGTTCTGTATCTCGTCTCTGAGGAGGAAGGAGGCCGCCTGGTGGGAGGGGACGGGGACGCCGGGGCGGGGGCGGGTAGGGGGCACACATCCGATCTGATGTCACGGCACCTCTGGTGAGTTATAGCGCATCCACGACTCCAACTGACTGGTCTTCGTCTAACTTGATTATTTCTCTGCAAACACCTGGGATGGGGGTTTGTAAGTCTGGCAGAGTTCAAGGAGGACAGTGTGGGCGGCAGGCATGGGGCAGGGCGGGGGCGGGGCCTCTAGCCCAGAGTGCGACAAGGGAGGGGGGCCTTCTGTGTCCTCAGCACCCCCCGCCCCGTTCCAGAGGTGGGGTCCTTTCTTTTGGGGGGGGTCCAGCTTCCCATTCTTTGCCTGGGTCTCAGACGCTCCAAAATTGAATTTTAAAAAAAATCGTGGAAGGCAAATGTAGATCTTGTATGTCAAGGAAAGAACGGAGGAAAGACTAAAAGGTCGTTGCTGTTCTTTTTATTTTTTAATTTTAATTTTTCTTTTTTGGTTTAAAGAAAACAAAAAAAATCAACAAACTATTGCAGCTTTTAGCCTTGGGAAGTCCTCTTTTTACTCTCTGTATCTCCCCTATTTTTTCTCTTCTCCCCATGTCATTGTGTTCTGCATCAAACCCCTTTTACATCCCTCAGAGCTTCGAGAAGGTTGGTGTGTTTTTTTCTTTTTTACTTTCTTTACCCACATTTTTACATTCCGAAAGTGACACACACACACGCAAGAAATGCACACAGACAGGCACACGGACACACGCAGACATGCACACAGAAAATAATAGAAAAACGAACTAAAAAAAAAAAAATGACGAATACGAATAATGAACTCAACGTGAACGAAACAAAACAAAAAACCACCAAGTGAGAGCAAAAACCCAGAAAGACACAAAAATCTCAGCCGCGCCCAGTCCGGCCTAGGGCCGGCCGCACACATGCGATGCTTGCATTGTGGTCGCCTCTATGCATCCTTTGGTAATGTTGTTGCTAAGTTTTTTGCACTCCTCGTCGTCATGGTAACTTGGGCCTGATGCATGCTGGGAGAATGTAAAAATCTTCTCTGCATGCCACTCTTGTCAGTTCGGTTTGGTGAATTCCCAATGCCCTCTGTTGGAGTGTTTCTCGTCTTCCGTTCCGTTTTTCTCCTTTGGTTTTCTTCGTTTTTTTCTTTCTTCCTTCCTTTTATTTAATTATTAATGTTTTGATTTTGTTTCGTTTGGGGGGGAAAAACCGATTGGTTCGTTTTTTTTTTTTCCCCTCTCCCATCCCCTTCACCCAACCCCCTCCTCCCCCAAAGCGTTTTGTCTTTGGTTCTGTCCTGTGTTTCCGTGCTCTTTGGTTTGGGTTTCTTGGGCTGAGCTGTTGTGTGGTTGTTCTCCAAACGCATTGTGACTTAAAAGCCAGTGTTCCTGTCCCAACTACCATCCAGGAGGGCGGAAGGGGTCCCACAGCTGGGATGCTGGGGCAGAAAGTGACCGCCCGGGCTCAAGAGCACAAGGGAGGTGGCATAGACAGATGGTGGGAGGTCAGAGCCTGGGTGGGGTGTGTGAGGAGAGCAGCCCAATTTGCCAGCTCTGTTTTACCCAGAGCTGATGCCTCAGCCCCACAGGGCAGCCATGTTGGAAGGGAGCTTAAGCAGGCATGTTTCCATCCTTCTGCCTCAGCATGAGACCACCTCCCACCCTCCCAAACAACCCCAAAACAGGCATTTGAAGCACAGCTGAATGGGTAGCCGGCATTTTGAGTTCTTGTTCATTGGAGCAACACGTCCAAATATGAGAAATGGCCACCTTTCAGTGGACTGTCCTCCCAAAATGATGCATGCTTGGCACTGCATAGGCAGCGCTCAACATGGTAGCTGGTGTGATGACTTTTTGCATCCTGGCTGGGTACCAATACGGATCCACCCATCAGAAAATGTAGCATGACAGACTTTGGAAGAACTACTTGGCCAGTTATTCTGCCCTTTAGTGCTATGCCTCTGCCTCCCAGATGATGTTGGCTGCTTCCCCCACCACCTCACAGGCTCTGGGCCCAGTCACAGGCATCTTTTGTCCAGCAACACAGTACGGTCACTTTCTGAGTACCTGAGCATCAGAACTGTGGAATTCTGGAGAAAACCCTGGGGAACTTTGGGCACAGCCCCCCTCCCCCACCCACTTCCCCAGCTCTCCCTCTGCCTTTCTCTCTCTTTCAGCTCTCTCTCTCTCTCTCTCTGTGTGTTTCTCTCACTCTTGAAACCTTTGGAGATGTTCGCTCCCATCTTCTGTTCCCTCCCTGAGGAAAGGCAAGCCCTTGAGAGCCCCATTCCAACCCCAAATAAAAAACAACCCCCAATAAAATATCCCTTTAGATTTATAGCCACTAGCCCCCAGCTTACTACCCAACACTGATGATAGTGGAGGGCTGAGATCAGCCTGTTTGGGGTCACCTTTTTCTCTCTCTTGTCCCTCACCTGCCTTCTCTAAACTCCCAGTTATTAAGTTCAGGGGCAAGTTGGCAAGAAGACTTCAGATGCAATAACCAGGGATTCATTTTTCCTGTCTCATTTTGAATCCAGAGTGAGAGCTGCCAGGCAGAACCTCTCCAAAAGATGGAAGACAGAGGTCTCCCGGCCCCTTCACTAAAGCTGGGTCCCAGTGAATTGAAACTGAGAGGTGGCTGAGGGTCTCTGAAGACCACTTGGACTTTGGGGGCAGTATAGACTGGTGGTGAGAGCACAGACTTGCTGCTTGGGGAGACCTAGATTCAAGTACTGCCTCTGCCCCTCCCTGGCTGTGTGACCTTGGGCTAGTCACTTGGTTGCTTGGAGTCCCTGTTCCTTCATCTGAATAATAGGAAGCATTGATTTACCCAGCTCACAGGGTAGTTGGGAGGATTCCATCGAGCAAATTAATGCTCATCTTGTGCCCTGTGTAGTGCATAGCACATAAGAAATTGCAAGTGAAGTTGTTGTAAAACAGGGAAATCGAGTTCAGATAAATGGTCTGGGCAAGTCACTTCCCTTTGGGGACCTCATTTTTCCCCATCATGTATTTCAGACATCCGCTGTTTGAATAAGATGGCTTATGGGAAACTGCTTTGAAAAGAATTGGAGGGCAGATGTTAATTCATTTGCTCAGATCTCATTTTTTGATAATGCATTTCTGAGCCCATCTCATGGTCTCATTTTCTCCTGGCTCCAACCCCATTCCCATGAGATCAGTGGCCTCCCCAGAGCCACATCTCTCATCTTACTCCCTGTCACTCCCCCAGGAAGTTCTGTGGCCAGAGTATCAGAAGGGGGCAAAAAAAAAAAAAAAAAAAAGGAACAGTTTGGATGTTAGGCTACCCTTGCAGATAAGTACCAGCCCAGCGGAAGAGAAGAGCCGCCTAGCATGTTCTGGCCTGAAGGCTACAAGCATTTACAGTGTTACCAGAGCAACCAGTCCTGGGAGTTATTTGTACCGAATCCCCACCCTCAACCTAACTCTTCCTTCAATTCACAGTCTCCAGCTTCTGCTGACCCTGGGTGATCCAGGGGGTGGAATATTCAGATTTACCCTTCTCCTGAAGTATATCTCTGATATTCAAAGGACCAAGGTCAAAACCAAGCCCATTTTTTTAATGCAACTGGGAGCTCTGCTCCCAGAACTCTCCTAAGGAAGATGCAGCTCAGACTTCGACAGGGTGGGAAGATGATCAGGTTATATTCTCCCTGGCTGTTAATATTCTTTAAAATCTTTAAAATTGTCAGCCTTTAAGGTGTGAATTAGTGGCTAACGATGGTGTCTTTACCACTTGGTCTAGCATCATAGCATTATTGAACCATGGTGCAGGACCCGGTTAAATGGTGTGCTACCCACCCGATGACATAGGAACATGCGGGGAGAACTTGGAGTGAGCTAGAGACATGGGAAAGAGCTTTCCACCTTCAAGGGACTTAGGATATTCTCAGGATCTTGGAAGAAGCCAGATGGGGATAATTTAACGCCAGTTCTCAATGCTGAGCTAAGAGATCGGGACTCAATATACAATGCCAGAGGGAGATCCAGATTGCCCCAATTTCCAGGTGTTCTTCAGAACCCTTTATCTGAAACCCATCCCCAGGCCTCTTCAGATCAGTTCATAGCATGGAATTCTGTGGGGAAAATTGTTTTTAAAATTAAAACTCTGGCACCCAAGCCGTATAATTGGTGGATATGACCTCTGAGTGTTCCCCTTACCTCCTGGCACCCCCAAACAAGAGTAGATACAGATATTGGGCCTGGAACCCACCCCCGCCACCTCCTGTATCTCCAGAAAGACTACCACTGGGGTATGTCGGCGACCTCCCCGGCTCCTGCTGATCACACCTGGCCGTGCCACCCCACCTTTCACCCCCAAAGCCCCTGACTTGACCCTGGTGGTAGGCAGTGGCAGGTCAAGACCCAGCGCTTCTCCTCATCCCACCCTCATCCCAAGGGGAGAGGGGGCTCCAGGGGTGGGAAGGCAGGCTTTCCTCCATTTGGGCATGGCGGGTCGGGGCGTGGGGGTGGGGCTGGGCCGTTCTGCAGGAACACTGAGCTCTAGACACCTCGCCTGCTGCCTGCCTCACACCCTTTGCATTGCTGTTTCCTCTGTTTTTGGGGGGTGAGGGGAACATTAGATTACACCTTGTCGTTCGGAAAGCCCCGTGTCTCTGGCGGCCGCGGCGAGGGGACAAGGGGAATCAGTCGATTGGCAAGATATCATCCCATTTTCTGCTAGAACCAGGAAAAAAAAAAAATCGGGAGAGAGAGAGTACCAAAAAAAAAAAAAACAAAAAACCAACAATAAAAAGTATCTATAGCGCAGCAAAATGTCCAGCTCAAAATGACAAGAGCTTGTCAAGGCCGCTGGTCAGCCCGTGGGCCAGGGGTCCAGCCAGGTCCCTCCGGGCCTTGCACGCTATCCCGATGGCGGAGGGAGCTGGTGGTGGGAGTGGGGAGGCAGGGTGGCGGGGGAGGGGGAGGAAGATGCACAGGGCAGGCCGCGGGGCGGTACCCACCCTCCCTGGGCCACAGGCTGGGGTTTAATGGAGGGGCTTTGGAATTAGGCCTTGGACCCCTTCCCGTCCCCTGACAGGTGTAATCTAAGCTTAAGTAAACCCCGTGGAGGCTGCAGAACTGGCACCTCTCCCCTCCCCTCCCCTCCCCATCCACATCCTCATTTTGGAGTCCGGAGGAGCACCCAGCAGCCTCTCCCACCCCAAAATGCCCAGCAGAGCCCCCCCACCCTTCAGAGCTGCGGCTTGCTGAATCGTTGAGATGTCTGACACTGTTGAGTTCCCTACCTAGTGCTCCAACCAGATCACCTCACTTTTGAGTTTTCCCCCTCACCCTTCCCCAACCCCTCCTCCCCTGGAGCACCCCTCCCCGCCCCCCACTTTCTTGGTTTTTGAGTTTCTGCCTCTTCCTGCCTGGGGGAGGGGTCGTCTCCCGGTTGCTTTGAAGGTTTTTGAGTTGTTTTTCCATGTGAATCGGGGTTTGAAGCGACCCGCCCCCCCCTCGACCCACCACCCTCCCACCGCCCACCCTCCTGATCCCCTCACCCACGCGGGTCCCCCCCACTGGGACCCCCCCGGCTACTCGGTGATGAGAAGAGCTGGAAACGAGAGCCAGCTGGAGCGTGCTGAGGACCAAGGCTGGTGTGGTCCCCTTATAACCTGCCTGGACCCTCCATTCAGGTCGGTAATTGGGGGCGGGGGTCCCACGGGGCCACTCCGTCCCATGGGTTCCGTGCCCACCTTACTTTTCTAACCTGCACCTCAAGCTTGCAGCCAGGGGTGGAAAGATGATGTGGGTGGGAGTCAGCACCAAACTGGGCAGAACACAGCGTCAGCCGCCCGCCCTCGCCAACTGGAAGGATGCCCAGAGGCCTTATGAGACCCTAAGCCACCTAGTGCTCATGGGCACAATCCTCCCCTAACTCGTGGCAAACCAGCCCTCTTCCTGCCGCACACCCTTAGAAACAAATGGGGTAGGTGAGAAAGCAAGTGGGCAAAGTGTCTTAGGTGTCAGCCTTGGTAGCATATTGGCAGATCCATTTAATTGATGGCTGCCGGCCATGTTGGGGATTGTGAGCACCAAAATTACAGTTGTTGATAAATGCCCTCCCACACTTAACTGACTTATAATTAACAGCCCTGTACAGCAAGTCTGTTACGTGTTCAAGATGTATGCCTTGTGTCTACTTCTGAAAAGTGTTAGAGGTACCTTCCAAATTATGACACTCCTAAGGGAAGATATTTTAAGATCAGATCCGATGTGAACAGGGTCTTTGGGACATGATGTTGAGCCTTACACACATAAATTGGGATTATATTAACCTTTAAATCCTAAAGCTAGCCCTTATTCCCTTTGATGTTCCAATAATCCCTTTGAGTACAAACCTTTTACTGATGGCTTCTGGACATTTGTTTTGATGGCTGCTGGATATTTTTCGACTGATGATTATTCAGTTGATAGGTGTATATGGGTGATGGGTACTTTTGCCCTCTTCGGTATCCCCAGAGGGTAAGGACACAAGTTTGAAAGAGCCAAGAAGGGACATGTGGATATAATTCTTGCTAATTACCATGGTAAGAGAAGGCTCACTTTATCTCAGAGGTAGGGATCAGGCATACCTGGCTTTGAGCTCTGGCCCTACCACTTCCTTTCTTTGTGTCTTCCAACTAGCCCTAGCTCCTCTTTGGGCCTCCACTGCTTCATCCACAAAATGGGCATGAGGTCACTGGCCTCAAAGTGGGAGAGATTCAATAGAAATTCTTCCCATTACTTTTTTTAACTAATTCATCCCCAAACTCCCTCAATGATGAGCATCTCATTGATCTTTCCAGCATCCTGGAAGGCCAGAAGGAAACTTCACTGGCCCATGCCCAGGCTGAGCATCTTCTGTGTGCTGGGCACTGCCCCGGTCAGCTTAATGGCCTCAACACATCACCGATGGCCTCCATTTCACAAAGGAGGAAACTGAGGCTCCCGGAGGATGAGGGCCCTTCCCAGGGCTCATCCAGCCTCATCAGCCCCCCACCTCTGCTGGAGCAGGTTTTCCATGGGACTCTTGAGGTCTTGAGGAGTTTACCTTGCTGTGTGATTCAAGTGACTTGGCCTCTGTTTGTTCAGCTCTAAACGAAGAGCAGGGAGAGTCACTGAGAAGTGGGGCTTCCGTGGCTGGGTTGGTTTGCTCCGAAGGTTCTTTTTCGATGAGGATCTCACCTCTGTGGCCGCCTCGAGCCTCTGCCAGGAACCTTGGGTGCTGGGTGTGGAGGCCAGATGCTGTGTTCTGCCAGGGTTGGGGGGCACCTCCCTGGGGAAGCCACAGCCGTCCTCCTTTCAGACCCCGATTTTCAGCCCCACACCCATTCCATGTTTTGTTTTGTTTTGTTTTTTTCCTTGCTTTCAGTTATTTTGTTTTGGAGGGGTTTTTAGTTTGGTTTTTTTTGGATTATTTCCCCCCACCACCCCACTTTGTTTTTTCATTTGTTTCCCCTGGTTTTGTTTTGGATGTCGATGCCGTTTTCTGTCCTTGATTAATTAGCTCCCTCACACTCATCCCCCATTGTGTTCCGTTTCCATGACAACGCAGCGTTTGGGCATCCCACTCGTGCCTCGCTGTGGATGCCGGCTGCTGGCCTGGACCGCGTCCGCTGGCTGGCCGGACCCCATTCTCCCTCGATACCTCCACCCAGCCCTGCCAGAAAGCCGCTCCCCCATCTCAGAGCCCAGCCCCTCCCCTCACCCCCAGTCTGTCTGCATGGCCCCTCTGTCTCCCCTCCCTGCCCACCCCACCTCCTCCCCCCTGCCGAACACCTTCCACTTCCTCCATCCTGTCTCCAGCGTGACTCCTGGACTTTTCGCGGGGCTTCCTTTTCCGAAGGGCTGCCAGCTTTCTTGGCCCTCCCTCCGCCCACACGGAGCTCCCCCTTCTCTCCAGCGGGGATTCAGAGAACAGGGATTGAGATTTCCAGCTTGGAACCCATGGAGAGAGAGAGGGAGAGAGGGAGAGAGCGAGTGAGACCCCTCCTCCGTAGAACAGGGCAGACACCCCTACAGCGACCCCCTTAGGGGTGCGGCTGCAACCGCAGTTCCATGTGAAAATTAGAGGCAGGTCGGGTTGCCGAAAGTCCTTGGTGGCCCTGTTTAGCCTTGCTGAGCCTCCAATCCGTCATCTCTACAGTTTGAGACAAGACTCCTTGAACTGCCCAAAGCTGGGGGCATGTCCACATGGCTCCTTGAAGCCAGGGACAAGCTCCTTCTGGCTAGAAGGGTTTACCAGCTAACCCAAGTCCTTTCCACAGGTCGGGTTGCTGAAAGTCCTTGGTGGCCCTGTTTAGCCTTGCTGAGCCTCCAATCCGTCATCTCTACAGTTTGAGACAAGACTCCTTGAACTGCCCAAAGCTGGGGGCATGTCCACATGGCTCCTTGAAGCCAGGGACAAGCTCCTTCTGGCTAGAAGGGTTTACCAGCTAACCCAAGTCCTTTCCACTGCAGGGAAACATCTCCGACGGGGCAGCCGTGCCTCTTGGCAGTTCAGGTGCCCGTTAGCACCCGCCCCTTCCACCCGAGCCCCGAAACCCATGCAGCTTCCGAAAATGGAGCCCCCGAAATGCATCCTGCTGCCTTCATGGTCTGCAAGATTGGGACAGAAGGCTGCATTCGCTTCCCCGCTAAGAAATGCACAGAACATGTCCCTGTTTTCTCAACGTTCAAGTTCATTCCCTCGTTTATTATTATTATTATTAATATCCTATTTATTCTGCCAGGGCTGTGATGTGACAATGTGACATGTCACATTGGGTCACATCTAGAATTAATATGCAGCATTGAAGTGGGCCCCCTCCCCCCTCCTTTCTCTTTCTCTGTTCCTCCTTCTCTGTGTTCCTGTTTTCTCTCTCTCTGCACCCATCTATCTCTTCTCTCTGGTCCCCCCCGCCCCCGTGAGTATGCACTAAAGGCCCCTGAGATCCAGGCCTCTTCACATTAACCTCTCTTTTCCTCCTCCTGCCTCTTTCCCTCGTCTTTCTCTGTCTCTGTCTCTCTCTCTCTCTCAGTCTCTCTCTCTCTCTCTCTCTTTCTCTCAACCAACCTATTTTGCATGCTGTTTGTGATTCTGAGAGCTGCATCTATCAATGGAAACTTGTCAGATCCGACAGAAGCTTTTAGAAGGGTTTCTATACCCAAAAACCACAAAAATTTCATTAGAGTTTCTCATCTTTTCCTTGAGGGCCCCCCGGGGAAGTGGGCGGGGCCCCCGGGTCACCAGAGGGAGTGAGGATGGGGGGCCGACATCCTGGTCCCCTCTGCCTCTTGGTCCCAACTCTTCCCCTGACCTCCCCCACACACACACCCCGCCCTGCCCAGAGCCCCCCGACCCCTGCAGCCCAAATCTTCCAAAGCTCTCCAGTTGGGAGAGCCGGCGGAGGGGCTGCTCCCCGAAGCCACGTCTGTCAGCAAAGATGAGAAACGGCTGATAAATTTTTGTGTTCCTAACTGTGCTGTGGACCAGCCACTCTGGTCTCTGAAACCCTGTTGCTATGGAATAATGCTTCATGTCTCTTTTATTATATATCGATATATCTCTCTCTATATTGTTTGTGAAGTACCTTCCTTTGAAGTTTTGGTTTCTTTGTGTTGGAATTTGGTTTTTTAATTTTTTTTGTTGTTGTTTTCTTTCATTTGGAAGAAAAAATTTCAACTGGGGGGAAGGAAACAGCCCTGTTTATATTTAAATTGTTTTCCACTTTTTTTTTTCCTTTTTTTCTTTCTTTCTTTCTTTCTTTCTTCCTGCTTTTCTTTCTTTTCTCCCCTGCATTCCGTCTCCCCATCCCCCCAACCCCCTCCCCCTCCCTCCCCTCCCCCACCCCTACATCTCCCACCCACGCCATCCCCCAGTCCGCCGCGTGGCTCCACGGTTCTCCATCTTGCCCATGAGCCACGAGATCATGCCAGGTGGCAACGTGAACATCACCTGCGTGGCCGTGGGCTCGCCCATGCCATACGTCAAGTGGATGCAGGGGGCCGAGGACCTGACGCCTGAGGATGACATGCCCGTGGGCCGGAACGTGCTGGAACTCACAGACGTCAAGGACTCTGCCAACTACACGTGCGTGGCCATGTCCAGCCTGGGTGTCATCGAGGCCGTGGCCCAGATCACGGTGAAATGTAAGCAGGGGCCATGGGGCATGGGGGAGGCAGGTCGGACCTCATGTGTAGGTGGGGGGTAGGGGTGGAAAAGCTCTGAGTTACTCGTCAGGATTCAGTCACTCCTGGCTGTGAAGATGACAGTCAACAAACACTTACTGGTGACAAATTATTCTGGGCCTGGCCCCATGGAATAAGACCCAGTCTTGCTCTACTGGGCTCACAGTCCAAAGTGGGAGATGACACGTAGCCCGGCAGCTATGATGCAGACTGATTAGAGCAGTGATGGGGACTCTGTAGCACCACTCAGACCCGCAGAATAAAGGTGTCAACTCCCAGGAAAGCTAGGTCAGGGAAAGACTAAAAGTTGAAAAGGGAAACAGGCTGTGCAAAACTCAGAGAGACAGAGCATTGCGGGGGTGGGCAGGGATTACAGATTCTCCTGATGTCTCAAGTTTGTGGCGAGATTCAGAGGAGGGTGCCCCCAAATACTTTTTCTAGCTTTGTAACAGGGGCCAGCAGACTACAGCCCATGGGCTGAATCTGGCCCTCCACTTGTTTTTACAAATAAGCTTTATTGACACCTGTCCATTCGTTCACACCTGGCTTGTAGCAGCTTTGGGGCTACAGTGACAGAGCTGAGTGATTCTCAGCAAAGACCACGTGGTCTGCAAAGCTGAAAAGATTTACTGTGTGGCCCTCTGCAGGTAAAGGTTGCCGAGCCCTGCCCTAGGGCCATAGAAAGTGTCAGCGTCAGCTGGTGTGTCGGTCATTTTGCTGAGGGATTGAACGTCTTCTGGTGCATGCTTCCTGGGGCCTGTGTGATACGAGAACTTGGGACAAGTGGGAGAGAAAGTCACAATTTTATCCGGGTGCTGGGGACACAGTGTAAACCATCCTCGGTCCCTGTTGCTGGGGGCAACATACAAACCTGGTCATGACGTACCGTCAGGCAGTGATAAGAACTGGGCAAGGGCACCTTTAGCCAGGGTGGTGAGGGTGGCCTTAAGCCATCTGGCCATGTGAGCATTCCAGGGGCAGGGAACAGCAAGTTTGAAGTGTGAACAGACAGAAGGGTCCTGTGGCTGAGCACAGAGAGAAGCAGAGTAAAGCACAGAGAAGAGCTGTAGCCCGGGGGCCGCCACTGTTTCCTTCAGAAGTGAATATTTTTCTTAAACAGCCAATTTTTTTCTTAAGTAAAAATTTTCAGCTTTACGGGCCATCTAGTCTCTGCTGTAGCCACTCAATTCTACCATCGTGGCACAAAAGCAGCCAGCAGCGATACATAAGCGTGGCTGTGTGCTGATAAAACTTTATTTATAAAAACAGGTTCCAGCCCTGGGGCTGTAGTTTGCCAACACCTGCTATAGATGGTGGGCTAGGGGTCGTTAGGCCCATGGTTGCCACCAAGGAAATGAAGGCTCAGAGAGGGCAGTTGTGTGACTAAAAGTCACACAGCCTTTGGGATCTGCAGCCAGTGTGCCCGATGTGTGACCCTGCCTCCCACCCACAGCTCTCCCCAAAGCCCCTGGGACCCCTGTGGTGACAGAGAACACAGCCACCAGCATCACCATCACGTGGGACTCTGGCAACCCAGACCCCGTGTCCTACTACGTCATCGAATATAAATCCAAGAGCCAGGACGGGCCATACCAGATCAAAGAGGACATCACCACGACGCGTTACAGCATTGGCGGCCTGAGCCCCAACTCGGAGTATGAGATCTGGGTGTCGGCCGTCAACTCCATCGGCCAGGGTCCGCCCAGCGAGTCGGTGGTCACCCGCACTGGCGAGCAGGCCCCTGCCAGCGCGCCCCGAAACGTACAGGCCCGCATGCTCAGTGCCACCACCATGATCATCCAGTGGGAGGAACCCGTGGAACCCAACGGCCTGATCCGGGGCTACCGGGTCTACTACACCATGGAGCCCGAGCACCCCGTGGGCAACTGGCAGAAGCACAACGTGGACGACAGCCTGCTGACCACCGTGGGCAGCCTGCTGGAGGACGAGACATACACCGTGCGCGTGCTGGCCTTCACCTCCGTAGGCGATGGGCCCCTCTCGGACCCCATCCAGGTCAAGACACAGCAGGGAGGTGAGATGCCCGCGGGAAGCACAGCTTCTTGCGGGGGGTGGGGCAGCAGGTTTCGGGGCTGCCCCACCAGAGGGAAGGAGGTGGCCATGCAGTGATGTGTCTCCCAGCATGCAGCCGGCCGATCTTACCTGGAGGCCACCACGTGGTTTATTTGGCCTGCATGGTGCTTTAAAGTATTTTCACGCCAGCGTTGCAAAGCGGGAGGTTGTCCTAGAAAACCCAGATTTCTGGCTACCCTTGGGAAATCGGATTTGCCAAGCCCATAGGGCTACAATCGGTCATCCGATGGCATCCAGATAGTTGCTGCCACCGGCTGCATCTGAGAAAAGGGGTGTGGTTTCCATTCGCCTCCCTCTTCTCTGTTAACTGCCCCGGCTCCCATCCATCTCTGAGTTTGAGAACCCGTTTGCTGCTCTCACTGGAGGGATCCATGCCGCCCATTTTGAAATAATAGAAAGTGTGTTAACCCAAAGTCTGTGAGCTGGTCTCTCACCTGCTGGGGTGAAGGACGTGGGGTAGGGAGGGGTGTGGAGCATTTAGGTGCGTGGCACCCCAGCTCTCTGCAGGTTTCTGGGCTTTTTCTTATGGACTCAGGCTTTGGAACCTCAAATCCAGGAAGAGTCAGGCAGCTGCCCAAGCAAAGGGACAGGAGGTTTGGAACTCTGCTGCCGTAAATCAGATACAGGGTGGAGATCCACATTCCAAACTATGGTCCCCACCAGTTTTCTGTTTAACTGGGGGAATGGGGAGGATGCTGGGGTGCGTTGAGAAGGGGATTTTTTTAAATGTTCCCACTGGCAGCAGAGAGGATGGGGGGATTGGGGTGGGCAGCTGACAACGAGGGGCGGTAGGGGGTCCCTGGGAAAATAAGAGAAATAACAGTGGCGAACACTCCAGAAGCATCCAGAGCCTAACAAGCCCTTCCTTTTAGCGTGGTGCTGAGCTTCACGGGGGCCTTTTTGGAGAATGGGAACCTGGCGGGTTGGATACCCTATGTGGGCCCATCCCTCCCAGGCCTCCCCCCAATGCCACTCCTCTTCGCCCCCTCCCCCGCAGTGCCTGGCCAGCCCATGAACTTCCGGGCCGAGGCCAAGTCGGAGACGAGCATCGGGCTCTCGTGGAGCCCCCCGCGGCAGGAGAGCATCATCAAGTATGAGCTCCTCTTCCGGGAAGGCGACCACGGCAGAGAGGTGCGTGGGGTGGGGCGGGGGGGAGGCGTGCTGGCGCTCGCCCCCGGCTCCTGCTCTGGGCGACTCTCTTGTCTCCCCGAGCCTGTGCCGGAATGTCTCTCTTCCCCCCTTCTCTTTGCCCCTGACCGTTGCTAATTTTTTCCACCTCTCACTCTTTTCTCCTCCATTTCCATCACTCTGTGAGGTCTGTGTCTGTTTCTCTCTGTCTCTCTCCATCTCCGTCTCTCTCCCCGCCCCACCCCCAGGTCGGGAGGACCTTCGACCCAGCCACGGCCTTCGTGGTGGACGACCTCAAGCCCAACACCGAATATGCCTTCCGCCTGGCGGCGCGCTCCCCGCAAGGCCTGGGCGCCTTCACCTCGGTGGTGCGGCAGCGCACGCTGCAGTCCAGTAGGTGTCTCGCGGACCCCGCCCTGACCTGCTGGGGTGGGGACCTGGCCGGCGCCTGCGCACTGACCCGGGCAGGGCCTGCGCAAGGGTGGGGGGCGCCTCCGCCCGTCCCGCTTCGCTCGTCCGCCTCGGGCGCGCTTGCATCCACGCTGCGCCTCGGTTCCCCCACCAGTGCAGTGAGGGGCTCACCCGTGGACCCCGCAGGCTCCAGTTTCTCCATCTCCCTGGGGACAGCCATGGCCGGTTTCGCTGATGGCACCTCCTCTCTCCTCTGCCTCTCCCGGATTTGGGGTTAGTGGAATGGCCACGTTGCGCCCATCTCACAGGTGTTTGGAGGGGTCTGTGACGCCGTCACAGCTCACACCCCATCCTTCCGAGAGAGCAGAGGATGCAGAGACGATCCTACCTCCCCAGATGGCCCTTCTTGCCCCCAAGACTGGGTCCCCATTGCCAGGGGCTCGGGGGCATGGGGGAGTTAGAGCTGATGCCAGGTTCTGGGGGAAGCACAGGACCCCCAAAACATAGGGCCCTCGAATTCCTGGAGTTCTTCGCTGTGCCCGCCTGGCTTCCCTGTCACAGAAAGTCACCTTTTGGCCAGAACACGGCAGCTGGCTCTGGGCCACGCTGTGGTGCCTGCCGCGCCCTCCCTGCCTGCTCTGAGCTCAGGGCCTAGGCAGCCCCTCCGACCGCCGCCTCCCTGCCTCCCCCTCCTCCCTCTACTCCCTCTTCTCTGCTCAGTCTGGCCCAAGTGGCCCTCGCCGTGACCCCTCCCTTTCTTCTTCTCCCCTCCCCCTGCTCAGTCAGTCACGGGGTAGCCACCCCAGGCCTTGTTCCGGAAGCTGCCTCAGTGTTCAAACCTTCAAGCCCCCGCCTCCCCCGCCCCCGGGCGTGCGCACACGGGGTCACGGGTCAGTCCAGAGTGACAGCAGCTTGGGCCGGGGTGTCTGAGCCGCTGGGATCAGGGGACTTGGAGACACAGCACCCCACCGTCACCCCCGGCCCCCTCCCTTCCTCCCCGCCCCACCGGGGCCGAGACGAGCGCTCCGCAACTCGCAGGAATGTTTGTGCGTGAGGTGATCAGTGAGGGTGTCCTGTGGCTTGGGCGGCCACGTGAGAGACCGGCACAGGTGCCGCGAAGGTGAGTACGCGCTGGTCTCCAGCGGGTTCACAAAAACGGCCCACCCTGCGTGCCCCCTAGCCTGTGCCCCATGTGCCCCAGCAGCTCTGGGCTGTGCAGACTGTCCAGAGCCCAAATTCAGTCCCCTAAACTCTCCACCCTGCTGCGGAGAGGCACACCTGCCCAGGAACGTGGAATCCGGAACCACGCGCCGCCGCCGCCCCCCCCCCCCCCCTGCTGCGGAGAGGCACACCTGCCCAGGAACGTGGAATCCGGAACCACGCGCCGCCGCCGCCCCCCCGCCCCCCCCCCCCGCATCCATGTGCGCATCCACGCTGCCCCACACCCTCCCCACAAGTCACGCAGGTTGGGCCGGATTGTGAAGGAGGCGGCCTCCAAGGTCGTCGAGAAAGCGGCTTTGGCCCAGCCACGCGAACCTCCGAACCTCCGGGGCGGCCCAGGACAGGGAGTGGGGGAGAAGGGACTCCCCACTTCGCACCCCAAGACGGGTGGGGCCCGAGAGAACTGGCAGTCAAGACGCAGGGCCAGGCGTATCCCCCCCCGGGGAGTGCGGGCTTCTTAGGCTGAACTCAAGGGTAGGTGGAGGCCAGACCACTCAGCCGTGGGTCTCCCCAGACATCGTCCCTCCTTCCTGCCTCGTCGGCGCCAGCCCGGAACTGCAGCGTGCCCACACTGGGGCCGGAGCAGGGCTGCGTGCCCGCTCGCGCCCAGAGACCCACCCAGAGCTCGGTCTGGCCTTGTAGCTCAGCACTCCGCCATTCCCTCCCTCGTAAGAAAGTCTTTTAAGTTAGCAGTTGAAGAGTGGAAGGTAGGTAACCAGACTGGGAGTTTTCTGGAAGGCGTCTTTCTTTCTTTTATTATGGTTTTTCTCATCATCATCACCATCATCGTTGTTTCTTCTTTTATTATGGTTTTGGTTTTATTTTTCCTTCCCCTTTCTTAGCGAATCCATTCCTTCTGGCACATTCCTCGGTTGGTTTTTCCACTCCTGCTTGATTCCCCCTGGGCACTGTTGGTTGGGGTGGCTGGTCAAGAAATGGGGGAGGGGACCCCCAAGTGTCTATTTCCGGAGGAGGGAACCCCAGTGTTTCAATTTAAGTGAGGCCAGAGAGTCATTCTGGTTGCAGTAAGCCATTGGAGTGGCCTCTGGGGTCTCTGGTAGCCTGATGTCTTTGAGGATGGGGGCCTCTGATTCATCTCTGGATCCCAGACCCTAGCATGGGGTGTGCACATAGTAAGTGGTCTGTAAACACATGCAGTGAATAAGTGCAGCTGGCATGATGGTGAAGGTTCTATATGCCTTGACTTCAAGCAAGGCCAGTGACCTCTCTGAGCCTCCCTCCAGACGAGGCGGGCTCTAGGGTCATGGGCATTTGAGGGGCTGTGGCTCCAGCCATCCTCAGCTGGCCTGAGCTGATAAAGGCACAGGCTGAGGTCTGAATTCCCAGCCTCAACCAAGACAGCCCATGGACAGCAGCTGACCCTGGCTTCAAGGCCTGGCTCGCACCACGTGCCCTTGGGCAGGCCACTTGCCTTTTCTGGGCCTCAGTTTCCTCACCTGTAAAATGGGAGGTGAGCACCCAGAATGGGTGGGACCTGGCACCCAGTAGGTATACAACCAATGATAAAAGAATGCCAGGCAAACCAGGTGGGCTTTGAAACCCATTTCCCCACCTGGAACATGGCAGGGGGTGGAGGGGTGCTAGTTCCAGCAACGTAAGGGGGTCATGAGAATTAAATGAGGCACAATCAGTGGGCTGTATTTTGAGTCTGCAGAGGGCCTAGACTGCTGGACGTGCAGAAGATGTATAGAACATGAGGATTATCATCAGTAATGCTCTTAACACAGGGCCTGGCCCATAGTAAGTGCTCGGCACATGGAGACTATTACTGATATTCCATAAAGCCCTTAACACACACAGTTCATGCTTAATATATGGGAAGTATCACTGTCATTTAACAAAGTCTTTAGCACATAGTAGGTGTGGCACACAGTAGGTGCTCCATAAATGGCAGCTGCCATTTTCAGTCTAAATATGGATCGGCAGGGTGCTGGGCACAGAGTTGGCAGTCCATGAATGGAAGCTATTAGTAGCTTGTAACAAGGTCAACCTGGTGCCAGATACATAGTAGGTCCCCGAAACATAGGCGCTACGTTGATTGCTCTGCAAAACCCTTGGCACAGTGCCTGGCATCCAGTAAGCGCTCAATAAGTGGCACTTTAAAGAGGTTGGGGGCTTCCCTGGTGGCGCAGTGGTTGCGCGTCCGCCTGCCGATGCAGGGGAACCGGGTTCGCGCCCCGGTCTGGGAGGATCCCATGTGCTGCGGAGCGGCTGGGCCCGTGAGCCATGGCCGCTGGGCCTGCGCGTCCGGAGCCTGTGCTCCGCAGCGGGAGAGGCCGCAGCAGAGGGAAGCCCGCATACCACAAAAAAAAAAAAAAAAAAAAGAGGTTGGCCTGGTGCTAAGCACATAGTAGGTGCTCAGATGGGAGCCACTGTCAGTCTGGAAGGACCTAGCATGGTTTCGTTTTTGCTCCAAACATGAGACTGTTGTCTGAAGGTTTCTTGTAACTGTATGTGTAAATAGTAGGTGCTCAGTAAGTAAGAACTATTACTATTTTTATGTAAGGTCATTAGCACAGTGCTTGACACATAGTAGATGCTTAAAACGTAGGGACTATTACTGTTATCCAGTAATAACAGGGCCTGACACACAGTAGGCCCTGTTAAGAAATGAGAACTACTAATGTTCTACATCCTTAGGACGATGTTCTATCGTCCTTAGTACAGTACCTGGCATGTTGTAGGTACCTAATATGTGGGAACTGTTTTTTTGTTTCAATAAAGACCTTAGCACAATGCCTGGCATGCAGTAGGCACTGCGTAAATGGCAATGGCTACTTTTATCTTCAGAGGGCTGTTGCAGTGACCAGCCCATAGTAGGTGTTCAATAAATGAGACGTGCTATTGATCTGCAGTGGGCTTAGGTTGGCATCAGGTGAACAGTAGGGACTCAAAACAGAAGAACTGTGAGCTACTAAAACTTTGGCACACAGTAGGTGCTAACTGTGCGCTGTGTTATCTGTAAAGCCCTGACCCAGTGCCATCACAGTAGGTGTCAAATACACAGGGGCTTTTATTATTACTCTGTACAGCCCTTGGCATGCTAACTGGCGCACAGTAGGTGCTCAAGACTCAGACATTGTTTTCTTTGCAAGTGAGGCCAAGAAGTAACCACAGGGTTGCCCTCTGGGGTCCCTGGCAGTACAGGTGTTCAGTAAATAGATGCTCTTACTGTTAACCTATGAAGCTTTTAGAGACACGCCTAGCACACAGTAGGTGCCCAATAAATGGGGCTTTTACTGCTATTCCCCTGATACACAGTAGGTATTCAGTAAATTAGTGTTTACAGTTATTCCATCCCTGGTGCTGTGCCTGGCACATAGTAGGTGCCCAGTAAATGGAGCTTTTGCTATTCTTCTGGCACAATGCTTGGCACACAGTAGGTGTGCAATAAATATTTCACTGTTATTCTGTGAAGCCCTTGGCATGGTGTTTGGCACATAGTAGGCTTCAATAAGTAGGTTTTTCACCTGCCATTCTGTGCAGCCCTTGGCACCGTGCCTGGCACATAGTAGTTACTGAATTAATGGGGCTTTTATTGCTTTTGCATTTGGCATAGTGGCTGGCACATAGTAGGTGCCCAGTAAATGGAGCTTTTGATATTCCTCTGGCACAGTGCCTAGCGCACAGTAGATGTTCTATAAATAAGTACATTTACTGTCATTCTGCTTCTGTGCTGTGCGTGGTGCACAGTAGGTGTTCACTAAATAAGTACACTTCCTCTTATTCTGTGAAGCCCTTGGCACGGTGCCTGGCACATAGTAGGTGCTCAATAAATGAGGCTTTTATTGCTATTCTGTTGGCACAGTACCTAGCACATAGTAGGTGTTCAATAGATAAGTACATTTATTGTCATTGTATTCCTGGTGCTATACCTGGCGCACAGTAGGTGTTCAATAAATAAGTACATTTACTGTTTTGGCACCGTGCCTGGCACATAATAGGTGCCCAGTGAATGGGGCTTTTACTGCTGTTCCACTTGGCATGGTACCTGGTACATAGTAGGTGCCCAGTGTAGGGGACTTTTATTGCTATTTCATTTATCACCATGCCTGGCACATAGTAGGTGCCAGTAAGTGGGGCTTTTACTGCTGTGCCACTTGGCATGGTGCCTGGCACATAGTAGGTGCCCAGTAAATGGGGCTTTTACTGCTGTTCCGCTTGGCACGGTGCACAGCATACGTGCATACGCTCCTTGGGTACTGTGGCTACCCTGTCCCTAAGACCTACTGTGTGCCAAGTGCAGCCCCATGTGGTGAGTGCAGCGTTCTTGGCCAGCCCTCTCTGCCCCCATCCCCGCCCGCCCACCCACCCACCCATCTCACCTTTGGTTGACACCCACTTCTTTTGGGTTCGACTTCTCTTTGGTTTGGTTCTGTTTTGTTTGTTATCATCTTCTTTTTTATTTTCTCTTTCCCATCTTTTGTTTCCCCACCCCCTCCCCGCCCATCCCGCCTCCCTTCCCCACCCCCACGTTCTCCCCCCCTCCAATAGAACCGTCAGCCCCCCCTCAAGACGTTAAATGTGTCAGCACGCGCTCCACGGCCATTTTGGTAAGTTGGCGCCCGCCGCCGCCGGACACGCACAACGGGGCCCTGGTGAGCTATAGCGTCCGCTACCGACCGCTGGGCTCAGAGGACCCGCAACCCAAGGAGGTGAACGGCATCCCCCCGACCACCACCCAGATCCTGCTGGAGGCCTTGGACAAGTGGACGGAGTACCGCATCACGGCCATCGCTCACACAGAGGTGGGACCAGGGCCCGAGAGCTCGCCCGTGGTCATCCGCACCGACGAGGACGGTAAGCACCGGCCCCGGCCTGGGCCCCCCGGGACCCCCAGGCCCCAGCCCGGCCCCTGCCTTGGAGCCTTCTGTCCCTGGAAAACTGGGCTGGCTGGTGGTCAGAAGTTATTGGGTTGGCCAAAAAGTTCTTTCGGGCTTTTCAGTAAGGTCTTATGGAAAAAAACGAATGAACTTTTTAGCCAACCATAGAAGCCACAATCAGGAGAAGGAGACAAGTGGCCATCAACCTCCCCAAGCCAACCCGGGCTCCTTGATCTTGGAATTCTCTGTTCTGGACCTTCTGGTCTACATTTTCTCTCTGAGCCTTGGGCCTGGAACGTTAAGCAGGGAGCCCTGTGTTTTGGTCCGGTGGTGGAAGCCATGGAAACAGAGTATAGGAAACAGCAAGCAGCACTTGCAACAAAAATTATGGTCCCTGACCCCAGAAACCTGGTTTTTTAGACTCTAGGGATAACCTGAGATTTGGAGCTACTTGGGTCTGAGCCATCCTACCTAGAAAGTAGGTAGATTGCGTGCTGATGATGGTTAACTGCCAGCTCTCTGGGGCATAGACACTGATTTGTAGCACTGGCTGATTTCTGTGGTGTAAATATTCCCACCGTAGCTGAGCTAGAAAGTTCTAAGACGCTAGTCACCCAGTAGAAGCTGAGGGCGTGGGGGAAAATGAAGCAGGCAGCTTCCCCAGTAAAATTGCAGGAAACCTGGACCAGCTGTTTTCTGAGCCGTTGGCCTGGAAGTTTCGGTTGGCAGCCCCAACATTTTGTCCTAACCGTGGGGAAGAAATGAAGCGGTTCTTCACGCCAGGCCTCGGGGTGGGGGCGGGGTGGGTGGCAAGGGCTCTCAGCTTGGGGGCTGGCTGAGAAAGCGCTCCAGTGCAGAGTGGGCTGGCTGCACCCTGGAGTGTGTAGGAGCGTGCAGCTGGACTGCCCGGGTTCCCATCCCGGCTTTGCCTCTTGATAACCCTGTGGTCCTGGGATCAGCTCCCTGTGCCTCGGTTTCCCGATCTGTAAAGGGAGCATAAGGACCCGTATCTAGAAGGGGTGCTCTGAGGTTGGAAGCAGTGTGGGTAAACCTCTTAACAGTGGGGCATGCACGGCCTGCTCATGTCTTGTGGCCCTGGGTAGGTGACCTAGGCTCTGGGGGACCTCAGTTGCCCGTCTGTAAATGGGGTGCACCATCGGGGCCCCCTCCCCGGGCTATGGGAAGCTCGAAGGAGGTATTCCCTCCGGGCCAGCGGTGAGCACTCAGAGCGCTGGGTTAACCGGCAGTCACTCGGCACCTTGGCATCGGTCAGTGGCGCTGCCCGGGGCGGGGCTGGGCACCCCAGTAACGGCCCCGCCCGCCCCTCCCCTCCCCTCCTCCCCACCCGCCAGTGCCCAGCGCGCCGCCGCGGAAGGTGGAGGCGGAGGCGCTCAACGCCACGGCTATTCGCGTGCTGTGGCGCTCACCCGCGCCCGGCCGGCAGCACGGCCAGATCCGCGGCTACCAGGTCCACTACGTGCGCATGGAGGGCGCTGAGGCCCGAGGGCCGCCGCGCATCAAGGACATCATGCTGGCCGATGCCCAGGTGGGCGGGGCTCCGGGGCGGGGCCTGGCGGTGGGGCGGGGCCCGGGCCCCCTGTGCTCCCGCCCTCTCGCTGCTTCTCTGTGTTGCTCTCTCTGGCTACTCCGCTCACCTCCTCCTCTCTCCCCTGCCGCCTCCTCCCGCGCTCAGTGGGAGACGGACGACACGGCCGAATATGTAAGTAGTGCCCGCCCCTGCCACCCCGAGCCGCTGCCAGTGCTCTTCCCGCGGGTGGGCCGTGCAGTGCTGTGATCCCATCCCCCGCACGCCCCTTGTAAAAGGGTCTCCTCCCCTGGGCCCCCGATGCACACCTAGTTACCTCTTGGAGCTAGCTGGCAGCCTCGGTTTTGCATCAGGCACATGGGCTTCTGCGGGGGACCGCGGAGGTATCCATTCTTAGCTGAATGGCCCCTGGACTCCGCTGGCCTCCTGCCTCCCCACTTCCCTCCTCCAGCCTAGCTCCCAGCCTGGGTCTTCGCCACCACACCTTTGCTCCAGCTGTTGACAGCGTTAACCACCCCCGTCCAGCCCACAGCCTCCCCTGTTGCACCCAGGCCTGGCAGATCCAAACTGAGTCACTTTCCAGCCTAGCCTGACACTTTTGTCACCTGACTCAGCCCTTCCTGACCTCGAAGTTTCTCTCTTAGGCCAAAGTGTCCCCTTCGTTCTGGCCCTAGCGTGATGAGATGGGTCAGTGGGAAAGGAGGCCTGCAGGAGGCCCTGAACCAGTCAGGATTGCTGTGTGACTCTGGGCAAGTCACTGCATCTCTCTGGGCTGTTCTTCTGCCCCTAAGATAGGGACCACAGGCTCTTCTGACAGCCCCAAGCCTGATGTTAAATTGACACGGCCCCACCCACTCCAGTAGCTCTGCTTCTCCCCCGCCCCGCCCCACCCCAGTCTGGGGGGAGGTTCCCACATGGCTCCGGCTCAGACCCTACAACCCACCAAGACCCCGGGAAGGACTGAATGTGAGGCTCAGGGGCAGGAGACCCTCTGTTTGTGCATCCTGTCCCCCCTCCTATGCTCCTGACCTGGGGCCACCCTGGAGCTCCCAGGCATGCCGGACATGTTTGTGGGTGTGCATGTGTGGGAAACATGGACACGCGTGTGAGTGTGTGAGGGTCAGGGTGCTCTGTCATTCACTGAATGAGCAGTGATTTACTGAGCACCTGCTGATCCTGAGCTAGGTGCCGTGGATGCGGCGGTGACCAAGACACACCTGAGCCTGTTTTCCTGGGGGTCACGGTTCAGGGGAGAGGGATGTTACGTGGAACAAGGCACAGATACGTGTCTAGTTACAGCTCTGGTGGGGACGGGGCATAGATAGTGGTGTAAACGCTTGAACAGCCAGCTGTCGGGTGGGCGCAATCCTGACTGGTAGTATTTGCCCTTTTCCATGGTGTAAATACTCCCACCATGTCGATTTCAAGCTACCTACCAGATTTGTGGTAGCTCGTCATTGTATAGTATTTGGATCACACAGATATAAGAGACAGAATAACCTCGAGGACACAGATAATAGTAAACGCGGTAAAATAATGACGGAGGCGTGGGTTTTGAGTACTTATTACCTTTGTTTTTACTATTTATTTGATCGTACGTTTATATAATTTCATTTATAATAACGGCTGTTTAATAAGCGGCTTGCAAATTTTCTGAAAATTCGACTGTTGGCTTTCAAGAGCTGGTATCAGGAATCTCCAGCACAACAGTGGATGTAGTGGAGATGGGTCGGGTGGGGGGGACACAGCCAGTGCAAAGGCCCTGGGGCAAGACCATGTCTGGTTGGAGGAGGGGTAGAAAGGCAGCCCCGTGTGGCTGGCGCAGAATGAGCGAGGGAGGAGGTGAGGGCAGGGAGGGGACAGGGGCAGGTCGTGCAGGGCCTTGTGGGCGGCAGAGGACTTCGGGTGGTGCGAAGGACTTGGGCTTTTGCCCCCAGGGAGACCAGAGCCCTGGAGACCTGACTCAGCTGCTCACAGGCACCCTCTGGGGACCACTGCAGGGAGGACAGAATGGGGGTGGGGCAAGAGTGGTAGCTGGGGACCAGAGGGGCGGGGACTGCACTGGTCCAGGCGGTCCATGATAGATGTCAGGCCACGTGTGCCCATCTCAGCATGGACGTGCTACGTGTCGGGGTCTGTGCATGAGCTCGGGTGCACGTCTCTGCCCGCAGATTGGGCCCTGTGTCTGCCTTGCTTGTCCCTAGCATGGGGAGGAGGGTGGGCAGCCCTGGTTGTGTCACTGATTCCCCACCCCTGCCGCCCCCCCACAGGAGATGATCATCACAAACCTGCAGCCTGAGACCGCCTATTCCATCACGGTAGCCGCCTACACCATGAAAGGCGATGGCGCTCGCAGTAAACCCAAGGTGGTAGTGACCAAGGGAGCAGGTGCGAGACCCTCTATGGCCCCTTTGCCCTCAGAGCATCCCTGCAGAGTTCTTGAGCCCCTGTTGGGGCGGGGAGGATGCACCAAGCAGGAGGAACAGGGAGAGCAAAGGTGTGGGGCTGCTCCAGAGGATATTAAGACCCAGTGTGGTCCAGCCCCACTCAGCTCTAGCCAGATGGAAACCTTTAACAGCCAACTCTTAACTCCTCACCCTCTGCCTCCTGTTCCCCCTGCCTGGACACCCTTCTCCGGGCTGGCCGTCTCCTCTGCATCCTTTGGGTCTTTGGTTAGTCAGAACCTCCTCAGGAAGCGTTCCCACTCACCTCCATGCCACAGTCTTGGTCAGGCCGCATCCCTCCTGCCCCCAGCACCCCGTGCCTCCCCCATGCCAGCTCTGATCACCCCAGGCGGGTTGTCATTTCAGGGTGGTGTGCCCGTCTCCCCCGCTGCACCCTGAAGCCTCCTCTCCTGGCAGCCCTGCCTCAGTTTCCCCGTCGGGTCCCTCCCATCGGTCCCAAGAGGCTGGTTTTTCACCAGCCAAACATAGCTGAGTGAGGAGAGAGAGAGACAGCGATGAAAATGTAAGGGGAGAGGGTATTCCACGCAGAGAGCACAGCCCGGGCAAAGGCTCAGAGGAGGGAACAAGCTTGGTTTGTTCGAGGAACAAAGGCCCCCATGGCCTCCACCCCACTTCCTGCACTCTTTGCACTGGCTGTTCCCTCTGCCTCAATCACTGTTCCCCCCAGACCTCCCCGCGGCTCCCTCCCTCATCTCCTTCAAGTCTTTGCTTCTGAGCGAGGCCTTCCCAAGACCACTTTTAAGAATGGCAACCCCTTGGGAATTCCCTGGCGGTCCAATGGTTAGGACTCCACGCTTTCACTGCGGAGGGCCCGGGTTCAGTCCCTGGTCAGGGAACTAAGATCCCACAAGCTGCAGGGTGTGGCCAAAAAAAATGGCAATCTCACCCTGTGCTCCCAGGCTGACCCCGGCCCTGTATCCACCCCCCCCACAGTGCTGGGCCGCCCCACCCTGTCGGTGCAGCAGACCCCCGAGGGCAGCCTGCTGGCACGCTGGGAGCCCCCGGCCGGCACCACCGAGGACCAGGTGCTGGGCTATCGCCTGCAGTTCGGCCGCGAGGACTCGTCGCCCCTGGCCACACTGGAGTTCCCTCCCACCGAGGACCACTACACTGCGTCGGGCGTGCACAAGGGCGCCACGTACGTGTTCCGGCTGGCGGCCCGGAGCCGAGGCGGCCTGGGCGAGGAGGTGGCCGAGGTCCTGAGCATCCCCGAGGACACGCCCCACGGCCACCCACAGATCCTCGAGGCGGCTGGCAACGCCTCCGCCGGCACAGTCCTGCTCCGCTGGCTGCCGCCAGTGCCCGCCGAGCGCAACGGGGCCATTGTCAAGTATACGGTGGCCGTGCGGGAGGCCGGCGCCCTGGGCCCCGCGCGAGAGACCGAGCTGCCCGCGGCGGCCGAGCCGGGCGCCGAGAACGTGCTCACGCTGCAGGGCCTCAAGCCCGACACGGCCTATGACCTCCAAGTGCGGGCCCACACGCGCCGCGGCCCCGGCCCTTACAGCCCCCCCGTCCGCTACCGGACGTTCCTGCGGGACCAAGGTAGGCGCGCGGTGATCCCCGCACCAGAGCCGGACCGGGCCTCGCGCCCACCCCCACCCCAGCCCCCTCCCTCTCCCCCACCCAGGTAAGTGGTCACTTTTCTGCTTCCTCGTGGACGCTCAAGGCGGGTCCAGACCCCGAGGCTCCGGCGTTGGCAAAGGTGGGACACGCCTAGGTGGCACCGCCGACCCCTACACCGCCCCCAGCCCACCCCGTCCCCCGCAACCCCCCTCCACCTCCGCCTTCTCTCTGCAGCTGCGCCGTCTCCCGCGGCAGGGACTTGGAACAGGCAGGGCCGGGCCAGGGCCAGGCAGTAAGGCCACGGGCACAGCGGACGACAGGGAGCGCCTGGGCCGCCCCCCACACAACCCCGCCCCCCCGCTCCCCCCGCCCCCCAGCACTCACGGGACCTCTCCTTTGCTCTTTCCCGCCTGCCGCTGCCTGGCGCAGTCTCACCCAAGAACTTCAAGGTGAAGATGATCATGAAGACGGCGGTCTTGCTCAGCTGGGAGTTCCCCGACAGCTACCACTCACCCACGCCCTACAAGGTGCAGCCTCCCGATGAGCCGGGGGGTGGGGCTCGGCCGGGGTTGGGGCCTGGTCTGGAGTCGGGGCTGGGTCCAGGGTTGGGGGTCAGCTGGACTCGCTGCTGGGAAGCCTTGAGGCTCAGTCTGGGGTTGGGGCTTAGTTTGGTGTCGAGACTTATTAGTCTGGGGTCAGGGCTCAGTCAGAATTGGGGCCTAGCCTGGGATCAGTCCCAGGGGCTGAAGTTCAGTCTGGGTTTGGGGCTCAGTAGGGGGTTAGTGCTCAGTCAGAGCTGGGGCTCAGCCTGGGATCGGGGCTCCGCTAGGATTCAGGCTCAGTGTCTCAGTCTAGGCTCGAGCCTCAGTCTGGAATTAGGGCTGTTTAAGGATTGGGACTTAGAGCCAGGACTTGGCTGCGATTGAAGCTCAGCCTGGGTTCGGGGCTCAGTCTGGGGTTGGGGCCGAGTTTGGGGTCAAAACTTAGTCTGGGATCAAGGCTCTGTTAGAATTGGGGCTCAGCTGGGATTGAGGCTCAGTCTGGGGTCACAGTTGGCAGGGTCAGGGCTAAGTCTGGGATCCAAGCTTGGTCAGGACCAGGGGCTCAACCCAGAGCCCTGCTGAGCTGGCCCGGCCCACAGATCCAGTACAATGGGCTCACGCTGGACGTGGACGGCCGCACCACCAAGAAGCTCATCACGCACCTCAAACCCAACACCTTTTACAACTTCGTGCTGACCAACCGCGGCAGCAGCCTGGGTGGCCTCCAGCAGACGGTCACTGCCTGGACTGCCTTCAACCTGCTCAGCTCTAAGCCCAGCGTGACCCCCAAGCCTGACTCCGATGGCTACATCGTGGTGTATCTACCCGACAGCCAGAGCCCTGTGCCTGTCCAGTAAGCTCAACTCGCCCCCCTCAGGGATTTTGCACCCCTCCACCAGCCAGCTCTGTGACTGGGGCCAGCCGCTTGACCTCTGTGCCTCAGTTTCCTCACCTGTCTGTAAAACAGAGATCGCATCAGCCCCACCCCATGTGGTTCCTCTGAAGGTCCAGTGCTTCTCATAGATGTTGTCGTAAATGTGGCCTCATGTCTGCTCCTTGAGCATTCCCTGACGCCCCCATATGCCTGACCTTCTGTTGGTTCTAGGTTCCTAGACTGGTGGGGAGACAGAGCTGGACACAAGACACCCTCAGTCCCATGGTGTGGCAGTGAGAGACACCAGGGCTGAGAGTCCCCAGTAAGGAGAGGAGGACTCTGGGAAGCAGGGGAAAATCGAGGATTACAAGACTGTGGGCATGGAAGCTGGGGTTTTGAAGGATGTATAGGAGTTTGAGAAATACACAGTTGACCCTTGAACAGCACAGGTTTGAATTACATGGGTCCACTTATATGCGTATTTCTTTCAGGAAGTACAGACTACAGTATTACATGATCCACGGCTGGTTGAATCCACAGATAGATAGAGGACCGTGGATACAGAGGACCAACTGTACTTACATATGGATTTTTTTTTTTTTTTGCGGTACGCAGGCCTCTCGCTGTTGTGGCCTCTCCCGTTGCGGAGCACAGGCTCCGGACACGCAGGCTCAGCGGCTGTGGCTCACGGGCCTAGCCGCTCCATGGCATGTGGGATCTTCCCAGACCGGGGCACGAACCTGTGTCCCCTGCATCGGCAGGCAGACTCTCAACCACTGCGCCATCAGGGAAACCTTATATATGGATTATATATGGATATATATATAATATATATATATATTATATATGGATTTTTGACTGCGCAGGGGGTCGGCCCCCTTAACCCGCATGTTGTTGAAGGGTCAACTGTAATTGCACAGGGTAGGCTTTCTAGGCAAAAGGTACAGTATCATCAAAAGTCTGGAGGCTTTGAATCAGGAACTATAGTCCTATGTGACTGGGGCCATATGCCCACTATATGAGCAGAAGGGAAGATTCAGAGAGGGGTGGCTCCCCAGCTCAGCCCTAGATAGCATCCCTTGGTCATGCTAGTAGACAACCCCCCATGACTCCATCTCTTGATAGGAACTACTTCATTGTGATGGTGCCACTGCGTAAATCTCGTGGTGGCCAGTTCCTGACCCCGTTGGGCAGCCCAGAGGAAATGGACCTGGAGGAGGTAAGAGCCTGGGGCCCAACCAGTGGGGCCCAGACATGTCCCAGCTTTTGTGAGCCCAGTTGCTCCCAGCCAGTTTCTGAGCAGCCCACATCTCTGTTCCCACAGCTGATCCAGGATATCGCACGGCTGCAGAGGCGCAGCCTACGGCACTCGCGCCAGCTGGAGGTGCCCCGGCCCTACATCGCGGCTCGCTTCTCAGTGCTGCCACCCACCTTCCATCCGGGCGACCAGAAGCAGTACGGTGGCTTTGACAACAGGGGCTTGGAGCCTGGCCACCGATATGTTCTCTTTGTGCTTGCTGTGCTGCAGAAGAGTGAACCCGTAAGTCCCAAATGGTGTCTGCCCATATCGAGCCACACCCATTGAGTGAGGCAGGCCAGTCCCTAGGGCCCTGACCTCAGAACCAGGCACAGATCCTCCTAACTGTGGTCAGAGTTCGGCAGAGGGAACGGTTTGAGGTTGAGGGTATGCCATAGGGAAGGTTTGTTAGAGGAAAGGACTTTGGAACTAGGGCTTTGACGGATATGTAGGAGTTTGGAAAAGAAAGGGCATCCCACAGTTTGCGTGTGCAGAGGTCTGGGGTGCAAGAGGAGCAAAAGGGATTTCAGAGTGGCTGAAACAGAGTGAGGAAGGGGGAGAGAGAAGATTGGCAAGGGCCAGGCCATGCAGGCCACTAGGGTCAGGGTTCTTGGGAGCTGTAGGAGGGTTTAGAGTAGGGGATGGACCTGGATTTGTGTTTGAGAAAGACCCACGTGGCCACCGTGAGGAGGACGGGCACTGATGGAGGTCCCCCCACCCCATTCCTGCAGACATTTGCGGCAAGCCCCTTCTCAGACCCCTTCCAGCTGGATAACCCAGACCCGCAGCCCATTGTGGATGGCGAGGAGGGGCTCATCTGGGTGATCGGGCCTGTGCTGGCTGTGGTTTTCATCATCTGCATCGTTATTGCCATCTTGCTCTATAAGAAGTGAGCCCCCTGCTCCCCCCCCCACTTGACAGGAGGGAAGGCTTCCTAAAAAAGGAGGGGGGTCTGGAAGGATCCAGGGGGGAACGGTCATCTCAGAGGATCATCGCAGAAGCCCTGTATGGTCCTGACAGGGAAACCAGGGCTCAGAGAAATTAAGCCACCTGATCAAAGTCACACAGCCTGGGAAATGGCAGGGCTAGGGTTCCAACCAAGCCAGTGATTTGACTCCTGTTAAGTCTCACACTCCACTCGGCAAGATTTGGGGTGGGGGCTGCCTCTGTCCAGTTTAACAAGGTCATGTGGGACATGTCCCAGCTTAGAAAGAGAGGGCTTGAGATGTTATTCCATGTGGCGGGGGACCCACGCAGGAAGGATTAGCCCCATTTCCTGGAGGAGACTGAGATTCAGAGAGGGAAAGAAAGCCACCCACAGTCACAGAACAGGCCCTTGATGGCCAGCACACCCTCACCTGTCTTCTTTCCCCCCGCACTCCTCACCTATGTCTGTTTTCGGGAGCAGTAAGCCTGACAGGTAAGAACTGGTCCTGCCCTTTGGAGGCCAAGGAGGGGAACTGGGGTGGCGTCGTGCCTGTTGGGTGAGCGGGCGCCTGGCTGCTCCAGCCGTTGCACACGTGTCTGTGCGTGGTCGTGGGAACCGCAGTTGCACGCAGCCGGGTCACATGTTGGCGTGTCTGCTTGCTCCTACAAAGTAAACGCAAGGACTCAGAGCCCCGCACCAAATGCCTACTGAACAACGCCGACCTCGCCCCGCACCACCCCAAGGACCCCGTGGAAATGAGACGCATTAACTTCCAGACGCCAGGTATGTGCTGATCCCAGGTGCCAGGGACGACGGCAACGGGGGAAGGGGAGAGGTAGCATAGGGAGAGAGGAAGCTGCCACCTCGGTGGATCCCGAGGACTGCCCCCACTGAACTGTGCTTGGTACGATTCAGTTCCTAATTCCCAAATTCCTCTGTGGCTCTGGGCTTGGAACTGTCATGGGTTGATTCTGCTTACAACTAAGGGAGGCTTTCAAAGAGTTGCGTTTAACTAGTGGCTGCTGTCTTCTCTGGGAGCTTAAAGGACATTTTCAGACAAAGACAAAAGCAAAACTTTTCTGAATCCTCATTTCTTCTGGCAGAAAGAGCTCTGCTTCTGTTCACACCTCTAGTCATAAGGCCACTCAGTGGTGGGTGTTAGGGTTTTTCCCAATCCCCAGGGATGTGCCCCTAGCAAAGTGTAAGAATTCCGCCTCCACCACACTCTGTCTGTCTCCCCTCCATGGCCGCAGATGCTCATGTTCTCCCTGCCTCTTTATAGTTCCCTGTAGGTTAATAGGATTCAGCTGAGTCGCCTGCCATGCTTGGTGGGAGAACTGAATCAGGACCTTGCCCTTGATCATCTTCCATCATGTGCAGTGATCCTCTCATTCCCTCACCTCCTCCCTCTTAACGGGCTCATGCCAGCTGCTTCTCACCAAATAAGGAATTTTTAATTTAACTGATGGCTGCTGTTGTCCTTATGAGCTCACAGCATGGTAACGTCTGTCTCTCCGCTTGCACCCAGCTCTTCACTTCTTGTCTCTGAACTCGTTCATATTAACTCTTTCCAACCAAATGGAGATTTTTAAACATTTATATTGAACTGATGGCTGCAGTCCTCCTGAAGGGCTCATGCATATAGCCTTGCATGCTATTCCTAATATATTTATTTCTCTCTCTTTTATGCTGCTGGACTGTCTCCTGTTAGTTCCTTGTTTCTCCAAACAAGGATTTTGATCATTTATTTTAATTGATGGCTGCAGTCCTCCATGAGAGATCATGAAAGGTCTCATGGCACCCCTAATGTACTCCCTTCTCTTTTCTGTCTCTGGACCAGCTTATATCAATTCTGTTTCCATCCAAATGAGGATTTTAAATGTGTGTGTTTAAGTGATTGGTGCTGTCCTCCTTAAAGGTCATGGCATGGGCCCGTATGTCCTTCCCCTTCCCCCAAGTTTCTCCCTCACCATCCTGCCTCTCCTCCAAAATCCCCTCTGCTGACCCCAGCAGGGGACCCAAGGCCAGGTTGGTCTGGGGGGACATGTTGATAGAAGAGCCTAAAACTTTGGGATCTTTTCGAAGTCACAGCTGAAAATCAGGACTGGCCGATGTCCAGCCGGAGGGATGCACAGCAGCTGCTGTTGGTTCTCTGGTTGGGGCCCAGGCAGCCGCGTGTCCCTCACTTGTTGCTCTGCCCTTTGCGTCTGTCCGCCGGCTGCTGTGCGTGCACCCAGCGAGGGGCGGGGGGAGGTGGCCTCCCCGCGTGTTTTCATTTATTTATTGTTTGCTGTTTCTGCAGATTCAGGCCTCAGCAGCCCCCTCAGGGAGCCGGGGTTTCACTTTGAAAGTTAGTTCCTGTGTCTCTCTGTTCTTAGCTTCCTTTCGCGCCTGTTTGTTTTCATCCTTGGTTTCTCCATCCCGCCTCCTCTCTCTCTGCCCACCTGTCCTGCGCTGGCTTCTCGAGGGGGGGCGGGGGTGTGGTCTGCCGGGCCCTGAGGTCGCGGGTTGTGACTGTGACTGTGTGTGTGTGTGTGAGAGAGAGAGAGAGAGAGAGAGAGAGATTGGGAGCAGGAGTCTAGGTGAGACATGTATGTACATGTAAGTATCGCCCATGTGATAGGGGACCCACCAGTCAAATGGACACCAGCCTCAGACCCCTTAGATGTGGGCTCTGGGGTGGCGGGGAACACGCAGGTGCTCAGAACAACAGCTCTTCACCAACTGGCTCGGCACATCTTTATCGGTTTAACACCAGCGCTTCGGTGCTGGCGCATAGCTGTCAGTCTCCCTATAGCTGCAGAGCGAATGTGTGAGCGCATGCATGGCCACCAGGCCCCAGGAGAGGAGAGGACAGGGGTCAGGCAGGCTCAGATATGGGGAGGAAAGAGCCAGGCCCACCCCACGACCTCCAGCCACCCCCCCCCGGGGGCTCCAAAGATAAGGGACGTCACCATCCCATGTACCAGATGAGAAAATGAGCCCTCAGAGGTCAGGGGTTCGTGGCAGCTGCCCCACCATCCAACACACACATACCCCGTGTCTCCCCTCCCCTGTCCCTCAGCTCCACCTGGCAGAGGACTTTTTGGTCCCTCTGATCCCCAAGGGGCCGAAAGGGGTAACGGCCTCCCGCCCCTGCCCCAGGGACGGTATTTCCGAAAGCCCGGCCAGCTGCATCCGCTTCTTCATCTCTGTGTCACTTGCCTGCTTCTTGCCACGAGGCACCAGGAGCTTGAAGTCCTGGGCGGGTTGACCCTTCCCCAGCCCCTGCATCCCCAGCTGGTTGCGGGGGGCCCTGGGGAGCTGGGGCTCAGCTCAGAGCCCCCGCCTCCTGCTCCCCCTTCAGCCCTGCAGGCCTGGGGTCCCTGCCCCCACGGGGGCTGCCCTGAACCTTCCGCTCCCCCGCCACTCCCTCTAACTGCAGCTCCTCCATCGCAGACTCACACTGTAGAGCACCCCCCCCCCGCCCTCCCCCCCGGCCCCCGGGCTGGCCCCCGAGTGACCGGCCACGCCGGCGGGTCTTCTCTTCCCGCAGGCATGCTCAGCCACCCGCCCATCCCCATCGCGGACATGGCGGAGCACACAGAACGCCTCAAGGCCAACGATAGCCTCAAGCTCTCCCAGGAGTACGAGGTGAGCTGGCCCCCACCTCCCACTCTCCCAGGCCCACAGACACCCACCCTGACACCCCCCCGCCTCTCCTTCCCCGCAGTCCATCGACCCGGGCCAGCAGTTCACGTGGGAGCACTCCAACCTGGAAGTGAACAAGCCCAAAAACCGCTATGCCAACGTCATCGCCTATGACCACTCTCGTGTCATCCTCCAGCCCATCGAAGGTAGCACACGGGGCCCCAGGCTCCATCGTGCCCGGCCTCATTCCACAGACAGCGCATAGACCCCATGCCTCCTCTTGGCCACGGGGCCAGGCCAGAGTGGACTAGCTAGGGGACAGGCGGGGAAACTGAGGCCTGGTCCAACGCTAGCCAGAAGCCACTGGGAAGTTTTAGATATGTATTTAACTGATGGCCACTGTCCATTACCTATTTCCATCTATTCCTCTACATCAGTGACGCTCATCAGGGCAGTTCCACCACTCGGGACATTTGGCGATGTCCGGGGACATTTTTGTTGTCACGGCTTAGAGGAAGGGGGTGTTAGTGGTATCTAGGGTATAGAGGCCAGGGATGCCGCTCAATAATTTGCAATGCACAGGACGGCCGCCAGCATAGAATGATGTGGCCCCAAATGGCTCTAGTGTTGAGGTGGAGAAACCATGAAGTACACGCCGCACGATTTCCTTGGGGACAGATTGGGGCAGTCCAGGAGGGCTTCCAGGAAGTGGGAGGTGGTGGGCCAGGTGGAACCAGCCTAGAAGGACAGAGTGCCCCCACTGATCTCTGGCTTCTCACCCCGGCCATAGGCATCGTGGGCAGCGATTATATCAACGCCAACTACGTGGATGGTTATCGGCGGCAGAATGCGTACATTGCCACGCAGGGGCCGCTGCCCGAGACCTTCGGTGACTTCTGGCGTATGGTGTGGGAGCAGCGCTCTGCTACCATCGTTATGATGACACGGCTAGAGGAGAAATCACGGGTGAGGCCTGGACCCTGTGGCCCCCCCCAAGCCCTCAGTCGGCTCCGGCCCACACTCACCTCTGTTCTCTTACCTGGTACAGATCAAATGTGATCAGTACTGGCCCAACAGGGGCACAGAGACCTACGGCTTCATCCAGGTCACCCTGCTGGACACCATCGAGCTGGCCACATTCTGCGTGCGGACGTTCTCCCTGCACAAGGTGGGGCGCAGGCCGGGACTGGGGGCTCTGGCGAGGGGGTGATGGGGGTGGAGGAGGAAGACGAGCTTCTGCCCTGGGAGCTCCCCATGGGACCGAGAAGAAACCATGTTGACCCAGGCTGACCACATGCTCCGGTGGCCCACTTCATGTATGGGGACACTGAGACTCAGAGGGGAACAGCTCTTGTCTCTAGCCACAGCGGGAGGACAAACCAGCAGAATCCTACTTAGCAGTGAACCTGCTGTCCCCTTGCCATCAATCACTCTGCCCCCGACACCAGGTCTTCCTTGCTCTCTGGCCTCACCCAGCCTGGGTTTGTGGCAGGGTCCTGGCAGGGTCTTGGCCATGCACTCAAGGGGCTTCCAGTCTTGGATGGAAGACACAGTGGGCAGTCGAGACTGGGGCAGAGGGAGTCTTTAGATATGTATTTAACTGATGGCTGCTGTGCATAACATGGTTCCGTGTGTCCTTGTACATCAGTGGTTTTCAGTTGGGGCATTTTGCCATTCAGGGGACATTTGGCAATGTCTGGGGGCACTTTTTAAAAATTTTTTTATTGAAGTGTAGCTCATTTACAATGTTGTATTAATTTCTGCTGTAGAGCAAAGTGATTCAGTTATACATAAATATACATTCTTTTTCATATTCTTTTCCATTATGGTTTATCACAGGACATCGAATATAGTTCCCTGTGCTATACAGTAGGACCTTGTTGTTTATTCATTCTGTATATAATAACTTACGTCTGCTGACCCCAACCTCCCACTCCTTCCCTCCCCCAACCCCCCCCCACCCTTGGCAACCACAAGTCCGTTCTGTACGTCCATGAGTGTGTTTCTATTTTGTAGATAGGTTCATCTGTGTCATTAGATTCTGCATATAAGTGATATTATATGGTATTTGTCTTTCTGACTTCACTTTGTATGATAATCTCTAATTGCATCCACGTTGCTGCAAGTGGCCTTATTTTGTTGTTTTTCATGGCTGAGTCATATTCCATTGTATATATGTACTACGTTATCCATTCATCTGTCAGTGGACATTTAGGTTGTTTCCATGTCTTGGCTATTGTGAATAGTGGTGCTATGAACATAGAAGTGCATGTATCTTTTTGAATTATAGTTTTGTCTGGATATATGCCCAGGAGTGGGACTGCAGAATCATATGGTAGCTCTGTTTTTAGTTTTCTGAGGAACCTCCATATTGTTTTCCACAGTAGCTGCACCAATTTACATTCCCACCGACAGTGTTAGGAGGGTTCCCTTTTCTCCACACCCTCTCTAGCATTTGGTATTTGTGGAGTTTTTTAATGATGGCCATTCTGACCGGTGTGAGGTGGTACCTCATTGTAGTTTTGATTTGCGTTTTTCTAATAATTAGCGATGTTGAGCATCTTTTCACGTGCCTATTGGCCATCTGTATGTCTTCTTTGGAGAAACGTCTGTTTAGGTCTTCTGCCCATTTTTCCATTGGGTTGTTTGTTTTTCTTGTCGTTGAGTTGTATGAGCTGTCTGTATGTTTTGGAAATTAAGCCCTTGTCGGTGGTATCGTTCGCAGATATTTTTTGTACAATGTCTTTTTGTTTATGGTTTCCTTTGCTGTGCAAAAGCTTGTAAGTTTAATTAGGGTTCCATTTGTTTATTTTTGTTTTTATTTCTAGTGCCTTGGGAGACAGGGGACACTTTTTAGTGTCATGCTGGGGAGCAGAGGTGCTCCTGGCACCACAGTGTTCCCCTGGCCGCCAGCCAGGTCCTCTCAACGTTAAGCATACATCTGGCCCAGGTGCCAGCAGACAGTCAACGGACACGAGGGAGTACGGATTTTCAGTTGATTCACACTTTAAGCACGCACTGTGTGTCAGACCCTTACCTGGGCATCAGGACACCCAAAGTGTCCTGCTCTCGTGGGGCTTACAGTCTAGTGGACAAGGCACAGACAATAAATATGTAAAATGACAGGAAATCTTACACATAAAACAGGGAAGAATAGTGTGGGTAGTAGAGGACCTGGAGTTGGTGAGGAAGGGAGGAGGTCTGGGGTAACAGTATTCCAGGCAGAGGGCACAGCTCGTGCAAAGGCCCTGGGGCCGGACTGTGCCTGGGGTGTTTTAGGAACAGCCAGGAGTCCTGTGTGTCTGGAGCAGAGTGAGCGAGGGGGAGAGAGGGAAGAGGGGAGGGCAGGGAGGGGGACAGGGCAGGCCGTGCAGGACTCTGTGGGCTGCAGGGGAGACTTGGGCTTTTACCCCCAGGGAGGGCTGTGGGCAGAGGAAGCAGAGGAGGGGCGGGACCTGACCTGGGTGCTCACCAGTGCCCTCTGTCTGCTGTGGGGGGAATAGACTGCGGTGAGGATGCCCGGGGACCAGGGTGACTGCTCTGGTCTGGATGGACGATGATGGGGCTGGACCAGGGTGGTCACCATGGAGGAGGCGAGTGAGAAGTGGGTGGGCTTGGGGTAGACTTTGAAAGCAGAGCTGACGGTGCTGACTGATGTCTTGGATGTGGGAAGGCAGGGGAGGGGAGTCAAGGGCGACTCCTAAATTCCAGCCAGAGTGCGTGGAAGGATGGCGCCGCCATCAGCTGAGATGGGGGGAGCGGGTTTGGGGAGAAAGTGGGGGGCACAGTGCTGGCCGCGTTGAGTGTGAGATGCCAGTGAAACTCCCAGGCAGAGACACCCCCAAGCCCCGGGGCAGCCGGGCACCTGAGTCAGGCACTCGGAGTAGTGGCGGTCTGGAGGCGTGAACGTGGCCCCCAGCACGTGGGTGGTGGGCTGCGGTGACTGGCGGTGTCCCTCTGGCCCCCAGAACGGCTCCAGCGAGAAACGGGAGGTCCGACAGTTCCAGTTCACGGCGTGGCCGGACCACGGGGTGCCCGAGTACCCGACGCCATTCCTGGCTTTCCTGCGGAGAGTCAAGACCTGCAACCCGCCGGACGCGGGCCCCATCGTGGTCCACTGCAGGTACCCCTGTCCCAGTCCCCTGCTCCCCGCCGCACCCACCCCACCCCCTTTCCCGGGGCGGGGCCCTGGTGACGCTGCCTATCTCCGCAGCGCTGGCGTGGGCCGCACGGGCTGCTTCATCGTCATCGACGCCATGCTTGAGCGGATCAAGCCGGAGAAGACGGTGGACGTGTACGGCCACGTGACGCTCATGCGGTCCCAGCGCAACTACATGGTGCAGACCGAGGACCAGTACAGCTTCATCCACGAGGCCCTGCTGGAGGCCGTGGGCTGCGGCAACACGGAGGTGCCTGCCCGCAGCCTCTACGCCTACATCCAGAAGCTGACCCAGGTGGAGCCCGGCGAGCACGTCACCGGCATGGAACTCGAGTTCAAGGTGGCCTGGGGGGTAGAGGGTGCTGTGGGCCGGCTGGGGGAGGGGGCTGAGCGGGAGACCAGAGTTAAGGGGACCAGAGGGTGGGGGGTTGGTGTTGCCCTGCCTGCCAGGCCCCTGTTAGCGCCCTGGCTGAAAACACACAGCCCACCCCATCCCTGGGGAAAGCAGGTTCCCAGCCGGAGGCTGTCCTGATGGTGGCCCCCTGTCCCCCCGTCCCCACAGCGGCTGGCCAACTCCAAAGCCCACACGTCCCGCTTCATCAGTGCCAATCTGCCTTGTAACAAGTTCAAGAACCGCCTGGTCAACATCATGCCCTACGAGAGCACACGGGTCTGTCTGCAGCCCATCCGGGGTGTGGAGGGCTCCGACTACATTAACGCCAGCTTCATTGATGGCTACAGGTACCTGCCCCTGGCCGCTGCAGGGGCCCTGGCCTTTGCCGGGCGATGCTGAGGCTCCAGAAAGGTCCCAGCCCTGCCCTCGGGGGGCCTCCAGTCTTGCATGGGAGAGAGCTAGACAGACCTTGCCAGTCTCAGTCACAGCTGAGGTGGAAGGACTCTTTAGACATGTATTTAACTGATGGCTGCTGTCCGTAACATGGTTCTATCTGTCCTTCTTTATCAGAGGTTCTCAACGTGGGCAATTCTGCCACCCAGGGGAAGTTTGACAGCATCTAGGGACGTTTGGATGGTCATAACGGGAGTGAGGGAGGAGGATTACTGCTGGCATCTAGTGGGCAGAAGCCAGGGATGCTGCTCAGCACCCCACAGTGCACAGAACACGGCCCCGTCACAAAGAATCATCCAGTCCCGAACGTCAGTAGTGCCGAGGTTGAGAAACCCTGGCCAAGGGAGGCTGTTCCAAGGCGGGGGCACTGCCTATGCATAGCCCCAGGGAGAGCTTGGCCTGTGCAAACAACGGAAACTAGTTTAATGGTACTTGAGTGCGGGCAGTCCTGCAGCCTCCTGGAGAAGTGGGAACCTATTCTCAGGCTGATGGTTTCTCCATGTGGAAAATGGGATTATTTGGAGGGTTGAACCAGACAGGGAGGGAGATGATGCCTGGGCCGGGGTTTCCCCGTGGCCCTGGACTCACACACCCGGCCCCGCAGGCAGCAGAAGGCCTACATCGCCACACAGGGGCCGCTGGCGGAAACCACGGAGGACTTCTGGCGCATGCTCTGGGAGAACAACTCGACCATCGTGGTGATGCTGACCAAGCTGCGGGAGATGGGCCGGGTGAGCCGGGGGCCACGGCGGGAGGGGCAGGGGCTGGGCCAGGGGTGGGGGGCAGGGCTGACCACGGCGGCCACCTCCCCAACAGGAGAAATGTCACCAGTACTGGCCGGCCGAGCGCTCCGCCCGCTACCAGTACTTCGTGGTGGATCCGATGGCGGAATACAACATGCCTCAGTACATCCTGCGGGAGTTCAAGGTCACAGACGCCAGGGTGAGTTTGGGGACGGAGTGCTGGGAAGGACCAGAACCCGGGCCGGACCCTACAGGCTGCTCACCGTTCCGCCAGTGGTCTGGAGAGGGCTTCCCTAGTTGGGGGTAGAAGCGAAGGCCCAGGGGAAGGAAAAGCCCCCAGGGTTGGGTGGAAGAGGAGCGAGTTGGCCAGTTGGACAATCACTCCCACCAGCAAGTGGGTGGAAGAGAGGGCCTTGACCCCATGGCATCCCCGTTGGAGCGTGTGTCACACCACTCACTAGGGAACATGGCCCAGGGCGATCACGTTAAAGGGAGTGAGTGGGGCGTTTCCCTGGAAGCAACAACCCACGGAGGGTAGTAGCGTTAGAGGGCTGAAAGCGGGCTGAGGGAGAGGTAATGGATCGATGGTGCCGGGTGGCGGTCGACGGAGCTGTAGATGGAAAAGAGCGGAGAATCCACGGGTGGCATGACGGGGCATGGGAATGTCAGTCAAGATGTTGCCAGTGGGTGGCAAAGCCTGATGGATAAAGAGCATCGTTAGTCATCATGCGTGGGTAGTGCAAGATGGCGCCGTTGGATCGGTGGAATGGGGGGATTGGAGAATCAGTGGAAGATGTTACTGTTGGGTGGTAGTGGAGGAGGGTGGGTGGTAAACAAGGATGGGTTGGATGGGAGGAAGGTGGGACTGGAGATTGGAACGTGTGGATAACAGGATGGAGAATGCCAACAGAACATGGTACTACAGGTTAGTGAAGGGTGATGTGTTATCAGCAATGGGTGGAGAAGATGAGATTGGAGAGGGCAGATGTTTGGCCAGTGGCGGATGGAGACGATCAATGGGAAATGACTTTGGAGAGAGTAAAGAATGACGAACATTCAGCGATCAATGGTAGTAGACAGTGCTGTTGATGGTGTAAGGTAGAGGAAGGTGGGATTGGAGGAAGGAAGTGTTAGGTGGTGGAGGATGGAGACCATCAGGGTAAGGCGGCATCACTGGATGACACCATTTTGATGTAGAGACCGTGACTGGGAAAAGGTAGATGATGAGTAAAGGAGGGAGGGTGGTGTCAGTGGAAGATGGTCCTTAGATGGGGAAGAGTGCTGAATTCACTGGATGACACCATTTTGATGTAGAGACCGTGACTGGGAAAAGGTAGATAGATGATGAGTAAAGGAGGGTGGTGAACGTCAGTGGAAGATGGTCCTTAGATGGGGAAGAGTGCTGAATTACTAGGGACGGATTATGGAAGATGGTACCATTGGGTCGTGATGAATGGAGGGTGGCAGAGAGCCATGATGTTGGATGGCCCTGCTGGGTCGTGGGAAGATGGGATTGGCGAGAAGGGTGGCTGAGTGGTAGGGATGGAGTACGTCAGTGGGAGGCGGCATCATGGGATGCTCCAGGACCGTGAGTTACCCACGGTGGGTGGTGAAAGTTAGGAGGTAACGGTGTTGGGTAGCACGGGTAGAAGGTGAGCTTCCGGTGGTGGCTGGTGCAAGATGGCGCCCTTGGGTGGTGAAGGATAGTAGATGATGGCGCTGGTGGGTGGTCGAAGACGGTGAGCAGTCAGCGGTGGGGGGTGGAAGATGGCACCACTGGAAGGTGATGGTATGGGGCGGTGCTCTTGTATTCTGAGATGGTGCAGAGTGGAGGATGCCAGGGAGCTGGAGGATGGGAGACCAAGAAGGGCAGATGTTGGGTGCACTCTGGGGGACGGCACAGGATGGAAGATGGCAGACAGCGGTGGTGGATGGGAGTGGAGCTGTGCAGAGAGGAGCAGTTGGTGGGTGGAGGGGGTGAACGATGGCCATAGAAGGTGGTGTCACTGGATGGTGAAGTTGGAGGATGGTGTGGAGGATGAGCGTGGCATCCTTGGGTGGCGAAGACGAGATTGGAGCATCTCAGTGAAAGATGGCGCCATTAGACAGTGTAGGACAAGGAGTCGTCAGGGTGGATGGCGGAAATCTCCCTCTCCCTCTCCCTCTCTCTCTCTCTGTTCCAGGATGGACAGTCCCGGACTGTCCGGCAGTTCCAGTTCACGGACTGGCCGGAACAGGGCGTGCCCAAGTCGGGGGAGGGCTTCATAGACTTCATCGGCCAAGTGCACAAGACCAAGGAACAGTTTGGCCAGGACGGCCCCATCTCTGTCCACTGCAGGTGAGCTGCTCCCCGAGCCCCGGCCCGTGGCCCGGCTAGGGAAACCGAGGCCTCGTGAGGACGGCCTCAGGCACTCCCGTTTGGGCTCTTTCCATCACCGGGAGGCATCAGAGCAGGAGGGGCGGGAATCGGGCAGTTAGCTCAGGCTCCCCCAGGCGCCTGCCCCTGAACCCCCGCTCTCTCCCCAACAGCGCCGGCGTGGGCAGGACGGGTGTCTTCATCACGCTCAGCATCGTGCTGGAGCGGATGCGGTACGAAGGCGTGGTGGACATCTTCCAGACCGTGAAGATGCTGCGGACCCAGAGGCCAGCCATGGTGCAGATGGAGGTGAGGGCGGGACGGGAGGCGGCGGCCGGGCCCCATGCCGGTGCTGGCCCGGGCCTCCGTTCTCTCCCCTGTGAGATGAGCACAGCCACCCTCCGCTCTCTGGGTGCTTGTGGGTGGAAGGTCCTCAGCCCCTCCTGCTTTGGGCTGACCCAAGAGTACGCTGAAGGCCGGAGCTGAGAAGCGTCCCTTGGAGTGGGCAGGGATGCGTCCATCCCGGCCCCAGAGTCACAGCAAGGTCAGGCTCAGCCAGGCCCCCGGCGCTGGCCACGAATCCTGAAGTGAGGCCCAGAGCAGGGAGGGACTTCCTTCCATCGAGTTCACATGGGACATCTTAACAATGTCCTCCAGGGACTTCCGTGGCGGTCCAGTGGTTAAGACTGCGCTCCCAATGCAGGGAATATGGGTTGGATCCCTGGTTGGGGACCTAAGAGCCCACATGCCATGTGGCACGGCCAAAAAAAAAAAAGAAAATTAAAAGCAAAAGAAAAACCAATGTCCTCCAAACTCTCCCATCTCTGGGGAGACAGAGCTGGAGTGGCAGCCTGCCAGCCCCCCAGGGGGTGTCGCAGGAGATGGCCAAGCGGCCGCGTCCTAAGAGATGAGGAGGCGGATGAGGAGGGGAGAGCCCAGCGAAGGCGCAGGCTGCTCTGGGGGGTCCCAGGGAGCCCTGGGAGGCTTCAGAGCAGGAGAGGCGCTGACAGAGGCCCACCCCTCCCCTCCCCCACGCAGGACGAGTACCAGTTCTGCTACCAGGCGGCTCTGGAGTACCTCGGGAGCTTTGACCACTATGCAACCTAGAGCCTTGTCGGCCCGGCCCGACTCCACCGGCCCCGACGCCTCCCGTGCCAGGCGGGCCCCGAGGCCTGGACCCCGGCGGCCGGGGCAGGAGGCGGCGGCCGCGTTTCCGCAGGGTCTCCGGGAGCGACGCGGCCCCTCGAGCCCCAAACCCCCGCGTGGCCCCAGCCCACCCCCCTGGACCGGCCGTCGCCTTCGCTACTCGGCACATTCCTCATTTCCTTACAGAACGAGATTCCAAAACGAGAGATTCCGGGGTGGGGGGAGGGGGGAGGCGGTGAGCAAACGGGGGTTCTTCCCCAGAACCGGAGGAGGGCGGGGGCTGTGAACTTGGCCCTCGTCCTTCCCCGGGGAGCCTTCCTGCCCCACAGCCTGGAGGGCGCCGGGGATGGGGACCCCATGCAGTTCTCTTTCGAACGCAGTGTAACTATCCAGTGACATTTCCTGTTTTTTTAAATAGTGTAATTTTTTTTTCCTTTTTTTTTTTTTAAAGAAGAAACAAACGGGGGAAAAAAAAGAAGACTTGACAGTCAACGAATTTAAAAAGAAAAACTTGGCTTATTCCTATTCTGTTCACAGACAGTCTATTTTTTCACTGTAGCAGCCGTTCTTGTGTGCCAGCTGTGTTGGCAGGCGTGCGCGGGCTTAGGCTTGCCCCTGTGGCTTGCTTTTTTCTTTTTTTTTTCTTACCATCTGAAGGTGTGCCTCACTCGAGAATAGGACCTTTTGCTCCTGATATTTTTTTTTTTTTTTTTTTTTTTTTTTTTTTTTTTGCTTCTTTTATAATGAAATTCTCAGACATATCCAGGAGGGTGAGGGTGGGGAGCAGGGGGGGACTCGGGCCCACCAGCGTCAGGTCTCGAGCCCACGGGCTGGGCGCTGCCACAGAGGAGATGGCAGCGACCCCCTCCCCGCAGCCTCAGCCCCCATCCCCCGGTCTCCCAACCCGAGGAGAAGGACTGAACAAAACGGGAGGTTCTCACTTCTTCGGGGAGAGAGAGGCCACGTGCTGGCCCAGATCAGGGACCCTTTCCGCCCCCTGGGACCATGGGGCAAGTTTCGGGGCAGAAGGCTGGGATGCCCCCCCCCCCCACCCCTGAGCAAGTAAGTTTTTCTCTTTGTACAAGAGCAGATCTGCCGTTGCTTTCAACACTGTTTATTCAAACGGAAGCAGCTGGGTGGTTTTCCCACCTCTGTGTATGTAGATAAATCGACTTTGTATTAAAGGAAGATCGTCTGACCCCGGCCAGTGGTGGAGTCTTTGTCAAGCCCCCACCTCGTCTACCCCATCTCCCTGGGGCAGCCGGGGGCCTGGAGAGCTTGAACGCAAACCCCAAGCCCTGGCCCTGCAGGGGCTGCCTCATTGATAATAGTTACTCTTGTTGATAAGGGCCAGCCCTCTGAGGTGGGAGCCAACCCAATTTATAGATGAGGAAACAGAGAGGGCAGGCACCGCTGCAAAGTCACACAGTGGTGTGAAGTGGACCTGGGATTCATACCCCAGCCAGTCTCATCCACAGCCCACAGAAGGGTCAGTGATTAAGCTGAGTTTGTGGACGGAAGAATTGGGTTGGAAGCACTATTCTTCCCCACGCTCTAGGCCACCCAGTGAGTGGACCCTCCTCTGAGCCAGAGTCAGACCCTAGAGGATGGAGGGTGAGCCATTCTGGGTCTATACCCATGCTTGGGTCCCTTCCCCATCTGGCTTAAGACCCTGAGATGGAGGAAAGATTACCCCTGTTCTCACAGAGATGCTCCAGGGATGAGAGAGGGTCTTAGGGAAGGGGCCCAGCTTAGGAAAGAGTGGGGTCATTCATCCCTTTCAGAAGCAATCAGATCTGGTAGTAAGTAAATAAATTTAAAAAAGTGACCACCACCATTAATAAGCTCAGTCAAATAGATTTACCAAACCCTATATCCCCACTCCTAAAATTCTCAAACACATATGGAACATTTATAAACAGCAGCATTAATAAAAACCAGCAGTGGAGATCTTCATAAATTTCAAGAAACAAATATTAGACAAGATAACCTGATCTTGGCCCCAGGATTAGATTCTGTAATAGACTCCCCTGAAAAGGCCTACAATGAGAAATTTTAAAAACATGTTTCTAAATGAGGTATGAGTTAAAGAAGGAATCAACATAGAAATGACACATTTTTGAAACTGAACAATTCAGAGAGTACGTTATGTAACGAAACCTGTGGGGTGCAGCCAAAGGGATACCCAGAGGAAAACGTAGCCTTGAACATGTTGCTAAGAAAACAGATTCTGAGAACAAGTCAACTTTTAAAATATATGAACCAAACTTTCAGTTCAAGTAACTAATTGGGCATGATGGAGGTTCTTTTGCATTAACAGAATAAAAACCTTTCTTTAAAAACAGCATAATAGATAAGTCTCAGGCAAGTATAGTCAAGAAAACAGAGCATCCAAATCCAGGAAAATGGGGGAAAACATTAACTACAGACTGAGGCTTTTTTAAAATTGTGAGATGAGTATCAGGGGAGACAAGCAGGAAAGACAGTAGAGAGGGAGGGATAGTGGGTGTGATAGCAGAGCTGACATGGGAAAAAAGTCCCTCATTCTCTCCCCCCTGTGGGATGGTGGGGAGAGCAGGCAGTAAAGAGAGGAAGGTGAAGAAATAGCGTGTAAAGGACTACATTTAGCAGCCTCTGAGTTCTGAATTCAAGAAGTAGTGGAGGGGTCCTCTTCTTAGTAATAGACTGGGGGACCAAAGGGATAGAAAAGTCAGAGTCTAACCCAAGCCTGGTCCTACCTAAATTATCCAAGACTTTATCAACAGTCTTCTCTGCCCATAGGGCTTCTCTACTCAGTCCTCAAAGCCCAGTACTCAAAGCTCCTCTAAGAAGGCATCTCTTATTTCCCTTCTCTGTTTCACTCAAGCCCACTGAGGCTAAGGTGTCTGAATAGGATCTACCTTGCCCTCCTTGAGTGTGTGACCCTTAGCTCTGAGGTTCCTCCCTTGAGATGCTCTTGGCTGTAGTTGGGGGCAGGTGGTGGCAGACAGGGATTTATCTGATGAATTCCTGGAAGAGGAAGGCCCTGAGGAATTGCCTCAACCCACTAACAGGAACACCAAGACTCTTAAGCATCTCCAGTTGCCTTGACCCTCCATAGGATTCCATAACATCCATCCCCCATTTATTGAGCACTTACTGTATGCTTGGCTCGTACAATCTCAATCCTTCTGACAGTGCACCAATGGATAGGTGGGAAAACTGAGGCTCAAATGGGCCAGGTTTCTTACCCAAGATCACACAGGTGGTAAGTAGTGGAACCTGGACGTGGGCCCAGATCTGGCCAGTTCCCACGGTGATAGAAAGTTCCAGACATCTAGGAGCTCCTCCAGACCACAGTCAGCATCAGCACCAAGCTGAGAGGGACAGGGTCCTAGAACAGAGCCCCACCTCCCATCACCAAGGACCTGTGAGGGGCCAAAGCATTTTGGTGCTCTGGAAAGTGCAAATACCCTAAATACACACTTTGTCCCTAACTAATAACATCACTTTGAAATGTTTAAAACTAAAATACCCATGAGGAGAAATGAACAGAACTACAGTGATGCTGGATGCTGAAGCTAACTCAGAAATGGAAAGACCAAACTGACAAAATAATAAGGATCTTGAAGAGATGAATAATGCAATAGCAAACATGAGCAAATAGATACGTACAGGACTATGTGCCCAACAAATAAAGAATGTACGTTCTGTCCAAACACTAAGAGCCCATCGCCAAAAAAGGACCATGAATTAGAGCATAAAAAAAAAAAAACGTTCAGGCTTCACTCACTAGCCACAATGCAATAAAATTATAAATCAGTGATGACATGTAGCTCCTCAAATTTACATAGGTGGAAGTGTTAAATGAGTTAGAGATAAGCCATACATAAATTACAAAGCATTTAGAACTGAATGATAAGACAACTGCAAATTAAAACCTTTGGGATGTAACCAAAAATGTACTCAGAGGTAAATTCAAAGTTGTAAGCGCATTTATGGAGGGAGGGAGATCACTGCATATAAATGAAATATGTACTCAAAGAAAGTACTCGGAAACTATGTAGCCTTATGTGAATTTATGAGGAAAATAACTGAAAATAAACTAGTTAGGCTTTCAACTCAAGCACCCACAAAAGGACAAATAAACCCAAGGAAAGTCAAGGGAAAACATTATTAAGAAAATCTGAAATTAATGAAACGGGAAACTACAGTAACAATAACGAAATAATATAAAAAGCTGGATCTTTGGAAACACCCATAAAAGAGGAAAACCTTTGGCAAGACAGCACAAATAAATGTTAAGGATGACAGAGGAACCAACAATTTCTTACAAGGGAGATATTTTAAAGGATAAGCATATAATACATATATACAACTTTATACCACTAACTGTATAAAATGATAAAATAGGAAAAAAATCTAAGAAAACCAAGTCATTAAAAAGTGAATAACCTTCAAAAACATGGAAATGATGGTCAAAGATCTAGCCGCCATACCAGGCACCTTCCCAGATGGTTTTTCAGGTGAGTTTTGCCAAATCTTCAAGAAAAAGATGATTTGAATCTTTTATAAGCTATATCAGCTTACAGAGGGAAAAAAATATAGTACTCAAACTGTACAGGACAAGCCAAGAAAAAAAAAATCTATCCCACTTATGTGCCTAGATTCAAAAAGGCTAAGAAAATACTAGCAATGCAAATCTAGCATCTCTTCAAAAGAATAGGATGTTATGACTCAATAGGGAAGGATTTATGGAATGCAAGGATGGTTTAACATTAGAAAGCCCACTCAAAGTTAGAATAAATTGCTACCTTGGAGAGCAAATTGACAGTATCTAGTAAGCTGAAAATGTACATAATCTTTTGACTCAATAATTCCACTCCTACACATGTTACAGAGACTTGTCTTGGGCAGATGTGGCCAAGGAGACATGGAGAGGTTTGTCCATAGTGGAATTATTTGTTTTTTTTAAAAGACACTGTATAATACATTTTTATTATAAACAAAAAATAAATTTAAAACCTGGAAATAATATTTTTATTTTTATGAAGGACTGGAATCAACTTAAATATCCACCAGCAGGAAGGGGGTGTGGAGAAAAGGGAACACTGCTGGTGGGAATGTAAACTGGTGCAGCCACTATGGAAAAACAGTATGGAGGTTCTTCAAAAAACTAAAAATAGAGTTGCCATATGATCCAGCAATCCCACTCCTGGGCATATACCCAGACAAAACTATAATTCAAAAAGATCATTCACCCCTATGTTCATAACTGTACTACTTACCATAGCCAAGACATGGAAACAACCTAAATGTCCATCAACAGATGAATGGATAAAAAAGATGTGATACACACACAAACCTAAACGTCCATCAACAAATGAATGGATAAAAAAGATGTGATATACACACACAGACACACGCACACACACACACACTAGAATATTACTCAGGCATAAAAAAGAATGAAATAATGCCATTTGCAGCAACATGGATGGACCTAGAGATTATCATTCTAAGTGAAGTAAATCAGAAAGAGAAAGACAGATACTGTGTGATATCACTTATATGTGGAATCTAAAATATAACACAGGGACTTCCCTGACGGTGCAGTTGTAGAGAATCTGCCTGCCAATGCAGGGGACACAGGTTTGAGCCCTGGTCCAGGAAGATCCCACATGCCGCAGAGCAACTAAGCCTGTGCACCACAACTACTGAGCCCACATGCCACAACTACTGAAGCCTAAGTGCCTAGAGCCTGTGCTCTGAAACAAGAGAAGCCACCGCAATGAGAAGCTCACACACCACAACAAAGAGTAGCCCCTGCTCGCCACAACTAGAGAAGGCCCGCGTGCAGCAACAAAGACCCAGCACAGCCAAAAATAAATAAATTAAATAAATAAATTTTTAAAATATAACAGAAATGAACATGTCTATGAAACAGAAGCAAACTCAAAGATGTAGAGAACAGGCCTGTGGTTGCCAAGGGGGAGGGGGGTGGGGGAGGGAAGGATTAGGAGTTTGGGATTAGCAGATTCAAGCTATTATATATAGGATGGATAAACAGCAAGGTCCTACTATATAGCACAGGAAACTATATTCAATATCCTGTGATAAATCATAATGGAAAAGAATATGAAAAAGAATATATATAATAATATATATAACTAAATCACTTTGCTATACAGCAGAAATTAACAAAACATTGCAAATCAACTATACTCCAATAAAATTTTTAAAAAATATGCACTAGCAGGAGAATGTATAAAGAACTCTGTTTGGTCATACAATGAAATACTATACAGCAATGAACACGAAGCAATTGGAACTCTGCACCACAATATAAACAAATCTCAAATACACTAAGCAAAAACAAGCAGGCCACAGGAAGAAAAGTTAGTGTAACTCCATTATAGAACATTTTAAAACACATAAAGCAAGTATATATTAGAGATAAATGCATAAGTGGCAAATATATAAAAACTCATCTATATGGCAATACTACTCAAAGCAATCTACAGAGTCAATGCAATACGTATCAAAATCCCAATGATGATTTTTTTGCAGAAATGGCAAAGCTAATCCTCAAATTTATATGGAAGTGCAGAGAAATCTGAAGAGTCAAAACAATCTTGAAAAGGGACAATAAAATTGGAAGACTCACACTTACGGATTTCAAAATTTACTACAAAGCTACAGTAATCAAAACACTGTGATAAAGCATAAGGATAGACATAAAGATCAATGGAATAGAAATAACAATCCAGAAATCAACCCATACATCTGTGACCAACTGATTTTTTTTTTTTTTTTTTTTTTTTTGCGGTACGCGGGCCTCTCACTGTTGTGGCCTCTCCCGTTGCGGAGCACAGGCTCCAGACGCGCAGGCTCAGCGGCCATGGCTCACGGGCCCAGCCGCTCCGTGGCATGTGGGATCTTCCCCGACCGGGGCACGAACCCGCGTCCCCTGCATCGGCAGGCAGACTCTCAACCACTGTGCCACCAGGGAAGCCCCCAACTGATTTTTTGACAAGGGTGCCAAGACCATTCAATGAAAAAGGAAAAGTCTTTTCAGCTAATGGTGCTGGGACAACTGCATATCCACATGCAAAAGAATAAAATTTTACCCCTACCTCACACAATATATGAAAATTAACTCGAAATGGATCAAAGACCTAAATGTAAAAGAGTTAAAACTATAAAACTCTTAGAAAAACTCATCTGTAAACAAATTCAGGGTAATTGTTCCCTCTGGGCAGGAGTAAGTGGAATGCATTCAGCAAAGGGTACACATGTAAATCCAACTCAATGTATATGTTTTAATTTTTAACTTGGGTGTTAAGAATATGGCGTCCATTATATCATTATATCACTTTTGTATATCTGAAATAAGAAAATAATAAATCCATGGAAAAAAGAAATATCACCCCAAAGCGTTTGATTAAAAAAAAATAAACAACCGTTCCTTAATTTGATAAAGTAATTGACAATGCTGAAACTTTAGAACAAAAGTGGGCAAACAGTTTAGGTTTTGCAGGCCAGAAGGTCTCTGTTGCAACTACTCAGCTGGACTGCTACAGCACACATGCAGCCATAGACAAAACAAATGGGTGTGGCTGTGTTTCAATAAAACTTTATTTATAAAAACAGGTAGTGAACTGAATTTGGCCCACAGGCCATAGTGAGCCAGTCTCTGATCTAGAAACATATCCAGTGAACTTGGAAATGATTCAAGGAATTCCCTTATCATAACAATCATTTCATATAATACTAGGGACCCCAGCCAGTGCAACAAGAGCAAGAAATGAGTTACAAGTATGAAAGGAAAAAGACAAAGCTTTCATTACTGCAAGAAATATGACTGCCTACCAGACAACTTGAAAAAATCATCTTAAACTGTACTATAAGTAAGAAGAAAATCCAACAAAATACCAGTTAACAAAGCCACCATAAAAAGTCATTGGCCTGGGACTTCCCTGGTGGCACAGTGGTTAAGAATCCACCTGCCAATACAGGGACACGGGTTCGAGACCTGGTCCGGGAAGATCCCACATGCCGCAGAGCAACGAAGCCTGTGTGCCACAACTACTGAGCCTGCACTCTAGACCCCGCGAGCCACAACTACCTAGCCACATGCCACAACTACTGAAGCCCACGTGCCTAGAGCTCATGCACCGCAACAAAAGCCACCACAATGAAGAGCCTGTGCACTGCAATAAAGAGTAGCCCCCACTCCCCACAACTAGAAAAAGCCCATGCACAGCAACAAAGACCCAACGCAGCCAAAAAAAAAAAAATTAATGGGTGAAAAGAAAAGGATTAAAAACAGGGTATTTGCATAGTCTCAAAGTATCTCCACACATGTTATTTTTTTAATTACAAAGGGGAAAACAGTAACTTTACCATAGAGAAATCTGGCCAACAGGACCTTAACCAAGTGATCAAGGTCAAGGCCCCCAGTGATGAGACATATTAACATCATTTGCCTCCTGATATACCGACTGAGAAGGACACATCACTTTTGTGATATTCTTGACCCCAAATGCATAACCTCAATCTAATCATGAGAAAACAGACAAACTCAGCTTGAGGGACTTTCTACAAAATAACTGACCAGTACCCTTTCACGTACCCAAGAACATAAAAGACAAAGAATGAGAATCTTATCTATCACTTAGGGAATGTGATGACTAAATGCAACATGGGTCCTGGATTGATTATGGACCAGTAAAAGGACTTGAGAATCAAAACTGCTTACATTTGGGGGCTTCCCTGGTGGCGCAGTGGTTAAGAATCCACCTGCCAATGCAGGGGACACGGGTTCGAGCCCTGGTCCGGGAAGATCCCACATGCCGCAGAGCAATTAAGCCTGTGCGCCACAACTACTGAGCCCACGTACCACAACTACTGAAGCCCGCGTGCCTAGATCCCGTGCTCCACAACAAGAGACGCCACCGCAATGAGAAGCCCGCGCACCACAACGAAGAGTAGCCCCTGCTCGCCGCAACTAGAGAAAGCCCGCGGGCAGCAACGAAGACCCAATGAAGCCAAATATTAAATAAATAAATAAATAAATGTATTTTTTTTTAAAAACTGCTTACATTTGAATAAGGTCTGTAAGTCGGTTGCTAGTATTGTATCAATGTTAATTTCCTGGTTTCAATAAATGTACTGTGGTTATGTAAGATGCTAACATTAGGAGAAGCTGGGTGAAGGTTACACAGGAATTTTTGCAACTTCTCTGTGGGTCTAAATTTCAAAATAAAAAGTTATAATAATTTTTTTAACGTCATCAGCCAGTTGTACTATCAGCAATAACCAATTCGAAATTGTAAATAAAAAAAGACACTACATCATAATAGTGATTGCCAGGGGCTGGGAGGCGGGGAGAATGGGGAATTAGCGTTTATTAGGGTCAGAATTTCAGATTTACAAGATGAAAAGAGTTATGGGGATGTGCATATATTTCATGCCACTGAGCTGTACACTTTTTTTGAGATGCACACTTTAAAATTATTACAATGGGGCTTCCCTGGTGGCGCAGCGGTTTGGAGTCCTCCTGCCGATGCAGGGGACGCAGGTTCGTGCCCCGGTCTGGGAGGATCCCACATGCCGCGGAGCGGCTGGGCCCGTGAGCCGTGGCCGCTGAGCCTGCGCGTCCGGAGCCTGTGCTCCACAACGGGAGAGACCACAACAGTGAGAGGCCCGCGTAATGCAAAAAAAAAAAAAAAAAAAAATTATTACAATGGTAAATTTTATGTTATTTTAACACAATAAGAAAAGAAAGATTGTAAATTAGGTCATATAAGGCTATTGGCTTCCACCTGGTTCCCTTCAGACATTCACTTCTTGGAAGCATCTTCTCAGGATGCGTTCTTGGATCCCCGCCATATTGTGAGGAAGCCCAAGCCACACAGAGAGGCCACATATAGCTGCCCTGGTCTGCAGTCCTAGCCTCCTAGCTCAAGTCCCAGAGGTCACGTAATGGAAACAAGTCATCCCCACCACTCTCGGTCCAAATTACTGACCCATGAGCATAACAAAATGACTGATGCTTACAACAGGAGGTTGTGGGTGGAGGTTGTACAGCAATATAAACTAGAACAGAGGGCAAAGACCAGACTAGGATGAAAGATGAGTGAAAGAGAACTTTAGTTCTTATAATAATTCTGTTTTTATGATGGAAAATGCATTTACACAGTAATTGTGATTAAATTGAATTAAAAAAAAAATAAAGCCCTTCCATCCACTATCAGATATTAGAGACTCAGATCATTGTGGGCAGACAGCAGCAGCCCGCAAACATGAGAGCACAGCTAAATCTTGCTAACTATGCCATCTCCCCTGGGGTCCCTGTCACAATCATAGAAAAACAGCTCCTGTTTATTGAGTGGTAACTGTGGTGTTTTTACACCACAGTGAGAAAGTAGTATTATCACCCCCTTTTTGCAGATGAGAAAACTGAGGCACAGAGAGGTTAAGTAACTTGCCCAAGGTTACACAGCCTGAAAAATGGCAGGGCCAAGAATTGAACAAACATTGCACTGGGAACTGGATATTTAAGAATGCATAAGATATAACCCCTGCCTTCATAGGTTTGTTGCCAAGTTGGGGAGACAGACAGACCCATAAACAGGACATTTCTGGTCTTTTCTGCCAGGTGGAGTACATGGGGTCAATGGGTACATAGATGGGAGGGTGGTCAGGAAAGGCTTCCCAGAGGTCAAGGCGAGAAGGATTTTAATTTCTTCACTGTGGAGAGGAAAGGTTCCTGGAAGAAGGCACAACTCATGCAAGGACCAGTCAGAGAGCATGGCATTTGAAAACAGCATGGCAGATGCAACACATTTTGATTGATGTGAGGGGCCCAGACAGGCTGACAATGGGCCCTCCCCTCCAAAGGACAGTTTTAATGTTCATATACCCCGGCCGGGGTCTGGGGGAGCTGGACACAGACTCCTAGAGGAGGAAGAGGACTGGTGGCTGTGCCCTTGACTGACAGCTGTTATCCCAGCAATTCCGCTCAGGCCCAACTTGCAGGCTCCTCCACCAGATGAATCTTTGGGAGATAATAGAGCCATCTTGAGCCAGCTCCAGGGGGTGTCAACCTTCCCCCACTATTCCATAGACTACAAACAGCTGTTTCTGGAGTGAGAGAAGTACTGCCAGGACGATTTGCCCCACCCACTTGGAGACTGCCCCAGCTCAAGCCTTTGTCCAGCCAGCTGAATCTTTCTTCTGGTTCTACACTGAGTTAAACCAGCTGGTTATGAGCTGAATTGTGTCCTTCCAAAGTCATATGTTGAAGTCCTAACCCCCAGGACCTCAGAATGTGGCTCTTTAGAGATACTGTCTTTAAAGAGGTGATTAGGTTAAAAATGAGGTTATTAGGGTGGGCCCTACTCTAGTATGACTGGTGTCCTTATAAGAAGAGGAGATTAGGACAGGGGTCCCCAACCTCCAGGCCATGGACCAGTACCAGTCCACGGCCTGTTAGGAACCGGGCCACACGGCAGAAGGTGCACGGCGGGCGAGGAAGCAAAGCTTCATCTGCCGCCCCCCATTGCTCGCATTACCGTCTGAACCATCCCCCGCACCTCCACACCCCACCCCACCACCCACCCCAACCATGGAAGAATTGTCTTCCACGAACCTGGTCCCTGGTGCCAAATAGGTTGGGGACCGCTGGATTAGGATACAGACACACAGAGGGATGACCAGGAGGACACAGGGAGAAGAACAGCCATCTGCAAGCCAAGGAGAGAAGCATCAGAGGGAACCAACCCTGCCGACACCTTGATCCTGGACTTCCAGCCTCCGGACTGTGAGACAGTAAATGTGTATTATTTAAGCTGCCCCATCAGTGGGGCTTTGCTACAGCAGCACAAGCAAACCAGCGTACCTGGTTTCCCAAGTTGGAGAACCAAAGCGCAGAAGGTAAGTAGAATCTGTGGGAAGGGGGATGATTTTAGATGGCCCAGGGAATGGCACTAGATAACTCTGAATTGAAAATAAGGACATTCTGTTTTAATTCTGTCTTAATTCTACTGTTCAGGTCCAGGCAAAAAGACACAGTTGAGTGTTACTTATCACAACCACCCCACCTCTTGCTAACCTCCTCTTATCTTTTAAAAAAATTGAGGTATAATTTACACACCATCAAAGTCCAAATATTCAGTGTACAGCTGGATGAATGCTTCCATCGACTTACCCACCCAGATCAAGATAATTAGAATGTTTCCAGCTTGCTATATAGTCTGTACGTGCCCCCTCCCTTATGTATGTTGAACCCCACCCCCATGTGATGGTATGTGGAGGTGGAGCCTTTAGGAGGTGATTATGTCATGAGGGTGGAGCCCTCGTGTAGGGGATTAGTGCCCTTAAAAAGGAGACCCCAGAGAGCTCCCTCGCTCCTTCTACCACATGAGGACACAGTGAGAGGATGGCCATCTATGAACCAGGAGGTAGGTTCTCACTAGGCACCAGTTCTGCCAATGCCTTGATCTTGGACTTCCAGTCTTTTCTTTGGGCCCTGACCAGGGAATCCTGTCTCCCTTGCCACCCCCATATCCAGTCCCTCACCACATCCTTCATCCCGTGACTCTCCATCCCCACTCCTCCCTGGTAACTTCTCCTGCTTCCTGTTCCCAGCCTCCAACTCCTCCTTTACTTTATCCATGCAAAAGTCAGAATGATCTTTTAAAAACTGATTATATTTCTCTGTTGCTAGAATGTCAGCTTTAGGAGAGTAAGGATTTTGCTCTGATTTGACCGCTGCGGATGTCAAGCGGCTGGTATACTAGTAGGAGCCTTGATCTTGGACTCCCACCCTCTAGAACTTTGAGGAATAAATGTCTGTTGCTTATAAGCCACCCAGCCTCTGGTATTCTGTGAGACAGCACCATCCCCAAGAAGGTTCCCTCACACCCCCTCCCAGGCAATGCTCCCACCCCAGGAAGAATGGCTGTTCTGATTTATATCACCATAAATTAGTCTTGCCTGTTCTTGAGATTCATAGAAATGAAATCATGTAGCACATTCTCCTTGGGGTCTGGCTTCTTTCTTTAGCATGCAGTTGTGTGTTGCTCTTATTATGCGATTCCTTCTTTTTTCCGTTCATCATTGTAGTATCATCCAGAATAGTTTCACCATCCTAAAAATCCCATGCACTCCACCTATTCACCCCTCCTCATCTAACCCACAGTAACCACTGATCTTCTTACTGTCTCCACAGTTTTGCCTTTTCTAGAATGTCCTATAGTTGGAATCACAGTGTACCTAGCCTTTTCAGATTGGTTTCTTTCACTTAGTAACGTGCATTTAAGGTTCCTCCAGGTCTTTCCATGGCTTGATAGCTCATTTCTTTTTAGCACCGAATAACATTCCATTGTCTGGATGTCCCACAGTTTATCCATTCACCAACTGAAGGATATCTTGGTAGCTTCAAGTTTTGGCAATTATGAATAAAGCTGCTATAAACATCCATGCGCAATTTTTTTGTGGACATACATTTTCAACTCCTTCGGTTAAATACCAAGGAACACGATGGATGGATCATGTAGTTGAGTATGTTTACTTTTGTAACCTGCCTTCCAAAATATCTGGAGCATTTTGCATTCCCACCAGCAATGAGTGAGAGTTCCTATTGCTCCACATCTTCGCCAGCATTTGGTGATGTCAGTGTTTTGGATTTTGGCCATTTCAATGGGTGTGTGGTGGTACCTCATTGTGCGTTTGATATGCATTTCCCTGATGACTTACAACGTGGAGCATCTTTTCATGTGCTGATTTGCCATCTGTGTATCTTCTTTGATGAGGTGTCTGTTCGGGTCTTTGGCCCAATTTTTAATTGGATTATTTGTTTTCTTACTGTTTTTTCCCCCCACATCTTTATTGAGGTATAATTGACAAATAAAGATTGTATATATTTAAGGTTACAACAGTGATGTTCTGGTACAAGTTGCATTGTGAAATAATTACAACAATCAAGCTAATTTACATATCCAGCCCCTCACATGGTTACTTTTTCTTGTGTGTGGTGAGAACACTTGAACTTTGCTATGAGAGTAAATCTTAAGTATCTGATACACTATTACTAATTATATTTGCCACTCTGTACGTTAGATCCACAGAACCTATTCATCCTTAATAACTGAAACTTTGTACCCCTTGACCAATATCTCCCCATCCCCCTCCCTGCCCCTGGCCCTGGCCGCCACCATTCTACTCTGCTTTTATGAGTTCAACTTTTTTTTTATAAGTGAGATCATACAGTATTTGTCTTTCTGTGACTGGCTTATTTCATTTAGCATAATGTTCTCAAAGTCCATCCATATTGTTCCAGGGATCTGGAGCAAGATGGCAGAGTAGAAGGACCTTGAGCTCACCTTCTCTCACGAGCACACCAAGATCACAGCTAACTGCTGAACAACCATCAACTAAAAAAAAGACTGGAACCATCCATGTTGTTCCAAATGGCAGGATATCCTTCCTTTTTAAGGTTGAATAATATTCCATTGTGTTTATACACCACATTGTTTTCATCCATTCATCCATGATGGACACTTAGGTTGTTTCCACGCCTTGGTTATTGTAAATAATGCTGCAATGAACACTGGGGTGCAGATATCTCTTCAAGATCCTGTCTTTATTTTATTTCAATACATACCACTTAGGATTGCTGGATCATAAGGTAGTTTTAACTTTTTTTGAGGAACCTCCATATTGTTTTCTATGGTGGCTGCAACCAATTGACATTCCCACCAACAGTGCACAAGGGTTCCCCTTTCTCCTCATCCTGGCCAACACTTGTTATCTCTTGGCTTTTTGATAATAGCTATTCTGATAGGTGTGAGGTGATATCTCGTGGTTTTAACTTGCATTTCCCTGCTGACTAGTCATGTTGAGTGCCTTTTCATGTACCTGTTGTCCATGAGAAATGTCTATTCAGGTCCTTTGCCCATTTTTAAATTGGGTTATTTGGGTGTTTTTGCTATTGAGCTAAGTTCCTCATATATTTTGGATATTAACCCATCAGATATATTGTTGGCAAATATTTTCTCCAATCCCATAGGTGGTTGCTTCACTCTATTGATTAGTTCCTTCACTGGGTAAAAGCTTTGTAGTCTGATATAATCCCACTTGTCTATTTTTGCTTTTGGGGTCATATGGAAAAAAATCATCACCTAGACCAATGTCAAGAAGATTTTCCCCAGTGTTTTCTTCTGGTCTCTTACAATTTCAGGTCTTGTATTTAAGTTTTTAATCCATTTTGAGTTGATTTTTATATGTGCTGTGAGATAAGTGTCCCATTTCATTCTTCTGCATTTGGACAGCCAGCTTCCCAAAACCATTTATTGGAAAGACTGTCCTCTCCCCATTCTGTGTTATTAGCCCCTCTGTCAAAGATTAGTTAGTCATTGGTGCGTGGACTTATTTCTGGGCTCTCCATTCTTTTTTTTTTTTTTTTTTTTTTTTTTTCATTGTGGAGTATTTCCGATCTTAGTTCCCGATCAGTTTATTGGAAAGACTGTCCTCTCCCCATTCTGTGTTATTAGCCCCTCTGTCAAAGATTAGTTTGTCATTTGTGCGTGGAATTATTTCTTGGCTCTCCATTCTTTTTTTTTTTTTTTTTTTTTTTTTTTGCATTGTGCAGTATGTGGGATCTTAGTTCCCGATCAGGGATCAAACCAGTGCCCCGTGCAATAGAAGCACAGAGTCTTAACCACTGGACCACCAGGGAAGTCCTTGGGCCTGGCCCGTGTGGATGCTCCACGTGGGCAAAGGTGTTTTATTTATTTTTTTGTTTTGTTTTGTTTTGTTTTGTTTTGCGGTAAGTGGGCCTCTCACTGTTGCGCCTCTCCCATTGCAGAGCACGGGCTCTGGATGCGCAGGCTCAGGGGCCATGGCTCATGGGCCTAGCCACTCCGCGGCATGTGGGATCCTCCCGGACTTTGCATTGTGCAGTATGTGGGATCTTAGTTCCCGACCAGGGATCAAACCAGTGCCCCGTGCAATAGAAGCACAGAGTCTTAACCACTGGACCACCAGGGAAGTCCTTGGGCTCTCCATTCTGTTCCATTGGTTTTTATGTCTGTTTTTTTGTTTTGTTTTGTTTTGCGGTAAGTGGGCCTCTCACTGTTGCGCCTCTCCCATTGCGGAGCACAGGCTCTGGATGCGCAGGCTCAGCGGCCATGGCTCATGGGCCTAGCCACTCCGCGGCATGTGGGATCCTCCCGGACGGGGGCACGAACTCATGTCCCCTGAATCAGCAGGCAGACTCTCAACCACTGCGCCACCAGGGAAGCCCTATGTCTGTTTTTATGCCAGTACCATACTGTTTTGATTACTTTAGCTTTGTAATACAGTTTGAAATCATGAAGTGTGATGTCTCCACCTTTGTTCTTCTGGTTCAAGACTGCTTCATTATTCAGGGTCTTTTGTGATTCCATATAAATTTTAGGATTGTTTTTCCTATTTCTGAGAAAAATGCCACTAGAATTTTGATAGAGATTGCATTGAATCTATAGGTCATTTTAGGTAATATGGACATTTTAACAATATTAGTTCTTTTTTTTCTTTGTTTTTTTAATATATATATTTTTTAAAATAAATTTATTTATTTATTTTTGGCTGCGTTGGGTCTTCGTTGCTGTGTGCAGGCTTTCTCTAGCTGTGGCGAGTGGGGGCTACTCTTCATTGTGTTGGCAGGCATATTCTTAACCACTGCACCACCAGAGAAGTCCCAGGACTATTTTAAACAGAGATGGCAAAAATGGGCACCCTTGTCTTGTTCCTAATCTTAGAGGAAAAGCTTTCAGCTTGTCACCATTGAGTCTGAGGTGAGCTTATTGTTGAGTTTTAAGAGTTCTTTGTATATTCTGGATAACAGTTCTTGATCAGCTGTGTCTTTTGCAAATATATTCTCCCATATATGTATTTTCCTGATGATCTGTCTCGTACACAGGTGACACAATTTGTGGCTCTTTAAGTCAGCTTATGAATCAGAAGAAGAAGGGAGTTGGTGGGTCGGGAAAGAGCTGCCCAGACCCCTAAACTTCGGAGGAACATTCTGCTGAATGAAGTTGAACGCGGGGACCAGCCTGGAAACAAAAATTGTCCTTTTGAAAAACATTTCAAAAGCCATTTTCTTCACCTGCTCGGCCTGTAACCACTGAATTCATTAAAATCCAGAAGAAAGAGGGGAAAGGAAGCGGGTGAATTCTAATTTTCTCTTTGCATTTCAATCAGGGCAAACAATGGGCGTCTGCAGCCAGAGGGCTTCAGGCGAGGCTGTCCCCACCCCCGCAGTGCCCCAAACAGGGAGCAGAGCTGGACCCTACAAAGGAAGGAATGAGGCTGTTCCATCTCAGAGTTTTGTTTGCAAGGAGCAGTGGGGCCTCCTCCCTCTCTAGCCCTTTTAGAAAGGGGCTCCGGCCGAATGAGCCTCTTGAATAGCAAACCTTGCTGTCTTGGGGCCCTGCTGATGGTTCCCAGTCCTGGGAGGACTGGGTTGGCTTAACTCACTCCCTCCCACCCACCCTCGGAGCCCTCACAATGGACACCAGGCAGGAGAGCACCAGAGAGCTGGGGGCACTTGCAAGTTTCATCCTCTCTCGGAGCCCAGTGGCTTTATCAACTAGATCTGAGATCTCTCCGCGGTGACTTCCTACCTCCAATGTCCCTCCAGGCTTATAACCCATGAGAACCACAGTGAGCGAACCCACACTAGGACGGCTAACTTAAAAAAATAAAATAAAATAAAATAAAATATGGGCTTCCCCGGTGGCGCAGTGGTTGAGAGTCCGCCTACCGGTGCAGGGGACGCGGGTTCGTGCCCCGGTCCGGGAAGATCCCACGTGCCGCGGAGCGGCTGGGCCCGTGAGCCATGGCCGCTGAGCCTGCGCGTCCAGAGCCCGTGCTCCGCAACGGGAGAGGCCACAACATTGAGAGGACCGCGTACCGCAAAACAAACAAAAAACAAAAAAACACCAATAACAAGCATCGACGAGGATGGGGAGAAATTGGAGCCTTCATACACATTGGTGGGATAGGAAAAGGTGCAGCTACTTAGGAGAACAGTTTGGAAGTTCCTTCAAAGGTTAAACATAGAATTATCATAGAATCTAGCAATTCTCCTAGGTATCTACCCAAGAGAATTGAAAACATACGTTTGCACAAAAACATATATGGAAATGTTTATAGCAGCATGATTCACAATAGCCAAAGGTGGAAATAACCATAATGTCCATCAATGCCAAATGGATAAACAAAATGTGGGATAACCATACAATGCAGCATTATTCAGACATGAAAAGGGGTGAAGCACTGACACTCACTACAACATGGATAAACCTCGAAAACATGACGCTCAGAGAGAGAAGCCAGACACATAAGGCCACACAGTGTGTGATTCCATTGATGGGAAACGTCCAGAACAGACAAATCCACAGAGACAGGAAGTGGATTCATGGTTTTCAGGGGCTGGAGAGAGGGAATGGGGACAGAGTTTCCTTTTGGGGTGGGATAACCATACAATGCAGCATTATTCAGACATGAAAAGGGGTGAAGCACTGACACTCACTACAACATGGATAAACCTCGAAAACATGACGCTCAGAGAGAGAAACAGACACAGAAGGCCACACAGTGTGTGATTCCATTGATGTGAAACGTCCAGAACAGACAAATCCACAGAGACAGGAAGTGGATTCATGGTTTTCAGGGGCTGGAGAGAGGGAATGGGGACAGAGTTTCCTTTTGGGGTGATGAGAATGTTCTGAAATCAGATACTGGTGATAGTTGCACAACTCTGCGACTATACTGAAAACCACTGAATTGTATAAAGCAGTGAGTTTTAGGCTATGTAATTAACTCAATTAAAAAAATTTTTATTTTATTTATTTATTTGGCTGCACCTGGTCTTAGCTGCAGCATGTGGGATCTAATTCCCTGACCAGGGATCGAACCCAGGCCCCTGCATTGGGAGCACAGAGCCTTAGCCACTGGACCATCAGAGAAGTCCCAGTAATTAACTCAATTTAAAAAACCTTTTTTTTTTTAAAGACAAATACCATATGATATCACTTACATGTGGAATCTAAAATATGACACAAATGAATATATCTGTGAAACAGAAACAGATGCACAGACATAGAGAACAGACTTGTGGTTGCCAAGGGGGAGGAAGGGTGAGGGAGCGATGGATTGGGAGTTTGGTTGTAGCAGATGCAAACTATTACATAAAGGATAAACAAAAAGGTCCTACTGTGTAGCGAAGGAAACTATATTCAATATCCTGTGATAAACCATAATGGAAAAGAATATGAAAAAGAATGTATATATATGTATAACTGAGTCAATTTAATGTACAGCAGAAATTAACCCAACATTGTAAGTCAACTATACTCCAATAAAACTACAAAAAAAGGGAATTCTCTGGTGGTCCAGTGGTTAGGACTCAGCACTTTCAGCACTATCACTGCTGAGGCCCTGGGTTCGATCCCTGGTCAGGGAGCTAGGATCCCACAGCTGTGAGCAATGCAGCCAAAAAAGAAAAAAAAAAAAAAATCACTTTTTTTTAACCTTCAGGGCCTCCTGAGGCAAACTCCTAGCTCTCAGCCTCCCCTCTTCCTGTCCCACCTTGGGGACAGCCCCTCTTCCTGTCCCACCTTGGGGCCTTTGCCCAAGCTGTTCCCTCTGGCGCACTCCTCTCTGGCCTGTCCGGCCCCATACCCCACACGTATCCTTCAGCTCCCAGCTCAAACTTCTTCCAGAAGTCTTCACCGACCCCCCAGACAAGGTCCATCCCCCTTAAACCATCCTCCTAACTTGCTGTTCCTTCCCAGTGGTGATCACAGTTGTGATTTTATATTTCGGTGTGTGGTTATCTATTGAACGTTGGTCTCCCCCTACTAGATCGTGAGGTGCCTAAAGGCAGGGATCTGGTCTCTCTTGGTCACTGCCAGGTCCTCAGCACCCAGCAGAGGCCTGGCACATAGTAGTTGCACAATAAGTATCTGTTGAATAGGCGAATGAATTGTTACTGAGCCGACTTTGGGTCTACTCGCCTGTGCACAGCAAAGCCAGTCTACTGGGTTTTGGTTGAAACTGGCAGGACTCTGCAGGGCCCTCCTGGGTACAAAATCCCCTCTGTGTCCCCTGCTTCATGTTTGGGAAAGCTCTAGTCTCCTAGGCTTTCCCCGAGTTCCAAAGAGCTGGCACAGCAGTTATTAATTAGGGAAGTGAGGGGATGCAGAAACAAAGGAAAAACAGTCAAGCAAGAAAAGTAATAATAGCTTAAACAATACTCCAGTGATAAAACAGAGTCTTAGTTCCTCCTCAAGGGATATACATAACAACCTGACACAATATCTTTGAGTTGTATTGCAGAAACTAAGACCCTCCACCCAGGTGGAGGATGGTAACTACATGCTGACCACAAGCACTAGACCCCAGACTGGTTGGAACCAGAAGGCCGATGACTGAGATTCCTGAAACATCACCCTGTTACCTCACCACCAGCCAATCAGAAGAAGTTCCACAAGCTGATCATACACACCACAACCCGCACCCCTAATGTTGCCTTTAAAAGCCCTTCCCCGAAAGCCACCGGGGAGTTTGGGTCTTTTGAGCATGAACTGCCCATTCTCCTCGCTTGGCACCTACAATAAACACTGTACTCTCCTTGCCTCACCACGTTACCAAACTGACCTTGGGTCCGTTTGCCCGCCACACAGCAATGCCAATCTACTGACACCGGGTTGTGGCCTACAGCCAGCAAGGAACTGAGGCCATCAGTCCCACAGCCCATGAGGACTGAATCCTGCTAAGAGCCATGGAGGAAGCTTGGAAGCAGCTCCTTGCCAGTTGAGCCTTTAGATGAGGCGGCAGCCCCTGACCAACACCTTGTTATAACCTGTAAGACCCTCAAGCAGGGCACCTACTTGAGCTGCACCCAGAGTCCTGCCCACAGAGATTGTGAGATAAGAAATATTGTTTTTCAAGCTGTTAAGTTCTGGGATTACTAGTTATGCAGCAATAGCTGACTGATACACTGACCACAGTGTTAGATGCACAGAAGGGGGCTCAATGGTTTTGATTATTCCTGTCATTGTGGCAGTGATGAGCCCACTCCTGAGGAATAGATGTTCTGACTGGGGACCCCAGACCACCAACCCCCTCCACCACAACCCTCCCTTCAAAGAGCCTGCAGCAAGTCCCACAGCACAGTTGTCATTTGGGGCCTAAGCAGTCATGTTTAACTGCACCTGGCTTCCATTTCAGGGAGCCTCTCGCTGCATGTGGCTTCAGAGCGCCATGATGTCCTCTTTCAGTGAAGGATCTGGTCCTCCCCTGACCCCATACAAAGGTGTGTGAGGAGCAGTCCTGGGTTGAGGCTGGGTCACCCTCTCCTGGCTTTGAAACTGGAACAGGTGACAGGAGGGGAGGGAGACATCATGAGGCCATGCAGCAAACCTGACTGTGGCTTATTTCCATTCTGTAAGTCCCCCTCCATATCCTACCACTCAATCCCATCCCCTCCAAGACAGCCAGAAGTGGTTTCTGTCACTTGCCACCAACAATCCTGTGAGATACAAGCCCACCCTAATCACAGGGCTCAGTGACCAGGAGACAGATGCCAGGAGACAGATGGACCCTAAATATCCCTGCACCGTGGGGCTGCAAGTGGCTCTGAGGGAGGCAGGGAGCCCTAAATGATCCCAATCTGCAGAGAAGAAAGGGCATCCCCTGTGGCAGCACCAGCCAGTCCCAAGTCCAAGAGGCTGGCTCAGGGCAGAATTGGACACAGTCTCCTGCTATTACACTGCATTTTCTCATCTTGAACCCTCCTCCTTCAGCTTCCTACATTTTTTTTTTTCTAAATTGATGTTACTATTGCACCAGGATAAAAAACAACCCCCAATTGTGGCCCAGGTTTTTTAAAATAATCTAAATAATGTTTTGGATTTTTTTTTTAAGTGGGAAGAAAAAAACTAATTACATCTTTGAGGGAGGAAAATCATAAATCACGGAGCTACAGTGACAACATGGGAGACTCAGGCCAGGCCCACAAGACGGCAACAACTTCTTATCTCATTACAGTTTAATTAAGAATTACGTTTGAGCATCTTCTGTTTCATTATCATCGGGCCCAGCTTACGTCTAATCTTTTTTTACCCAGCGTACAGGAGGGTCTGGTCCAAGATGCACGCTAATGAATTTACAATTCTCTCTTTGGGGAGCTTTAATAAAATTAGCCCGTGAAGAAGATGAACACAGATATGGTAAACTTCTGGAGGGAACATTTGCTTTCAATTACAGGAGTTCTGGAGTAAAGGGCCAAGGAGGTCCCCAGGGGGACTGTGGAAGCAGCAGGAAGGATGCCAGCGGGCCCTGCTGTGTGATCCGGGCCACACTTCACTCCCCTGGCAGAGGAAGGTCTGCACTCATGAGTTTCCCTGTAGACTGAGCATCTGCTGTATACCAGGCCCCAGGCTGGGTACCCCAGATACAGTGAGGCACCTTTGGGGGAGCAGGCAGATGAGACAAACGCTATATCAGGTACAAATAATTGTATAAATATGGCTATGATTTCTCCAAAGGCAAGCACAGGAAGGACGCAGGAAGCTGGAACAGGGGGTTCAAACTGGATGGGGGCATCAGGAGAGGCTTCTGGAGGAGGCGGCATTTAAGCTGAGACCCAAAGGATGAACTGGAGTTGGCCAGGAGAATGGGGGGTGGAAGGTGCTCCAGGAAGCAGCCCAGGGAAAGGCCTGTAAGGTGGAAGGGGCTTGGTGCCTTTGAAGAATTTGGGGGTGAAGATTGTGGCGTGGAACAAGGTCGGTCCAAGAGGTGAAGGCAAGGGATGCTGGACCTTGAAACTGACACTGAGGAGTCTTTCCTAAGAAGAATGGAGGGGGGGGGTTTCCCTGGTGGCGCCATGGTTGAGAGTCCGCCTGCCAATGCAGGGAACACGGGTTCAAGCCCTGGTCTGGGAGGATCCCACACGCCGCGGAGCAGCTGGGCCCGTGAGCCACAACTACTGAGCCTGCGCGTCTGGAGCCTGTGATCCGCAACAAGAGAGGCCGTGATAGTGAGAGGCCCACGCACCACGATGAAGAGTGGCCCCTGCTTGCTGCAACTAGAGAAAGCCCTCGCACAGAAACGAAGACCCAACACGGCCAAAAATAAATAAATAACTTAATTAATTTTTTTTTTTTTTAAAAGAAGAATAGGGGGCCTTGGAAGATGTCCACACCTTCATGCTCATCTCAACATGCCAAAGCCTGCTGAATGCAAATCCCGGACTCTGCTGTGGGATTCTTCTCTGGCTGCCAGAGCAAGCTCAGCCCTGTGCAGGGTGAGCCTGGGTGTAGGGAGTTTACTGGCTCCCACCTGAAGCTTGCCTCTCATTCACCCCTCACTCACAAGGACAGTAGGATTTGGTAGATCAATTCCCCAGCTCCCTCGTCCTTTAGGTAGGACAACTCAGGTTGTGCTCTGTACTGTCTCCAGGGACCCCAATGGGACTGAGCCCCAGTTACCCATAGCTGTCATCTACTTATGCATGCATCCTGTATTGGCTCCATTCCTTCCCATCTAAGTTCTCCACCCCTCCCAGGGCTTCCTGGGATCACCTCCTACTTGCTCAGTACTTTATGTAGGAATATTACACAGCCATAAAAAAGAATGAAATAATGCCATTTGCAGCAACTTGGATGGACCTAGAGATTATTATACTAAGTGAAATAAGTCAGACAAAGACAAATATCATATGATAGCACTTATACGTGGAATCTAAAAAAATGATACAAATGAACTTATTTACAAAACAGAAACAGACTCAGAGACATAGAAAACAAACTTACATTACCAAAGGGAAAAGGGGGGAGGGATAAATTAGGAGTTCGGGATTAACAGATACACACTACTATATATAAAAGAGAGAAACTACAAGGACCTAGGGACTTCCCTGGCGGTCCAGTGGTTAGGACTCCATGCTTCCACTGTAGGGGGCATGGGTTTGATCCCTGGCTGGTGAACTAAGGTCCCACATGCCATGTAGCATGGTGCCACCCAAAAAAATATTCATTCAGGGATAGTATGAGAAAGGAATATTAAAACAACAAGGACCTACTGTATAGCACAGGGAACTATATTCAGTAACTTGTAGTAACCTACAACGGAATATCTGAATATATATATATCTAAATATGTATTATATGAATATATATATGAATCACTGTGCTGTACACCAGAAACTAACACAAGACTGTAAATCAACTATACTTCAATTAAAACAAATTAAAGCCATAATGAGATACCTCTTCATCCTCACTAGAAAAGCACTATGTTTTTTTTTTTTTTTGGACGCATTGGGTCCTCATTGCTGCGTGCTGGCTTTCTTCTAGTTGTGGCGAGCGGGGGCTACTCTTCATTGCGGTGCACAGGCTTCCCACTGTGGTGGCTTCTCTTGTTGCAGAGCATGCAGGCTTCAGTAGTTGTGGCACGCGGGCTTCAGTAGTTGTGGCACGCAGGCCCTAGGGCACAGGTTCAGTAGTTGTGGTGCACGGGCTTAGTTGCTCCGCGGCATGTGGGATCTTCCCAGACCAGGGCTTGAACCCGTGTCCCCTGCGCTGGCAGGCGGATTCTTAACCACTGTGCCACCAGGGAAGTCCCCAAAAGCACTATTTACTAGAACTTTCTGCAGTGATGGAAATGGTCTCTATCTGTGCTGTTCAATACAGTAGCTTCTAGCTACACATGGCCATTGAACACATGAAATGTGACCAGCATGACTGAAGAGCTGGATTTTCAATTCTATTTCATTTGAATTAATTTGAATTTAAATAGTCACACATAAGCACAGGGAATGGAGTCAATAGTTTATAGTAACTTTGTATGGAAAATACTCTATAAAGATATCAAATTACTATGTGGTACACCTGAAACCAATATAGTATTTTAGGTCAACCATACTTCAATTAAAAATAAATAGGGACTTCCCTGGTGGCACAGTGGTTAAGAATCCGCCTGCCAATGCAGGGGACACAGGTTCGAGCCCTGGTCCGGGAAGATCCCACATGCCGCGGAGTAACAAAGCCCACGCGCCACAACTACTGAGCCTGCTCTCTAGAGCCCGCGAGCCACAACTACTGAGCCTGTGTGCCACAACTACTGAGGCCTCAAGCCATAACTACTGAGCCTGCGTGCCACAACTACTGAAGCCCATGTTCCACAACAAGAGAAGCCACCGCAATGAGAAGCCCGCACGCTGCAACGAAGAGTAGCCCCCACTGGCTGCAACTAGAGAAAGTCCGTGTGCAGAAACAAAGACCCAATGCAGCCAAAAAATAAATAAATAAAAAGACATACACTGAAGATATGCACCCTTTACTGTATGGAAAGCCTCAGTTAATGTTTGTTTTTGGAAAAAGAGAATGATCTGATGCCAAAAAAGCACATGAAAAGATGTTCAGCATCATTAGACATTAGGGAAACGTAAACTAAAACCACAATGAGATACCATCACACGTATTAGAAGAGCTAAAACAGAAAATGGTGACGATACCAGATGCTGGGGAGGCTGCAGGAAAACTGGATCTCTCACTTGTTACTGGTGGGGATGTAAAATGGTAGAGCGTCTTTGGACCTTGGATTGGCAACTTCTTTAAAAACCAAACATGTAGCTGCCATACAGCTTGACAAATGCATTCCTGGGCATTTATCCCAGAGCCATGAAAACATATGTTCATACAAAAAAGTGTACACAAATATTCATAACAGCTCCACTCATAAGAGCAAAATACTGGAAACCAAATGTCCTTCAGTGATTGAATGGGTGAACAAATGTTGGCAAACCAATACCTGGAATATTACTCAGCCATAAAAAGGGAAAACTGATCGATACACACAGCAACCTGCACAGACCTCAGGGCAGTTATGCAGAGCAAAGACAGTTGATCACGGAAGGTTATGTGCTGTCTGATTTCATTTATACAATATTCTCAAAATGACAAAACCAAAGAGATGGAGAGAAGATTAGTGTTTCCTGGGGGCAGGGGAGCACAGGTGGGGTTAATGTAAAAAACTAGCATGAGAATATGACCCAGCAATCCCACTCCTAGGCATAGACCCAGACAAAACTATAATTCGAAAAGATACATGCACACTTATGTTCAGAGCAGGACTATTCACAATAGACAAGACATGGAAGCAACATAAATGTCTATCGACAGAGGAATGGATAAAGAAGATGTGGTACATATATACAATGGAATACTACTCAGCCATAAAAAAGAATGAAATAATGCCATTTGCAGCAATATGGATGGACTTAGAGATTATCATACTAAGTGAAGTAAGTCAGAAGGAGAAAGACAAATACCATATGATAACACTTACATGTGGAATCTAAAATATGACACAAATGAACTTATCTATGAAACAGAAATAGACTCACAGGCATAGAGAACAGCCAAGGGGGAGAGGGGATGGGGAAAGGAAGGATTGGGAATTTGGTGTTAGCAGATGCAAACTATTATATATAGGATGGATAAACAACAAGGTCCTAGGGTCTTTCCTGGTGGCGCAGTGGTTACAAATCCGCCTGCCAGTGCAGGGGACGGGTTTGAGCCCTGGTCTGAGAAGATCCCACATGCCGTGGAGCAACTAAGCCCGTGAGCCACAACTACTGAAGCCCGTGCGCCTAGTGTCCGTGCTCCGCAGCAAGAGAAGCCACCGCAATGAGAAGCTCATGCACTGCAACGAAGAGTAGCCCCCACTCGCCACAACTAGAGGAAGCCCGCGTGCAGCAACAGAGACCCAACGCAGCCAAAAATAAAAAAACAAGGTCCTACTGTATAGCACAGTGAATTATATTCCATATCCTGTGATAAACCATAATGGAAAATAATATGAAAAAGAATATATATATGAATAAATGAGTCACTTTGCTGTACAGCAGAAATTAACACAATACTGTCAATCAACTATACTTCCATAAAATTAAAAAAAAAAAAAGAAATAGCATGAGAGAATTGCTTTGTGGAGACGGAGAAGTAGAAGTCCTGGATCTTGACAGTGTTGATGGGTACACAAATCCATCTATGGAATAAAACTGCACACACACACACACACACACGTCAAAAAAAACAATGAAATCTGAATATCATCATCTAATTAACAGTATTATCCCAATGTCAATTTCCTGGCTTTGATATTGCCCTAGAGACATAAAAAAATGTCAGCACTGGGGGAAGCTGGGTGAAGGGTACACGGGACTCTATGTACTATTTTTGCAACTTCCTGTCCATCTATAATTATTATAAAAACAAAGTTAAAAACCCAAAAGATGAGATCTGATTAGCAATGGGTTAAGAGACAGAGGCTCTTGGCAAGACTAACAGAACCTCACGTGTGTGTGTGTGTGTGTGCGTGTGTGTGTGCAAAAAGCCCCTGTGATTATTAGCACCATAAAATCAAAGAGGCAGAGAGAGGTGTGTGTCATTCAGGGTGCAATATGTTGGGAGAAAAACATGCCAAAATTGTCCCCAGTTGATGGTTTCTTTTACTTTACTTAAAGATTCGCACATAGCTGCAAGACTAAAACTGTATGTACCATAGGATAAAATAAAACAAATTGCATATTTTGTTTTTTAAGATAAATTCCTCAGTGAATGCCTGCAATCATGTGCTTCAGATTCTGGCAACTGATTTGTGTGGATGTTCTGTCTGGTGGTTGGTAGCATCTTGGATCCTATATTGCTTAGGAAGGCTCAGAGCTCCAGGGGCTGGGAGCTTTCCAACTTGTCCTAGTTGGCTTGAGCTGCCATAACAAAATACCATCGACTGGGCGGCTTAATTCCTCACAGTTTTGGAGGCTGGAAGTCCAAGATCAGGGTACCAGCATGGTTGGGTTCTGGCAAGAGCCCTCTCCCTGGCTTGCAGATGGCCTCTTTCTTGCTGTGTCCTCACGTGGTCCAGAGAGAGAGAGCGAGCTCTGGTCGCTTCAGCTCCTTAGAAGGACACTAATCCCATCATGGGGGCATCACCCTCATGACCTCATCCAAACCCAATGACCTTTAAAAGGCTCCACCTCCAAATACCATTACACTGGGGATTAGGGTTTCAAAATAGGGATTCGGGGGTTGGGGATGGACACATTCAGTCCATGACAGAATTTGCCCTGAAATAGAATCACAAGCCCACATTCCCCCCTCTTCCAAGGGCTGTCCCTGGGGCCCAGGAAACCACCTCTGAAAACAAAAACAAAAAACCCTGGGATGTGGGGCTTCCAGGACAAACCTGAATGGAGATCAAAGCTGCTCTGAGGGGCTTCCCTGGTGGCGCAGTGGTTAAGAATCCACCTGCCAGTGCAGGGGACACGGGTTCGAGCCCCGGTCCGGGAAGATCCCACATGCCTTGAAGCAACTAAGCCCGTGCGCCACAACTACCGAGACTGCGCTCTAGAGCCCGCGAGCCACAACTACTGAGCCCACATGCCACAACTACTGCCCACGTGCCTAGAGCCTGTGCTCTGCACGCAACAAGAGAAGCCACAGCAATGAGAAGCCTGCGCAACGCAACAAAGAGCAGCCCCCGCTCACCGCAACTAGAGAGAGCCCCGTGCGCAACGAAGACTCAGTGCAGCCAAAATACATACATACATAATAAATAAAGTTTTTTTAAAGTTGAAAAAAAAAAAGCTGCTCTGAGTACAGAGAAACTGGATCTCATGTTCTGCTGGTGAGAACGTATAATGGTACAGCCCCTGCGGGACCCAGCTTGGCAGCTTCTTAAAACACAAAACACTTACCATACGATCCAGCAATTGTACTCCTGGGCATTTATCCCAGAGAAATAAAAACTTATGTCCTTGTAAAAACCTGGACGTGAGTGTCTGTTGCTGCTTTATTCGTAATAGACAAAAACTGGGAACAAGCCCGATGTCCTGCAACAGGGATTCACCTGTTAAGCAAACCATGGTCCATCCACACCAGGGAATACTACTCAGTAAAGAAAAGGCACAGACACTTAGGTGAACCTCAAGGGCATTACTCCGAGTAAAACAAGCAATCTCAAAGCACAACGTACTGTACTCTTGCCTTTATACAACATTCTTGAAATAACCAAAATTATAGAGATGGAGGAGAGATCTTTGTGGATATGGAACAGATCTGTATCCAGATGGTGGTTACAAGAGTCAACACACGTGTGTGATACAATTGCACAGAATGAGACACAATGTACCCATGTCAGTTTCCTGGTTTGGATATTATACTAACAGTGGGTTATGTAAGATACATATAATCATATACATAATTGTATACCGTTTCTCTCTGTACAATCTTGGCAACTTCCTTTGGATCTAGAATCATTCCAAAATAAAAAGCTAAAAAAAGAATGGGCTGAGGTCTGTGGTCTTATATATGACAAATCTTCCCAGCAGCAAAGACTCACCCGAGATCACATGACTCCCTGGGAGACCCCAAGCACTCAGAGTGAGGCAGCTCCGGGACCTCTGCAGAAGCCACTGCCCCATCTGCCCATAAGCGGCGCACGGAACTTCAAGAGTTAGGAAGCGACGCCTGCTGCATTGCCCATGACCCTGGCAGAAGTTGTATTGAAACAATCAGCCTTAGAAACCACAGGGTGAACACAGGCATAAGGTACATTCGCTGACTGTTCTCACCGTGCTCCAGGTCCCCGGCGAGCGGCCACGAGGCACACGTGTGCAGTGTGATGGGTACCTCCAGTGATTCATGCGTGCTGGGCCCAGACACACGGAGACCGTGGACCACTTGCCCGAAAGCCTCTTCTGGCAAGTCCTGCCTCCAGGCCTCTGCTCAGGCTGGTCTTTCTGCCCGATAGCCCTTCTCCTGTCCTGCCAAGCCTCTTCTGGCTTGCATCCTGGTCTACAGATGCATCTTCCTCTAAGGATTTCAGACTACCCTCGCACAGTCAATCAACACACCCACAGATTGAGATCTAAGCAGTGAACACAGCTGTCCTTGGCAACCAGGGCTCACAGAGAGAAGGGTACATAACACGGCAAAATCAGGGGGCAGGGCAGACCTCCTGGAGGAGGTGACCTCCAGTTGAGAGCCAAAGGAGAAACAGGAGAGAGACAGGTAAAGATGAGGGGCCCAGCATCCCAGGCAGAGGGAACAGCAGGTGCAAAGGTCCGGAGGAGGTGAATTTAGGGGCCTGCAAGTCTTGCCTGGAGTAGAAAAGCAGAGAAACGGGGAGGTGATGCCACCCAGATGGTGACATAGTTCATTCCCGACTTTGCTCCCTGTCACAAGAACAACAACTAACAACTATTCATGGACAAGGAACCACTGAGAACATCCTAGAGCACGCAGTTAAGGCTGAGCATCTCCTGTGCCACAGAGACCAAGACAGGCTGCATCAGAGGGTAAGAGAAGCAGCGGCATACAGACCGCATTGCCCCTCCCCCCAGCCGGCACAGTACCAACACGAGCGGGCTCCTCCAGTGGGCTCAGAGGGCCCAGGGTGGACATCCAGCTCCCCCAGCGTTGTGGGTTGCTTCTTGGGAACCCCCGCTTTGGTCTCGCCCCACGGAGAGTGCAGGGGCGTCTTCAGGGCTTGACCACGGGGAACAGGACCAAGATGGAGAAGCGGGGAGGGGCTTGCAACAATCAGCCCTGGGATCTTGGCAGACAGAGTTCCTACCTGCGGCGTCCAAGTAGTTATCTCAGCCAGCAGCTTTGCTCATCTGCAGAACCAGGATGGTGACAGTCTGACCAGGGAACTCGGCGGGATGCAGGTCTGCCTGATGTGGACTCTCAAAGGAGGAGCCCTGCGGGCCCTGGAGCCTCCTCTGGCCCCCTCCTGCTCAGGCAGGGATGTTAATTCATAGCCCCGCCCACCCCTGCGTGGTGCTTGGGGTGGGGGCCTGTGGACCAGAAGGCCTGACTGGTAACAGCTGGGGGGCTGGGAAGCCCGGCAAGGCTGGAGGGGAGGGTCTGGTAGGCAGAGCTGATGGTCTGCAGAGAAAAGCCAGTGGCCCCGTACATACATACAAGGGACCCGCCATAACACTGTAGGTGGATATCTCAACAAAAACTTTTCAAGCCAGGAGAGAATGGGATGACAGATTCAAAATATTGAAAGAAAAAAAAAATGTCAACCAAGAATTCTGTATCCGGCAAAGCTGTCCTTCAGAAATGAAGGAGAGATAAAGAGCCCACCAAATGGACAACAGCTGAGGGAGTTATCACCAGGACACCTGCCTTACAAGAACTGTTAAAGGGAGTTCTTTAAGTGGCAACAAAAAGATACTAATAAACATCATTAAAACATAAGGAGGTAGCATACAACTCACTGGTAATGGTAAAAATATGGTCAAAGATTCTGTGATATGGTCAGGCTGTGTGTAATTCACATAAAACTTGAGTTTAAAAATTAAAAAGCAAACGTAAAAAAAAATCACAACTATAATAATCTTTTATTGGAGACACAATGTAAAAAAATACGTAAACTGTAACTTGAAAGGTGAAGGGGAAAGTAAAAGTGTAAAGCTTAGGAATGCTATCTAGGTTCAGTTATTTTCCGTTTAAAAGTAGCTGTTACAATTTGAAGACACTTTATGTAAGCCTTGTGGTAATGAAAGGGGAAAAACCTGTAGTAGTTACACACAAGAACCGGATAAAGAAATCAAAGCATATTGATACCGAGGCCTCAAAACACACAAAAAGACAGCTGGATAAGAAGCAAGATCTAAAAAAAGAGCTAGAAAACGATGAACAAAATGGCAATAGCAAGTCCTTACCTGTCAACAACGATTTTATTTTATTTTATTTTATTTATTTATTATTTTTTTGTGTGTGTGGTACGCGGGCCTCTCACCGTTGCGGCCTCTCCCGTTGCGGAGCACAGGCTCCGGACGCGCAGGCTCAGCGGCCATGGCTCACGGGCCCAGCCGCTCCGCGGCACGTGGGATCTTCCCGGACCGGGGCACGAACCCGCGTCCCCTGCATCGGCAGGCGGACTCTCAACCACTGCGCCACCAGGGAAGCCCCAACAACGATTTTAAATGGAAATGGATTAAAAGCAGAGAGGTGGGGGCCAGGGGAGGGCCAATAGGGACCAGATGCTGAAGGCCCTTTTAAGCTGTGTTCATAATATCAATAGTTTGGACTTTATCCTGGGGGCAATGGAGAGCCAAGGAAGGTTACTGAGTAATGGAGGGGCACTACCAGCTTTGCGATTTCGATGGATCTCTGTCACTCTTGGGTTGTGGTGCACGCTCTTGACAAGGGGTTCAAGATACAGCAGCATCTCTGGCTGCTTCAAGCTCTGATCGCCTCACCCCACCTGACACAGTGGTATCTTTGTACCTTTGACACCACTCTCTCCAGAGAACTCCTGTCCTCCAAAGCCTGGTTCCATCAGCAGCTCCCCAACCAGCCTTCTGGGGTCCCCACTGCAGCCTGCTCTGGCCTCCCCAAGCTCTGACCCCAAAGGACTAGAGGTGTCTGGTTCTAGCTTGATCTCCCCCAATCTGGGGGCTCCACAGAAGCCAGCCTGAGGCCCCAATTTCAACCAGCACAGGAAGGACATAGGGGGAACATGGTTATATAACTATTGCATAAAGAAATGACTGACCAGAAGTTTGCCTATTATTGTGTGAGCCAAGGAGGAGAACATTAGCTTTGTGACCTTGGGCACAGCTCTTGACCTCTCTGAGGCTCAGAGCATGAAGGAGGCCCGCCCGTCGGGGGTCAGCAAACATTTTTTGCAAAGAGCCAGAGAATAAATATTTTAGGCTTGATGGGCCAGAGGGTCTCTGTCACAACTTCTCAGCAATGTCCCTGTCATTCGAAGACAGACACAGATAATACACAAACAAATGGGCATGGCCGTGTTTCAGTAAAACTTTATTTATGGCACAAAAATGGGAATTTCATACAATTGTCATGTGTGGTGATGTATCAGTCACCTCTTGGTTTTTAAAAATTCATTTAAGAATGTAAAAACAGGACTTGTCTGGCAGTTCAGCGGTTAAGACTCCACACTTCCAATGCAAGGGGCGCGGTTTCGTTCCCTGGTCAGGGAACTAAGATCCCACATGCCAAGCGGCACCACCAAAAAAAAAAAAAGAATGTAAAAACACCCTTAGTCCCCAGGCCATACAAAAACAGGCATGGGGCTGGATCTGGCTGGTGGGCCAGGGTTTGCCAACCCCTGTTCTGCTTGTTTGGGTGGTGGTAGCCCAGGTGTCTCTCTCTATATGCAAAACCATCAAGTCGTACTCTTAAGGTTGTAGCATCATTTTATAGTTAAGTGATAACTCAATTTGTAAAAGCAAAAGGGAAAAATAAATGCGGGTAATTCTATGGGGCATTTTCTAGAAAAACAAACAAGGAACAAGGCCAAATTTCATTAGAACTGAGATTTCATCTTCGTGAAAACAGTCTCAAGACAGTGAATGCATCTCCCTGGGGACATGCGGACATCTGTCAACACACAGAGAACAGTGTGTAGGAGGGCCCCCCGCCGAAATGTGATAGGGTCTGACCTCTGAGAGGAGGGTCCTGGCTGAGGAAACAGGCAGGAGGTGGAGAAAGATTTAGCTTTAGGCCTAGTGTTCAGTGGCATATTTGCATCTGATGTGTGCAATTAAAAATGAATACAGACCCAAGACAATTGAAAACATACATTCATTCACAAACTTGCCCACAAAAAGGAGAGAAGCCCTGACACTCGCTACAATGTGGACGGACCCTGAGAACACGACGCTCAGGGAGAGAAGCCAGACACAGAAGGACACACAGGGTGTGATTCCACTGATGGGAAACGTCCAGGACAGGCCGATCCACAGACACAGAGAGTGGGTTCCTGGTTGTCAGGGGCTGGGGAGGGGGAGGGGAATGGCTGTTGATGGAGACGGGGTTTCTTTCTGGGGTGATAAAATGTTCTGGAATTAGAGGTGATGGCTGCAAAACCTTGTAAATACAATAAAAGCCACTGAACTGTACACTTTAAAAGGCTGAACTTGCTGACATGTATATATCCGCATATAAACTCTAACAGGAAAATGGTGAAATCAGAATAAGGCTTGTGCCTGAGCTAACTGTATGATGCCAATTTGGTTTGGATAAGGTAGAACAGCTGTGTAAAATAGGATTCTAGGGGAGCTTGGGTGAAGGGGACATAGGACTTCTCTGTACTATTTTTGGTAACTTCTTTTGTCTTAAGCTATTTCAAAATAAAAGGTAATAATAATAATAATTATTATTATGGAAATAGATCTGAGATTCGGCCAGGTCTGTCTGTTCCCTGGAACAGCCTCTGGGCAGCTGAGGGTGAACCAGAATCAGGAGGACAAATGGCCCCCAGACCCCCCCTCCTCACCTCGCCAACCCCACCCCCTGCCAGGAACAGAGGACCCAGGACCTTAAAATGGAAACACTCAGACACCCAGCAAACACCTTTTAATTCAACAGCCCAAATGGCATGAGGAGATTATTAGTTTTCTGTAAGATCTGATTCAATTAATTAGTTCCCAAATATCAGCCTATCCAGGCAAGCAAAGGCAAACAGAGATAAATCCCAGCCCAGCCTTGCTTCATCTTTTAAAGGCAATTAACTCTTCATTATTAGCTTTTAATTAGGGAGTAATAATGGCCTCATTAATATGCTTTATTATACTTGTCACAAGGCAGCTGTTCTGAACGGATTCTGTTATCAGATGGTTGTGACCCTGGTGTCAATATGTTTAATCCAGCGGAGGCAGGGGTTCGAGGGCTGCCCTCCACCCCTTTCCCGGGGGGATGCAGGGCTAGTCCATCAGCCCCACCTAGTTTTATCATCGTGGCCCTTCAGGGGATTCACAGGGTCTCCTGACTCCCACTCTGGGCTGATCCTAACATTTCCCCGCTCAGAATCCTTCCAGAGATCCCAGTCCTCTTCCAGAAAAATGCACAAAAGCCAAGCTCCCCCCTGGGGCAAGCTCCCTCTGTCTCCTCCCGCTCCCCCATCACTCACCCTGTTCCAGCCACACTGGTGGCTGTGAATGTCCCTGGCCCGCCCACGCGTTGGCCCTCCTCTGCTCTGCAATTAGATACAAGGTTAATCATTGCAACTTTCTTTGAGCTCCATGCTGGAAACCCCAGCTGGAGAAGGTTCAGTAGGAAGCCGTGAAAGCTGAGAATAATAGTCTCATGAAATACCCACAAGCAGCTGTGGGTATGAATGAATTCACGTGGCTTCACTTGCAATCACATGTGTCCACTGACTGGTGAGCATACAAAACAAACTGTGGTCCAGCCCTGCGTGGAATACTATACAGCTACGAAAAAGGAACTCCCTGCTGAAACATGCAATGAGGGTGACTCTCAGGTGCACTGTGCTGAGACAAAGAAGCCAGACACACATGGCTACATTCTGCAGGATTCCATTTACAGAAAGTTCTAGAACAGGTCACACTAATCTAGAGGAGTAGAAAACAGATCAACAGTTGCCTTGGAGCTTGGAGGGTGATGAGGCAATATTGTGGAGGGAGGGCGATGTTCTATATCATGTTTTGGGTGGTGGTTATTCATGAGGATGCATTTGCCAAACTTATAGAACTGTGAGAGTGAAGATATGTTTATGGTATGTAAATGATGGCTTAATAAAAAAGAAATTTTAAAAATTGTATCAGTGGCTTGGAAGTGGTTCATTGAGGTGTAAAAGCTGTGCTAAAATTGTAAGGTAAATACCTAGAAATATGCTGTTAGCGTGAGTGGTAGTTACAGGTCAGCCCAAATAGGAAACAGAGAATCTGTATGTGCCAGGACTCATCAAGTTGTGAACTTGAGGAATTCTCACAAGCACTGGAAAGAGTGTGAATGGAAAGTACAGCAATCGATTGGCGTTTATCAGCTCTGTGGTCACTCGAGCCCTGCTCGTGTCAACGGTTAGAAAATGCTCTTGAAAGATGATGTGGGGCCCCTAGCAATCTGAGCCGCAAAAAAAATATAACAGAACCGGACGAAATACTTTTCAAACAAAACTCAGTGACCTTTGGGCTCAACCAAACATTTTTATCCCACTCTCAAACTTGAGCAAAATAAGGCAATTATTGTTGTGAACTGGTTGTTAAACACAGCCATTATGAAAAATAAAATTATATAAACTTCCAATGAAATAAATTATATTAAAAACACAGCAATAGGACTTCCCTGGTGGCGCAGTGGTTGAGAGTCCGCCTGCCGATGCAGGGGACGCGGGTTCGTGCTCCGGTCCGGGAAGATCCCACATGCCGCGGAGCGGCTGGGCCCGTGAGCCGTGGCCGCTGAGCCTGCGCGTCCGGAGCCTGTGCTCCGCAACGGGAGGGGCCGCAACAGTGAGAGGCCCGCGTACCGGATAAAAAAAAAAACAAAAGAAAACACAAAAAAACTCCAAAAAAACAAAGCAATAAATATTCAAAACTCATCACTTACTACTTATTTTACTGTGTTTTGCTACCTGTGCCCCGCAACGGGAGGGGCCGCAACAGTGAGAGGCCCGCGTACCGGATAAAAAAAAAAACAAAAGAAAACACAAAAAAACTCCAAAAAAACAAAGCAATAAATATTCAAAACTCATCACTTACTACTTATTTTACTGTGTTTTGCTATCATCTATGTTCTTCAGGTTTTTAATATTTATTGTATCTGGTGGAAACACTATATAATGGTGGGCTGCTATGCTTCTTTTTATGATTCTGTGATCAGCGACATCAGGTTGCTAGCTTGAATTCAGCCATGGTGAGAGTATTTACACCCTGTAAATAAGCAAATACTACCAATCCAAGGAATGAATGAATGAATGAATGAATGAAGGATGTCAAGGACATCTCTCAGCCTCTCTCTTGTAAAATGGCTGCTGTGGCTCTGGCCATCATGCCCACATTCCATATGGGAGGAAGAGGTAAGAGGAATGGGAAAAAAGGGCAGCACCAGCCTTGACTGTCCCTTTCACGAGGAAGTAAAAAACTTCTCCAGAATTCCCTGCCTATGTCTCATTGCCCAGAACCATGTCATATGACCATATATAGCTGCAAGGGAGGCTGAGAAGGCAAGTACTTTCATTTCCCAGCCTTTAATGTAAAGGAGGAGGACAAGGGAGAAGCAGTTGGGGATGTCTGCTGGGTTTTTCCAACAGCATCTGCCTTGTTTAATCACTAAAAACTTTTTCTCTAAGGAAGGATCTTTACAATTAAGCATTTCTTTGTGAGCCACAGGGTAGCTAGGGGAAGGCGAGGTGGGGTGGGTACTCAAGGGCCACCAGCTTGGGGGACAACCAGGAGGAGCCACGGCTACATAAATACGTGGTCGCTCATAAGCTACAAATTCCACACAGCTTTATATAGCAAAAACAGCCAGTAGCAGTGACTTGCCCTCTCATGGGGACACAGCAATGAAAATGATCATGAAACCAGTCCCATCACCCTCTTCAAGCTGAGCAGCAGCGACAAGACTTTGTCCACTGAAGGATGCAGGCATCCCCGGGAAAAAGTGCTCACGTGCATTCCTGGAACATGCGTATTGAGATATTTCTCTGCAACACTGATCATGCTGCCCACGTCTGCGGCTGTTATTTCAGACGGCTGCTCACCAGGAGCGTGGCCAGGAGGTGTTCAGCCACTCGGGAAGCCCGGGGCAATCCCTTTGGGGCTGCCATTCCTAACAATGAGAACAAATTGGGGTTTCTTAAGAAAACGGAGCTCCGTCACCAGAGGTCTGAGCCTTCAGTGATGATTTTCTTTTCCTGCTGGAGAACAAGACGGATGATTCATCATGGGGGTATACTTTAAAACCATATCCAAACACTTCAGCAGACACAAATGTGGGATTCTTTGCAGCGTTACCGTAACCAAACTTGGGGTGTCGAGTGTGTGGTCCTTCCCCAGATGGCAAGGACCAGCTTTCCAGCCTGCAGTGATGGACAGGGGTCTTTGGCAAGACATGCCTGCATTTTCCCAGTCCTAGTTTGAGCTGATGTCCAGGCACCAGCCATTTGCTGACAGTCTCACTACTCAGTAATTATGGGCTTGGTTTTTCTAATTTCACAGAATCACATAAGAGAAGGGTAAGCCCTGGGTGCGGCCCCTGACCCACAGCTCAGCCAGGGACGCGGGGCTGGGTGGATACAGCACGGCGAAAGATTGAACATCAAATCAGCCCTCTCGCTGGCAGGAAATGGTCATCAGGGAATTTTAAAATACTGTGTTTCAAGACAGTTCTGACAAAAGGCTTTTAATCATCTGAAAGGATGCTCAACTTGACTCATTATAAAAGGAATAAATGTTAAGGCCATGATCAGATACAGCTGTTCACCGATCCGATAGATGGGGATCACAGGCTAGGTGAGAGCTTTCATCCTGGAAGGTACGGGGAGGAGGCATCCTCTTCCAACGCACGTCGGGGTGCACAAGGTAGTTGTGGGGGGAGGTCACCTGGCTGCAGGATTTAAAAGTAAAATGACAGAAGCTTCCACCCATCAGTCCTCCCCTCCCCCACCCCGTTTTTAGATATTTATTCTAGAGAAACCTGCACACGTGAGTAATAACAAAACGGCTTTGCTATAGCATAGCTCATAATTGGGAAAAATTGGAAATAACCTCCGAGTCCATCAATAGGGTATTGATTAAACAAATTACAGTCCATCTGCACTATGGAATATTACTTTTTACCAAAGAACACGGCAATTCTTTGTGTAAAAATGTGGACCCTTCTCCAACCAGGCATTCATGCCCTTGCTCTACCCTAACTGCCCCTTTTCAGGGTCAGCAGGGACCCCCACGCTGTTAAACCCAAAGAATGGTCACTCTGATTCCATCAGGTCCAGCCCCCATCGTTGCCTGTCTGGACCAGCTCGCTGGCCTCCACCCTGGTTCCAGGCTCCTGCCCTGGCCACCTACAGTCTGTCCTCCCCACCGCAGCCACCAGAGGGAGACTGTTTGCCCCAGCCCTCCAGGACTCCCACCTCCCTGGGGGTAAAAGCCCGAGTCCTCCCCATGGCCCACAAGGCCCTGCACGACCTGCCCCGTCCCCTCCCTGCCCTCCCCTCCTCCTTCTCTCCCCCTCACTCACTCTGCTCCAGACACACGGGCCTCTTCATTGTCCCTCCGATGAACTAGGTATGGTCCTGCCCCAGGGCCTTTGCACAGGCTATACCCTGCACCGGGAGCTCTCTTCCCCTAGACGTACACCTGCCTCACTCCCTCACTTCCTTCAGGTCTTTGCTCAAATGTCACCTTCTCAGTGAGACTCTGAACATTCTATATAAAACAGTGACCCGAGGGCTTCCCTGGTGGCGCAGTGGTTGAGAGTCCGCCTGCCGATGCAGGGGATGCGGGTTCGTGCCCCGGTCCGGGAAGATCCCACATGCACGGAGCGGCTGGGCCCGTGAGCCGTGGCCACTGAGCCTGCGCGTCCGGAGCCTGTGCTCCGCAACGGGAGAGGCCACAACAGTGAGAGGCCCGCGTAC